>NW_026968733.1:714826-1072240 GCF_028390025.1 Pseudophryne corroboree
GGGGAATGTCCAGCTAACCCAAACAACCCCCCCCCCTTCCCATGGGGAAGGGGGGGGGGGGGTGGAAGGCTCCCTGTAGCTTGTTGCTCTGCAAATATGCACATTGTGGGTAATTCAGACCTGATCGCTAGGGTGTGTTTTTTGCATCCCTGTAATCAGGTAGTTGTCGCCTACAGCGGAAGGGAAAATTTGCTGTGCAGGTGTGTGATCACATGTGCACAAGAGCTGCACAGCTCAGCACTTACTCAGCCATTGAGGTGACGTCACAAATCCTCCCACAAAACGCCGGGTCCCTCCAGTGTTTTTCCGGACACTCCCTAGACACATTCAGTTGCCACCCACACAAACACCCTCTTCTTGTCAATCTCAAAACCGTCGCACTTACGCATTGTGGCGCATACGCATGTGCAGTGCAAACCAGATTGCCCGCTGGGTGAAAATAAATTGAAGCGATCTGGTCTGAATAAGCCTCAATCTCTATTCACGGGAGACAGAGGGGCTGGGGCATGGCCAGCAGCTCACAGAGCACCTATAATGACAAAAATGGGAGACATGGCTCATGATCGCGATATACCTGCGAAGGTACGCCCTCTACTGATTGACAGGCAGAGGCATTCGTATTTTCTGCGGGGCACCCGGAGAAAATGTAGGCACACGCACAGGATGGACCCTGCGTATATGCCCCCATCCTCTTCATAGTTTTTGCGGTTGGAACGCGTATTACGATCCAAACTGAATTAGGCCCTATGTCTTATATACACGAGCAGTGTGAAAACATCAATCGATGGGGGTAATTCCAAGTTGATCGCAGCAGGAATTTTGTTAGCAGTTGGGCAAAACCATGTGTACTGCAGGGGAGGCAGATATAACATGTGCAGAAAGAGTTAGATTTGGGTGAGTTATTTTGTTTCTGTGCAGGGTAAATACTGACTGCTTTATTTTTACACTGCAAATTAGATTGCAGATTGAACACACCACACCCAAATCTAACTCTCTCTGCACATGTTAAATCTGCCTTCCCTGCAGTGCACATAGGTGGTCATTCCGAGTTGTTCGCTCGGTAATTTTCTTCGCATCGCAGCGATTTTCCGCTTAATGCGCATGCGCAATGTTCACACTGCGACTGCGCCAAGTAAATTTGCTATGCAGTTAGGAATATTACTCACGGTTTTTTCATCGTTCTGGTGATCGTAATGTGATTGACAGGAAGTGGGTGTTTCTGGGCGGAAACAGGCCATTTTAGGGGCGTGTGGGAAAAAATGCTACCGTTTCTGGGAAAAACGCGGGAGTGGCTGGAGAAACGGAGGAGTGTCTGGGCGAACGCTGGGTGTGTTTGTGACGTCAAACCAGGAACGACAAGCACTGAACTGATCGCACTGGCAGAGTAAGTCTCGAGCTACTCAGAAACTGCACAGAGATGTCTTATCGCAATATTGCAAATCTTTCGTTCGCAATTTTAAGATGCTAAGATTCACTCCCAGTAGGCGGCAGCTTAGCGTGTGCAATGCTGCTAAAAGCAGCTTGCGAGCGAACAACTCGGAATGAGGGCCATGGGGGGTAATTCTGAGTTGATCGCAGCAGGATTTTTGTTAGCAGTTGGGCAAAACCATGTGCACTGCATTTACGAACAGATGATTTTTTATATAAATTTTAAAATGTTAGTAAATGTGTGTTTTTTTTTCAACCTGGAAGCCCAACATCGATTAAGATCGATCTTAAATAGACCCCTGGGTTTTAAGGATAACCATGGTTGAGTCCAATGGTTAATTCACATTGACCGAAGTTCTAATTAAGTCACCTGTGCTCAAGCATGATATCCTTAAAATCTGGATTGCAATGACAGCATTTTGGAACTATGCCTAAGGGTTTAATTTTTACATTTATCCACTGACAATAAATCTACCTACAATATCCCTGTAACTGTTATGATTACAGTATTTCACTAAATAATTTAATTTGCTGAACCTTCTGTAAAAAGAAATATTAAGCTGCTGTAATTCCCAGATGCAGCAAATTTGTTAGCTAGTGGGCAAAACCATGTGCACTGCAGGGATGGGGGGGGGGGGGGGGCAGATATAACATTTGCAGAGAGATTTAGGTGGGTTATATTGTTTGTGTGCAGGGTAAATACTGGCTGTTTTGTTTTTACACTGCAATTTAGATTTCAGTTTGAACACACCGCACCAAAATCTAACTCTCTCTGCACATATTATACACCCCCCCCCCCTGCAGTGTACATGGTTTTAGCTAATAAATTTGCTGCTGTGATCAGATCTGGGTTAAGCCCTATGTATTTGGCACTGGCAAAGGGTTAGAGGCCTTGCTGTAGAGCTCACACCTTTCTTATCATGCATTGTAATATTTCCTATGTCCTGATGTTGTGCTCTCTGCTCCATCCAAGTAAACAGCAATGTAGCATGGCTATCAAAGAGCGTGAAGATTGCAGATTTCCTGGGATTAATGCTAAGGAATGCTATTCCAGAGGCTGCTGCTTTAATTCAAGTGTCACTGGGGTTAAATGGTGTTTTTACCTTAAAAACACAGGTAGAGTATATAGTACAGTGGTAAAGTGGGAGCATGTAGTGCTATTGATTACAGATTTGATGGAGCTTAAACATGGATAAGGTCCATGGCTCTAAGAGTTTATCTTGTGTATCCTTTATTCTTAGTCATGGTTAGATAAGATTAGAAAATACCATTTAAGTGGAAATTTCCTGTTAGCTGTTTTTCAGTTTGCTCAACTGTCTGATTAACTGGTCCTAAAAAAGGACCAAAGGAGCTAAATTGCCCTGTGATCTAGCTAAATTGCCCCAGTTAAAAAAAAAAAAACTAAGCTGCTGTAATTCCTGGATGTTTCCTTACTGCATCAACAGGAAGTGACAAGAAACAATGTAATGTGGAACCGTACAGCAGAAGGGATTGCGGCTACCCCACAATAAGTGCAGCGGAATGTAAGAAGAGGAATTGTTGCTTTGACTGCAGCATTCCCGGGGTTAACTGGTGTTTCTTCAAGTCACAAGGTATGGAGCTGCTGTATAGTTACTCGCAAGTCAGTAGTTGTATGATGCTCACACCTGTTAAACTGGATACACACAGAATGCCCTACACAGGGGGTGAAATGAGCGCCCCACCCCCCGTACGCTCAGCACACATCACGCTGTGCTGAGCGGGGGCAGAGATGTGTGCTGAGCAGTTCGCTCAGCACACATCTCTCCCCAAAATCGGGCCGTGAATACGGACCTTTAAACTGGATCCACACTTAGATTATCTGTCCAATTTTTTTTTTCTAGTTGAAACAAAATTATGCTAATATGTGGCAGCAAATGACAATTGACCATTTGCTCACAAACACTGGAAAACATCCAAAAATGGTCATTTAGATAAATTGGTTAAATCCATTTCATTTAGCTAATTTATCCAAACTACCTTTATTGTATCTTTGTGGGTGAATGATGTGTGGGTCAGTGTTGAGGGTGGTGGAGGAGATGGGTAATAGGCACAGCAGGGTGTGGACAGTCAAATAGTGTGCTTAGAGGTTCAGAGTCATTGTATGAGACTCTGGCAACAGTGACTTGATGAGTCTGGTGTCCATAGGGTGGGACGCATTAACCTTTTTATGCTATTGAAATAGTTCTCCTCCTGACCGACGCAGTTCCTTGCTCCGAGGTTGGTGTATTGTCCTGTTGCGGCGCCTCTCCACTGTGGTCACAGTGAGCTGTGTGGTGTTGCTGGCGCATGCCAATCTCCCCCCAACCTCCCTCTTGCATTTCAGACCTACGTACGCATGATGGGATCTTGTATGATATGCGCGTGTGCTGTAGAGATGAAAGTGGGGGTGAGGAGGCAGATCGTGAGATGGGGAAACTTTGTGGACTGTTAGCGAAGGGGAGCACTGGGCAATCTGAGTTGCAAAGAGGGCAGCAGAAAAGGTTATTGCATGTGCACTGGTGACAGGTCCATCCTTGGTGGCTAGCCTCAGTGGTAAAGGGGTACATGAGCTAGTGTCCCTTGGCCAGCCATGTACCATGGCCACCTCCCTACCTCCTATATATACTCCCTGATCTGTCACTTTGTTACGGTCTGCTGCTGGCACTGGTGTATCGTCCTGCAGATGCCGTCTCCGCCCATTGCTGTGACTTCCCCCAGAGTTAGCCACACAGAGTGACAGATCTGGGAAAATATATAGGAGATCATTACTTTCACTTGCAGCCTACCTTATTTTTTGCAGCCTAGCATGCTCCTGACCCCTTCTCTCACTAATACTTATACAACATTCATGAACTCATCTTAAGGTTTCTTTATTATTCAGTCACACTGTCTTGGATCCAAACCATTTCCTGTGGCATTGCAGTCAAACAATTGAGCTATTTACCCTTGCATAGAAAGGTATAATCTAAGCTAGAGAATTCTATTTGGAGCTCACCTTGTACTTTGTGAAGAAATAATCAGCTTTGTGGCTGAGCAGATATATGGAGTGTGTGGCTGCACACTGCATAGATCTGCTGAGTTGCAATGCTAATAATTTTTTTTTTGCAAAGTACCAATAGCTTCATTGTGAAGGTGGAAAGAAGGGTGTTACGGCATGGAATGTACAAACTGCGAGACCCTGCTGGTAGCGCCTTTGTCTATTTAGTAGGAAGGGCACGTAACAGCCGGGGGGCAATGGAGGAAGCCCCTTTAGGGCTGGAGCCCGGCGGCAACTGACTCCGTTGTCTCTGGCAGTTCCGCCCCTGGACTAGAGGAATGGTCAAGAACATGGCAACATTTAATGCCAAAAAATGCAAAATCATACACGTCTCAAAAATGCAAAGGCTAACTATAATATTAAGGGCATTATAATGGCAAGAGGAAAGCTATCTAAGTATTACTATTTCAGGTGAGCAATGTAACAAAGCAATAGGAAAGGCAAGTCAGATGCTTGTTTGCATAGGTTAAAGAACCAGTAGCAGAAAAAAGTAATACAGGTTGAGTATCCCATATCCAAATATTCCGAAATACGGAATATTCCGAAATACGGACTTTTTTGAGTGAGACTGAGATAGTGAAACCTTTGTGTTTTGATGGCTCAGTGTACACAAACTTTGTTTAATACTCAAAGTTATTAAAAATATTGTATTAAATGAACTTCAGACTGTGTGTATAAGGTGTATATGAAACATAAATGAATTCTGTGAATGTACACACACTTTGTTTAATGCACAAAGTTATAAAAAATATTGGCTAAAATGACCTTCAGGCTGTGTGTATAAGGTGTATATGAAACATAAATGCCTTCTGTGCTTAGATTTAGGTCCCATCACCATAATATCTCGTTATGGTATGCAATTATTCCAAAATACAGAAAAATCCGATATCCAAAATTCCTCTGGTCCCAAGCATTTTGGATAAGGGATACTCAACCTGTAATGCCACTGTATAGGTCCTTGGTACAGCCACATTTAGAATCCTGTGTTCAGTTCCAGAAGCCATATCTCCAGAAGGCTGTAAATACATTAGGGCAACTAAAATTGTGCATGGCCTACATCACAAAACTTACCTGGAAATACTAAAAAATGTTGATGTGTATAGTTTGGAGAAGGGAAGAGGGAACATACAGTAATAGAAACATTTAAATATATAGGGAGGAATGTAATAGGGTGTGAGAATCAGAAAGTGAGAGATTTTGTGTTGTTTTTTTTGTTTTTGTTTGATTGTTTGTTTTTAAAGTGGCAATCCTTTACATGGCAAAACCAGGTTGATATTTGCCATGTAAAGGATTGCCACCGTGGGCATGTGTAGAAGGGGCACTGCTACTGTTGGCATTATGTGTGTAAACTGCACTGATATGGTGGTTATGTGTATAAAGGGCACTGCGACTGTGGGTATTATTATTATTATTATTATTATTACATGCGGTGTAATGACAATAAGATAGTGCTACTGTGTGGCGTATTTTGATTTGGGGTGCTATTGTGTGGCCATGCCCCTTCCTTGTGATACCACACCTTCTTTTTTTAAGGAGCGCACTGTCCCTTTATTAAGTATTGGAGAGAGGGCCCAAATTAATAGTTTGCAGGGAGGCGCCAAACACCCTAGCACTGGCCCTTTGGTAGGGGACAGGATTTGCTTCTGCTTGTGCACATATGTTATGATTGCCAGCCAACAGCACTGGTTTTGCCTATAACACTAACTATAAATATTTTGAATTGGTCCTGGACCACCAATCCAAGGCACCCCTGCAAGTGTCCTGAGGCACCCCAGGGTGCAGTTTGAGAACCACTGGTCTAGTGAGTACCCAGGATAATTATTGTAGCTGGTCTGCGGGTAACAGCTCTCAGATCCACTTCTAGAAAAAATGCAGCAATGTAATTTGAGTGACAAACTGCAGAGATGAACCCTTTCTGTGACTGCTGCACAGGGATCACACAAACTCTATTCATAGGGCTGACTTCACTTAGGGGAGATGTTCTCACCCCGCAAAGAAGTGCGAGTATATACCGCACTTACGGTACCATTGGATTTACAGATATTTTCTTGCAATACACTATGGGGGTCATTCTGAGTTGATTGCTCGCTAGCAGTTTTTAGCAGCCATGCAAACGCATTGTCGCTGCCCACTGGAGAGTGTATATTCACTTTGGAGAAGTGCGAATACTTGAGTAGCAGAGCGCCTGCAAAATCGTTTCAAAATAAGACCAGCACTGTAGTTACACTTCGTGTGCGTTGATTCTAACAACCGAGGGACGGCTTTTGATGTCACACACCCATCCAGCGAATGCCCAGCCACGTCTGCATTTCTTCTGCCACGCCTGCATTTTTCCAAGCACTCCCTGAAAACGGTCAGTTGACACCCAGAAACGCCCTCTTTCTGTCAATCTCCTTGTGGCCTGTTCTGTGATTGGAATAATCGCTAGAACTAGTGCAAAACCACAATGGACTTTGTACCCGTACGATGCGCATGCACATTACGGAGCATGCGCATGCACAGATTAGCCATTTTTTTTCAACTGATTGCTACGCAGCGAACAATGGCAGCAAGCGATCAACTCGGAATGACCCCCTATATACATAGAAACATGGATTTTTACTGCAGGAATTATGGTTAGTTTAGGGGTATCGGTTAGGGTCAACAGAGGTGTAGCTAGGGGTCCAAGCGCCCCTGGCAAAGTAAGGGACTGGCGCCCCCCCTTTCGATAAAGCATTGCAGTCCATTGGCGGTTACCATGTTGGAGCCACAGCAACTGACCCCCTCCCCCACACGCTGCCCTACATCATCGGCTGGGATTCACTGTTGGTGTGAAGCCACTGGGAACATTCTGGTAGCATTAGCAGCAGTCTGTGTCATAGATAGGGAAGGCAGAAGGTTAACTAGCTAATAGCAGTCTGTTGGCAGCAGAGGCTGGGCGGGGGGCTGAGAATGAGCCAACGCTGATCAGTGTCCAGTCTGCTCAGACAAAAATATTTTGTGATCAGGGCTGGTTCTAGACCAAAGGAGCCAATGGCAAAAATTTCCTTTGGCACCCCCACACACACACACACACACACACACACACACACACACACACACACACACCCACCAAAAAAGAACATATCCCAGTTTAACATAACGCTATGTGGTGCAAGGTGTGGAGCTGGTCACTTGTATCAGACCTCTGACATTTGCCTTTTCACCCATATTGCATACTTTTTCTTGCAGGTTGTGTCTTAATTCAAGAAGTGTTCTAAGTACTTCAGCTTAGTATCTTTACTGACCCCTCTTTACCCCACACTACATAACTGACCCCTCTATACCCTACACTACATCACTGACCTTTCTATAACCATCACTGCATTACTGACCCCCTAGAGATGTGCACTTGAAATTTTTCGGGTTTTGTGTTTTGGTTTTGGGTTCGGTTCCGCGGCCGTGTTTTGGGTTCGACCGCGTTTTGGCAAAATTTCACCAAATTTTTTTTGTCGGATTCGGGTGTGTTTTGGATTCGGGTGTTTTTTTCAAAAAACACTAAAAAACAGCTTAAATCATAGAATTTGGGGGTCATTTTGATCCCAAAGTATTATTAACCTCAAAAACCATAAATTTCCACTCATTTTCAGTCTATTCTGAACGCCTCACACCTCACAATATTATTTTTAGTCCTAAAATTTGCACCGAGGTCGCTGGATGACTAAGCTAAGCGACCCTAGTGGCCGACACAAACACCTGGCCCATCTAGGAGTGGCACTGCAGTGTCACGAAGGATGGCCCTTCCAAAAAACACTCCCCAAACAGCACATGACGCAAAGAAAAAAAGAGGCGCAATGAGGTAGCTGTGTGAGTAAGCTAAGCGACCCTAGCGGCCGACACAAACACCTGGCCCATCTAGGAGTGGCACTGCAGTGTCACGCAGGATGGCCCTTCCAAAAAACACTCCCCAAACAGCATATGATGCAAAGAAAAAAAGAGGCGCAATGAGGTAGTTGTGGGAGTAAGATAAGCGACCCTAGTGGCCGACACAAACACCTGGCCCATCTAGGAGTGGCACTGCAGTGTCACGCAGGATGGCCCTTCCAAAAAACACTCCCCAAACAGCACATGACGCAAAGAAAAAAAGAGGCGCAATGAGGTAGCTGTGTGAGTAAGATAAGCGACCCTAGTGGCCGACACAAACACCTGGCCCATCGAGGAGTGGCACTGCAGTGTCACGCAGGATGGCCCTTCAAAAAAATACTCCCCAAACAGCACATGACGCAAAGAAAAATGAAAGAAAAAAGAGGTGCAAGATGGAATTGTCCTTGGGCCCTCCCACCCACCCTTATGTTGTATAAACAGGACATGCACACTTTAACCAACCCATCATTTCAGTGACAGGGTCTGCCACACGACTGTGACTGAAATGACGGGTTGGTTTGGACCCCCACCAAAAAAGAAGCAATTAATCTCTCCTTGCACAAACTGGCTCTACAGAGGCAAGATGTCCACCTCATCATCATCCTCCGATACATCACCGTGTACATCCCCCTCCTCACAGATTATCAATTCGTCCCCACTGGAATCCACCATCTCAGCTCCCTGTGTACTTTGTGGAGGCAATTGCTGCTGGTCAATGTCTCCACGGAGGAATTGATTATAATTCATTTTAATGAACATCATCTTCTCCACATTTTCTGGAAGTAACCTCTTACGCCGATTGCTGACAAGGTGAGCGGCGGCACTAAACACTCTTTCGGAGTACACACTTGTGGGAGGGCAACTTAGGTAGAATAAAGCCAGTTTGTGCAAGGGCCTCCAAATTGCCTCTTTTTCCTGCCAGTATAAGTACGGACTGTCTGACGTGCCTACTTGGATGCGGTCACTCATATAATCCTCCACTATTCTTTCAATGGGGAGAGAATCATATGCAGTGCCAGTAGACGACATGTCCGACTCCGTAATCGTTGTCAGGTCCTTCAGTCCGGACCAGATGTCAGCATCAGCAGTCGCTCCAGACTGCCCTGCATCACCGCCAGCGGGTGGGCTCGGAATTCTGAGCCTTTTCCTCGCACCCCCAGTTGCGGGAGAATGTGAAGGAGGAGATGTGGACAGGTCGCGTTCCGCTTGACTTGACAATTTTCTCACCAGCAGGTCTTTGAACCCCAGCAGACTTGTGTGTGCCGGAAAGAGAGATCCAAGGTAGGTTTTAAATCTAGGATCGAGCACGGTGGCCAAAATGTAGTGCTCTGATTTCAACGGATTGACCACCCGTGAATCCTTGTTAAGCGAATTAAGGGCTCCATCCACAAGTCCCACATGCCTAGCGGAATCGCTCTGTGTTAGCTCCTCCTTCAATGTCTCCAGCTTCTTCTGCAAAAGCCTGATGAGGGGAATGACCTGACTCAGGCTGGCAGTGTCTGAACTGACTTCACGTGTGGCAAGTTCAAAGGGCAGCAGAACCTTGCACAACGTTGAAATCATTCTCCACTGCGCTTGAGACAGGTGCATTCCACCTCCTATATCGTGCTCAATTGTATAGGCTTGAATGGCCTTTTGCTGCTCCTCCAACCTCTGAAGCATATATAGGGTTGAATTCCACCTCGTTACCACTTCTTGCTTCAGATGATGGCAGGGCAGGTTCAGGCGTTTTTGGTGTTGCTCCAGTCTTCTGTACGTGGTGCCTGTACGCCGAAAGTGTCCCGCAATTCTTCTGGCCACCGACAACATCTCTTGCATGCCCCTCTCGTTTTTTAAATAATTCTGCACCACCAAATTCAAGGTATGTGCAAAACATGGGACGTGCTGGAATTTGCCCATATTTAATGCACACACAATATTGCTGGCGTTGTCCAATGCCACAAATCCACAGGAGAGTCCAATTGGAGTAAGCCCTTCCGCGATGATCTTCCTCAGTTGCCGTAAGAGGTTTTCAGCTGTGTGCGTATTCTGGAAACCGGTGATACAAAGCGTAGCCTGCCTAGGAAATAGTTGGCGTTTGCGAGATGCTGCTACTGGTGCCGCCGCTGCTGTTCTTGCGGCGGGAGTCCATACATCTACCCAGTGGGCTGTCAGTCATATAGTCCTGACCCTGCCCTGTTCCACTTGTCCACATGTCCGTGGTTAAGTGGACATTGGGTACAGCTGCATTTTTTAGGACACTGGTGAGTCTTTTTCTGACGTCCGTGTACATTCTCGGTATCGCCTGCCTAGAGAAGTGGAACCTAGATGGTATTTGGTAACGGGGGCACACTACCTCAAGAAATTGTCTAGTTCCCTGTGAACGAACGGCGGATACCGGACGCACGTCTAACACCAACATAGTTGTCAAGGCCTCAGTTATCCGCTTTGCAACAGGATGACTGCTGTGATATTTCATCTTCCTCGCAAAGGACTGTTGGACAGTCAATTGCTTGGTGGAAGTAGTAAAAGTGGGCTTACGACTTCCCCTCTGGGATGACCATCGACTCCCAGCAGCAACAACAGCAGCGCCAGCAGCAGTAGGCGTTATACGCAAGGATGCATCGGAGGAATCCCAGGCAGGAGAGGACTCGTCAGAATTGCCAGTGACATGGCCTGCAGGACTATTGGCATTCCTGGGGAAGGAGGAAATTGACACTGAGGGAGTTGGTGGGGTGGTTTGCGTGAGCTTGGTTACAAGAGGAAGGGATTTACTGGTCAGTGGACTGCTTCCGCTGTCGCCCAAAGTTTTTGAACTTGTCACTGACTTATTATGAATGCGCTGCAGGTGACGTATAAGGGAGGATGTTCCGAGGTGGTTAACGTCCTTACCCCTACTTATTACAGCTTGACAAAGGCAACACACGGCTTGACACCTGTTGTCCGCATTTCTGTTGAAATACTTCCACACCGAAGAGCTGATTTTTTTGGTATTTTCACCAGGCATGTCAATGGCCATATTCCTCCCACGGACAACAGGTGTCTCCCCGGGTGCCTGACTTAAACAAACCACCTCACCATCAGAATCCTCCTGGTCAATTTCCTCCCCAGCGCCAGCAACACCCATATCCTCCTCATCCTGGTGTACTTCAACACTGATATCTTCAATCTGACTATCAGGAACTGGACTGCGGGTGCTCCTTCCAGCACTTGCAGGGGGCGTGCAAATGGTGGAAGGCGCATGCTCTTCACGTCCAGTGTTGGGAAGGTCAGGCATCGCAACCGACACAATTGGACTCTCCTTGTGGATTTGGGATTTCGAAGAACGCACAGTTCTTTGCTGTGCTTTTGCCAGCTTGAGTCTTTTCATTTTTCTAGCGAGAGGTTGAGTGCTTCCATCCTCATGTGAAGCTGAACCACTAGCCATGAACATAGGCCAGGGCCTCAGCCGTTCCTTGCTACTCCGTGTGGTAAATGGCATATTGGCAAGTTTACGCTTCTCCTCCGACAATTTTATTTTAGATTTTTGAGTCCTTTTTTTACTGATATTTGGTGTTTTGGATTTTACATGCTCTGTACTATGACATTGGGCATCGGCCTTGGCAGACAACGTTGCTGGCATTTCATCGTCTCGGCCATGACTAGTGGCAGCAGCTTCAGCACGAGGTGGAAGTCGATCTTGATCTTTCCCTATTTTTGGAACCTCAACATTTTTGTTCTCCATATTTTAATAGGCACAACTAAAAGGCACCTCAGGTAAACAATGGAGATGGATGGATACTAGTATACTTATGGATGACGAGCGACTGCCGACACAGAGGTAGCTACAGCCGTGGACTACCGTACTGTGTCTGCTGCTAATATAGACTGGATGATAATGAGATAAAATTAAAATATATATATATATATATCACACTAGTACTGCAGCCGGACAGGTATATATTATGTAATGACGGACCTGCTGGACACTGTCTGTCAGCACTGCAGACTCCTAAAGTAAGCTACTAGTATCAAGAAGATAGAAAAAAAAAAAACACGGGTATGTGGTATACAATTATGGATGGACGAGCGACTGCCGACACAGAGGTAGCTACAGCCGTGGACTACCGTACTGTGTCTGCTGCTAATATAGACTGGATGATAATGAGATAAAATTAAAATATATATATATATCACACTAGTACTGCAGCCGGACAGGTATATATTATGTAATGACGGACCTGCTGGACACTGTCTGCAGAATGCGTTTATAAAAACACCACACGACGAGTGTTTAACTTTTTCAGGCAGACAATCACAATATACTGGTGGTCAGCAGACAATCACAATACTGGTGGTCAGTGGTCACTGGTCAGTCACACTGGCAGTGGCACTCTGGCAGCAAAAGTGTGCACTGTACTTAAAATATGTACTCCTGCTATAACTGCTCCCCAGTCTCCCCCACAATTAAGCTGTGTGAGCAGTGAGCACTCAGCACAGTCAGATAATGATATACAGTATTACATATAATGCAGCACACTGGGCTGAGCACAGATATGGTATGTGACTGTGTCACACTGTGTATCGTTTTTTTTCAGGCAGAGAACGGATTAATTAAACTGGTGGTCACTGGTCACACTATCAGCAGCAAGTAGTACTCCTCCTAATAATATGCTCCCCAAAATTTGTGTCTCTCTCTAGTACTCTAGTCTAAACGGAGAGGACGCCAGCCACGTCCTCTCCCTATCAATCTCAATGCACGTGTGAAAATGGCGGCGACGCGCGGCTCCTTATATAGAATCCGAGTCTCGCGATAGAATACGAGCCTCACGAGAATCCGACAGCGGGATGATGACGTTCGGGCGCGCTCGGGTTAACCGAGCAAGGCGGGAAGATCCGAGTCGCTCGGCCCCGTGTAAAAAAACCTGAAGTTCGGGCGGGTTCGGATTCTGAGGAACCGAACCCGCTCATCTCTACCCTCTATACAGTACACTGACCTCTATATACCTGCTAGTACATCCCTGATGCCTATATTCCCTACGCTAAATCCCAGACGCCTCTATTCCCTACGCTACATCCCTGACGCCTCTATTCCCTATGCTACATCCCTGACGCCTCTATACCCTACGCTACATCCCTGATGCCTCTATACCCTACGCTACATTCCTGATGCCTCTATAACCTATGCTACATCCCTGACGCCTCTATACAGTACAATGCATTACTGATCCCTCTAGACCATACATCCTCATTACATCAGAGAGATAGTGAAACACTGGAAAAAATAAGAATTTACTTACCGATAATTCTATTTCTCATAGTCCGTAGTGGATGCTGGGGACTCCGTAAGGACCATGGGGAATAGCGGCTCCGCAGGAGACTGGGCACATCTAAAGAAAGCTTTAGGACTAGCTGGTGTGCACTGGCTCCTCCCCCTATGACCCTCCTCCAAGCCTCAGTTAGGATACTGTGCCCGGACGAGCGTACACAATAAGGAAGGATTTTGAATCCCGGGTAAGACTCATACCAGCCACACCGATCACACCGTATAACTTGTGATCTGAACCCAGTTAACAGTATGATAACAGAGGAGCCTCTGAAAAGATGGCTCCCAACAATAATAACCCGATTTTTGTAACAATAACTATGTACAAGTATTGCAGACAATCCGCACTTGGGATGGGGGCCCAGCATCCACTACGGACTATGAGAAATAGAATTATCGGTAAGTAAATTCTTATTTTCTCTAACGTCCTAAGTGGATGCTGGGGACTCCGTAAGGACCATGGGGATTATACCAAAGCTCCCAAACCGGGCGGGAGAGTGCGGATGACTCTGCAGCACCGAATGAGAGAACTCCAGGTCCTCCTCAGCCAGGGTATCAAATTTGTAGAATTTAGCAAACGTGTTTGCCCCTGACCAAGTAGCTGCTGGGCAAAGTTGTAAAGCCGAGACCCCTCGGGCAGCCGCCCAAGATGAGCCCACTTTCCTTGTGGAACGGGCTTTTACAGATTTTAGCTGTGGCAGGCCTGCCACAGAATGTGCAAGCTGAATTGCACTACAATCCAACGAGCAAAAGTCTGCTTAGAAGCAGAAACACCAAGCATGTTGGGTGCATACAGGATAAACAGCGAGTCAGATTTCCTGACTCCAGCCGTCCTGGAAACATCTTTTTCAGGGCCCTGACAACATCCAGCAACCTGGATTCCTCCAAGTCCCTAGTAGCCGCAGGCACCACAATAGGTTGGTTCAGGTGAAAACGCTGGAACCACCTTAGGGAGAAACTGAGGACGAGTCCTCAATTCCGCCCTATCCGAATGGAAAATCAGATAAGGGCTTTCACAGGATAAAGCCGCCAATTCTGACACGCGCCTGGCCGAGGCCAGGGCCAACAGCATGACCACTTTCCATGTGAGATATTTTAACTCCACAGATTTAAGTGGTTCAAACCAATGTGACTTTTGGAACCCAAACTACATTGAGATCCCAAATTGCCACTGGAGGCACAAAAGGAGGCTGTATATGCAGTACCCCTTTTACAAACGTCTAAACTTCAGGGACTGAAGCTAGTTCTTTTTTGGAAGAAAATTGACAGGGCCGAAATCTGAACCTTAATGGACCCCAATTTCAGGCCCATAAACACTCCTATTTGCAGGAAATGTAGGAATCGACCCAGTTGAATTTCCTCCGTCGGGCCTTACTGGCCTCGCACTACGCAACATATTTTCGCCAATTGCGGTGATAATGTTTTTTGCGGTTACATCCTTCCTGGCTATTGATCAGGATAGGGATGACTTCATCCGGAATGCCTTTTTTCCTTCAGGATCCGGTGTTCAACCGCCATGCCGTCAAACGCAGCCGCGGTAAGTCTTGGAACAGACAGGGTCCTTGCTGGAGCAGGTCCCTTCTTAGAGGTAGAGGCCACGGATCCTCCGTGAGCATCTCTTGAAGTTCCGGTTACCAAGTCCTTCTTGGCCAATCCGGAGCCACGAATATAGTGCTTTCTCCTCTCCATCTTATCAATCTCAGTACCTTGGGTATGAGAGGCAGAGGAGGGAACACATATACTGACTGGTACACCCACGGTGTTACCAGAGCGTCTACAACTATTGCCTGAGGGTCTCTTGACCTGGCGCAATACCTGTCGAGTTTTTTTAATCATGTGGATGACTTCTGGGTGAAGTCCCCACTCTCCCGGGTGGAGGTCGTGCTGAGGAAGTCTGCTTCCCAGTTGTCCACTCCCGGAATGAATACTATTGACAGTGCTATCACATGATTTTCCGCCCAGCGAAGAATCCTTGCAGCTTCTGCCATTGCCCTCCTGCTTCTTGTGCCACCCTGTCTGTTTACGTGGGTGACTGCCATGATGTTGTCCGACTGGATCAACACCGGCTGACCTTGAAGCAGAGGTCTTGCTAAGCTTAGAGTATTGTAAATGGCCTTTAGCTTCAGGATATTTATGTGAAGTGATGTATCCCGGCTTGACCCTAAGCCCTGGATATTCCTTCCCTGTGTGACTGCTCCCCAGCCTCGCAGGCTGGCATCCGTGGTCACCAGGACCCAGTCCTGAATGCCGAATCTGCGGCCCTCTAGAAGATGAGCACTCTGCAACCACCACAGGATGGATACCCTTGTCCTTGGTGACAGGGTTATCCGCTGATGCATCTAAAAATGCGACCCGGACCATTTGTCCAGTAGGTTCCACTGGAAAGTTCTTGCGTGGAATCTAACGAATGGGATTGCTTCGTATGAAGCCATCATTTTTTCCCAGAACCCTTGTGCATTGATGCACTGAGACTTGGTTCGGTTTTAGGAGGTTCCTGATTAGCTCGGATAACTCCCTGGCTTTCTCTTCCGGGAGAAACACCTTTTTTCTGGACTGTGTCCAGGATCATCCCTAGGAAACAGAAGACAAGTCGTCGGAACCAGCTGCGATTTTGGAATATTGAGAATCCAATCGTGCTGCCGCAACACTACCTGAGATAGTGCTACACCGACCTCCAACTGTTCCCTGGATCTTACCCTTATCAGGGAATCGTCCAAGTAAGGGATAACTAAAATTCCCTTCCTTCGAAGGGATATCATTTCGTCCATTACCTTGGTAAAGACCCGGGGTGCCGTGGACCATCCCTACGGCAGCGTCTGAACTGATAGTGACAGTTCTGTACCATAACCTGAGGTACCCTTGGTGAGAAGGGTAAATTTTAACATGAAGGTAAGCATCCTTGATGTCCCGAGACATCATGTAGTCCCCTTCTTCCAGGTTCGCAATCACTACTCTGAGTGACTCAATCTTGAATTTGAACCTCTGTATGTAAGTGTTCAAAGATTTTAGATTTAGAATCGGTCTCACCGAGCCGTCTGGCTTCGGTACCACAATAGTGTGGAATAATACCCCGTTCCCTGTTGCAGGAGGGGTACCTTGATTATCACCTGCTGGGAATACAGCTTGTGAATGGCTTCCAAAACTGCCTCCCTGTCAGAGGGAGACGTCGGTAAAGCCAACTTTTGGAAACGGCGAGGGGGAGACGTCTCGAATTCCAATATGTACCCCTGAGATATTACCTGAAGGATCCAGGGGTCTACTTGCGAGTGAGCCCACTGCGCACTGAAATTCATTGAGAACGGGCCCCCACCGTGCCTGAGCTTGTATAGCCCTAGCGTCATACTGAGGGCTTGGCAGAGGCGGGAAAGGGTTTCTGTTCCTGGGAACTGGCTGATCTCTGCAGCCTTTTTCCTCTCCGTCTGTCACGAGCAGAAAAGAGGAACCTTTTGTCCGCTTGCCAACAAAGGACTGCGCCTGATAATACGGCGTCTTATTTTGAGAGGCGACCTGGGGTACAAACGTGGATTTCCCAGCTGTTGCCGTGGCCACCAGGTCTAAAGGACCGACCCCAAATGTCCCCTTTCAAAGGCAATACTTCCAAATGCCGTTTGGAATCCGCATCACCTGACCATTTTACTGGTAGAATTGGACAACGCACTTATACTTGATGCCAGTCGGCAATTATTCCGCTGTGCATCATGCATATATAGAAATGCATCTTTTAAATGCTCTATAGGCAATAATATACTATCCTTATCTAGGATATCAATATTTCCAGTCAGGGAATCCGACCATGCCAACCCAGCACTGCACCTCCAGGCTGAGGCGATAGCTGGTCGCAGTATAACACCAGTATGTGTGTAAATACATTTTTGGATACCCTCCTGCTTTCTATCAGCAGGATCCTTAAGGGCGGCCATCTCATGAGAGGGTAGAGCCCTTGTTCTTACAAGCGTGTGAGCGCCTTATTCCCCGTAGGGGGTGTTTCCCAACGCACCCTAACCTCTGGCGGGAAAGGGTATGCAGCCAATACTTTTTAAGAAATTATCAAGTGTTATCGGGGGGAAACCCACGCATCATCACACACCTCATTTTATTTTTCAGATTTAGGAAAACTACAGGTAGTTTTTCCCCCACCGAACATAATACCCCTTTTTGGTGGTACTCGTATTATCAGAAATGTATAAAAACATTTTCCATTGTATCAATCATGTAACGTGTGGCCCTACTGGAAATCACGGTTGTCTCTTCACCGTCGACACAGGAGTCAGTATCCGTGTCGGCGTCTGTATCTGCCATCTGAGGTAACGGCCGCTTTAGAGCCCCTGACGGCCTATGAGACGTCTGGACAGGCACAAGCTGAGTAGCCGGCTGTCTCATGTCAACCACTGTTTTTATATAGAGCTGACACTGTCACGTAATTTTCAACAGTACATCCACTCAGGTGTCGACCCCCTAGGGGGTGACATCACTGTTACAGACACTCTGCTCCCTCTCCACATCATTTTTCTCCTCATATATGTCGACACAAACGTACCGACACACAGCACACACACAGGGAATGCTCTGATAGAGGACAGGACCCCACTAGCCCTTTGGGGAGACAGAGGGAGAGTATGCCAGCACACACCAGAGCGCTATATATATACAGGGATAACCTTATATAAGTGTTTTTCCCCTTATAGCTGCTGTATGTTTTAATACTGCGCCTAATTAGTGCCCCCCTCTCTTTTTTAACCCTTTCTGTAGTGTAGAGACTGCAGGGGAGAGCCAGGGGAGCTTCCCTCCAACTGAGCTGTGAGGGAAAATGGCGCCAGTGTGCTGAGGAGATAAGGCCGCCGGAAAGGGGGCGGAGCCTATCTCCCGGTTTTTTGTATATTTTGGCAGGGGTTAAATGCATCCATATAGCCCAGGAGCTATATGTGATGTATTTTTTGCCATGTAAGGTATTTCTGTCGTGTTTTATTGCGTCTCAGGGCGCCCCCCCCAGCGCCCTGCACCCTCAGTGACCGGAGTATGAAGTGTGCTGAGAGCAATGGCGCACAGCTGCAGTGCTGTGTGCGCTACCTTATTGAAGACAGGAACGTCTTCTGCCGCCGATTTTTCCGGACCTCTTCGCTCTTCTGGCTCTGTAAGGGGGCCGGCGGCGCGGCTCCGGGACCCATCCAGGCTGGACCTGTGATCGTCCCTCTGGAGCTAATGTCCAGTAGCCAAGAAGCCCAATCCACTCTGCACGCAGGTGAGTTCGCTTCTTCTCCCCTTAGTCCCTCGATGCAGTGAGCCTGTTGCCAGCAGGTCTCACTGAAAATAACAAACCTAAACTAAAACTTTCACTAAGAAGCTCAGGAGAGCCCCTAGTGTGCACCCTTCTCGTCGGGCACAGAAATCTAACTGAGGCTTGGAGGAGGGTCATAGGGGGAGGAGCCAGTGCACACCAGCTAGTCCTAAAGCTTTCTTTAGATGTGCCCAGTCTCCTGCGGAGCCGCTATTCCCCATGGTCCTTACGAAGTCCCCAGCATCCACTTAGGACGTTAGAGAAAATAAGGATAAAGTGGACTACAGAAACTGATGCTCTAAACAAAGGAGAGAGAGAGAGAGAGAGAAAAGCACAAGGGAAAGTGGGCAATCGGAACACCATAGAGAGAGGAGAGATAGAAATGCCTGAAAAAGTAAAGGGGGTTGGGTATGGCATCCGGCGCTCGGGATTCCAGCAGTCACATGATACCTAATCCTAACCCTCTGGGGGGGTGGCGGATAGGGCTAACCATCAGGGGGTGGCAGCTAGGACTAACCCCCCCCCCACCTCCTAGTGCCTTCCCTAACACCCCCTCCCCCGGTCCTAACCCTCCCTCCAATACTTGCCTTCGGGATGTTGGCTGTCTGTGTGCCGGCACCAGTCTCCCAAGTGGTGTCAGGATTCCAACATCGGTCAAATGACCGCCGGTATACCGTCTGCCGGGATGGTAAATGTATCCTGAGGACAGGTAGTGAGTGTGGAGGGATAGGTGGTTCAGTAAAATGTAACAGCTCAAACTGCGATCATTCACTGATAAATTGATTTATAGCTCTCCCTTTTTAACCATTGCAGTCATAAAAGCAATGTTTTTTAAACTTTTAAATAAAGCTTGTTAGCATCCCCAGCACACTGTATATGCTGGGAGATGTAGTTCTCAATATGAAAACATTTAATTACTGTATGAACTCTAATTCCCCAACTGAAACCTCTCACAAACACACACTCCTAAATCTAGTACACACACACACACACACACACACACACACATTTCCCCAGTACTGACAACTCTCATCACTTCCACACACTGACAACTCCCTCCTGCTCCTCTCCCCACTGACACTGACAGCTCCCTCACAGTCACACACATCCTCCACCCCCCCACACACACACTGATAGCACACATGCACAAATCCCCCCCTCCTCGACACTAACTGTCACGGACTGCTTGGGCAGCAGGGGGCAGGCTCTGACTTGAAGTGCTGAAATTCAACAGCTCTCTCGAACTTGCAAGGCATGGCTGTGCAGCTATCTCCAGCCATCTCCTTGCCCACTGTGTAATTTGTGGCGTTCTCTGATGTTCCCCGC
The DNA here is from genome assembly GCF_028390025.1 of Pseudophryne corroboree. Lineage (NCBI taxonomy): Eukaryota > Metazoa > Chordata > Amphibia > Anura > Myobatrachidae > Pseudophryne > Pseudophryne corroboree. The sequence continues at coordinate 735,059 of NW_026968733.1, forward strand.
TCTGCCTCTACAACCGGCACATAATGTACAGCAGTGGTGACTCCTGAGTATGGGCCTGGAGAACTCCGCCTACCGGGGGGTAGGGATTAATAATTTCAAAGGGGCAGAGCTAGGAGTGAAGCAGTGGACAGCAGTTGAGGGGCGTTTCAAACTGTAACAGGGTTGGGACAATTTCAGTATCCTTCCCTCACCGTCTAATTGGTCAGTCCCACGCTGATTGCCATAGCGCCCTTTTGAGACTGCAGAACTCTATCCCTTAGCCACGGTTGGCACAGCTGGATGGTGCCCCTGGCAAGTGCCATCCTGGCCAAGGGGTAGATACGCCCCTGAGGGTCAGGGCCAGCAACAGAAATCTCGGGGCCCAGTACACTGATATCTCTGGGGCCCCCTCAACCCCCCCTTAACTTGGCAGACGGATCTTTAAAAAAAAATGGAGCCTTTGACTCGGACCGTCAGTGAGGCCGGCAGGTGGTTTTCATACTGGGCTATCCAGCTCTTCGGTGGCGGTGGCAGGGACATTCAGCAAAGGGCCAGCACAGCAACATGCATAATAATGGCAATACAGTATGGACCACAGGGACTGGACAAAGTGATGGGGTAAAAGGAGGGGGGAGGGTTTAGTTGGCCTGTTAATTGTTTTCCTGCTTAAATTGAGCAGTTGGTGGATACACTTTAAAAAGCAATATTGGCACTGTGGCCCCATAATACTTGGAGCCCTGAACAAGTGTCCCCTTTGTCCCCCCTGTCACCGGGCCTGTTCAGGCGTTACCTATGGAGAAGCTGCGACATGACATCCTAGGACACAATACTGCACCATGCATCACCATTATATTTCAGTGTGCCTTGTCAATATTTAAATCTTGTTCTGTGTGACGTGAGTTGTAAATGGTTGAAAATCTCTGTGCTACAGTATCGTCACCATGTAGTTATAACAACACCGCAAAACCACCAAAAGACGTGTTTTGGTAGAGGGACTGCTGGAGGGGCCCATTGGGGCCCCCAGTTTGCTACCCCACCCCAGTATACCTGTGCTGTAGCCAGTGGAAGGGGCACTATCTTCCCGGTGATCTCTTCGGGAAGATGGTGCCGCACATAGAAAGCAAAGACTCTGGCTGCACTCTCCTGCCCTCGCTCTAAGCAAGGTGATCGGGCCACAAAAGGACCCCTGTCGGACCCCGGCCTGTGGGCCACAAAAGGATGCATTGGGGGCGGCATGCGGCCCATGGGTTTGACACCCCTGCCCTAGAGTATCAAAATTTGTTTCACGGCACCCCTAGGCCAAAGTTTTTTTTATTGAGAAATTCAGAAAAAAATATAAAATTAAGTAAATTGTGTTTATAGCATGTCATCCTCAGGTTCAGTTATGTTGTGAGGGAATGGTTTTGCCAATTTAATAAAGTATAAATAATTTTAATTGGTCCTGGACCACCAAACTATGCTACCAGTGCAAGAACCCCAGTTTGGAAACTACTGCCATAAAATAAACCTTTTTTGTTTTTTTTAAACTACATGTAATACACCTTAGATCTCAGTTCCTGAAAGGTTTTAAACCCTTGCATACAGTAAACTACACATATTTAAAAATCCTACACCGGGCACAAGTGCTCACGGGCCAATTTCATGGCAGTCTCGGATAGGAGGGCATTGTGGATTCACCAAGGGAATGCTGATGCTGACTCCAAGAAGAAAGGGAGTCTCTTCCCTATGAAGGTGAAGCCTTGTTTGGCGACGGCCTAGTTAATTTGATCTCGGCAGCTCCCGCAGGTAAGTCATCCTTCTTGCCCTATGTTCCCTCTCAACGGATGAAGACGCATCATTATCTGACGCAGTCATTTCGGCCCAATAGATATGCAAGAAGTTAAGATTCCCCTTTCTTTGCAGGTAGAGGAAGGAAAAGAGGGAAGAGGTCTGTAGCCTCTTCAAGATCGCAGGAGCAGAGATCGTCCTCTGCTTTTGCCAAATCCACTGCATGACGCTGGGGCTCTCTTGCAGGAGCCCGCACCAGTGGGTGGCACGTCTAAAACTCTTCAGTCAGTTCTGGATTCATTCGGACCTGGACTCGTGGGCTTTACAAATAGTGTCCCAAAGGTACAAACTGGGGTTTCAAGACGTTCCCCCTCACCGATTGTTCAAATCAGCCTTAGTCAGCAGGGAGAAGGTTTTTATTAAAGCCTCTTCGTGGTCCCGAAGCCGGACGGCTCAGTCAGACCAATCTTAAATCTGAAATCCCTTAATTTCTACCTAAAGAAATTCAATTTCAAGATGGAATCTCTCAGGGTAGTGATCTCCAGTCCGGGGGATAAAGGAGATTTCATGGTTTTGGTAGACATAAAGGATGCCTACTTATATGTTCCCATTTAGCCACTGCATCAAGCTACCTGAGGTTTGCAATTCAGGATTGTCATTACCAATTTCAGACGTTGCCGTTTGGTCTGTCCACGGCTCCGAGGATTTTCACCAGGGTGATGGCGGAAATGATGGTTCTCCTTCGCAAGCAAGGAGTCACAATTATCCCGTACTTGGATGATCTCCTGATAAAGGCGAGATCCAGGGACCAGTTGGTGCAAAACATCTACTCTCCCTGACAGTTCTTCAACAACATGGTTGGCTCCTAAACTTGCCAAAATCGCAGTTGGTCCCAATGACGCGGTTGTTGTTTTTGGGAGTGATACTGGACACAGAAGAGGTTTTCTTCTAGTGGAAAGGCTCTGGAGATCCAGAGTCTGGTCAAACAAATTCTGAAACCAGCAAGAGTGTTAATCCATCAATGCATTCAGTTGCTGGGGAAGATGGTTGCGGCCTACGAGGCCATTCAGTTTGGCAGGTTCCATGCCAGAGTGTTCCAGTGGGACCTGTTGGACAAGTGGTCCGGATCCCACCTACACATGCACCGGAGGATAATCCTGTCTTCCAAGACCAGAATCTCACTCCATTGGTGGCTGCACAGTTCTCACCACCTAGAGGGGCGATGGTTCGGGATCCAGGACGGGATCCTAGGGACCACGGATGCAACCCTCTGAGGCTGGAGAGCAGTCACACAGGGGGAAAACATCCAAGGAAGATGGTCAAGTCTTCCTTGGATGTTTTCATCTCCACATAAATGTTCTGGAGTTAAGGGCCATTTAATAACTGCAGACACAGTACGCACTGGGACGGGTGCCCAGCATCCTCTACGGACTAAGAGAAAAGGATTTACCGGTAGGTATTAAAATCCTATTTTCTCTAACGTCCTAGAGGATGCTGGGGACTCCGTAAGGACCATGGGGATAGACGGGCTCCGCAGGAGACATGGGCACTTTAAGAAAGACTTTAGTTCTGGGTGTGCACTGGCTCCTCCCTCTATGCCCCTCCTCCAGACCTCAGTTTGATACTGTACCCAGTGGAGACTGGGTGCTTTTCAGGAGCTCTCCTGAGCTTTCTGACAGAAAGTATTTAGTTAGGTTTTTAATTTTCAGGGAGCACTGCTGGCAACAGACTCCCTCATCGAGGGACTGAGGGGAGAGAAGCAGCCCTACTCTCTGAGTTGCAAGGTCCTGCTTCTTAGGCTACTGGACACCATTAGCTCCAGTGGGATTGGTACGCAGGATCTCACCCTCGCCGTCCGTCCCAGAGCCGCGCCGCCGTCCCCCTCGCAGAGCCGGAAGATAGAAGCCGGGTGAGTATGAGAAGAAAAGAAGACTTCAGAGGCGGCAGAAGACTTCATGATCTTCACTGAGGTAACGCACAGCACTGCAGCTGTGCGCCTTTGCTCCCATACACCTCACATACTCCGGTCACTGTAAGGGTGCAGGGCGCAGGGGGGGCGCCCTGGGCAGCAATATAAACCTCTTTCGCAAAAATATAACATATATACAGCTGGGCACTTTATATATGTATAAGCCCCCACCAATTTTACAGTTTAAGCGGGACAGAAGCCCGCCTCCGAGGGGGCGGGGCTTCTCCCTCAGCACTCACCAGCGCCATTTTTTCTCCACAGCACCGCTGAGAGGAAGCTCCCCGGACTCTACCCTGCTTATACCACGTTAGACAAGAGGGTTGAAAAGAGGGGAAGGGGGGGGGGGGGGCACATAATTCGCAAATTACATACAGCAGCACTACTGGGCAAACATTAAGTTACTGTTTTATTCCTGGGTTATATAGCGCTGGGGGGGGTGCTGGCATACTCTCTCTCTGTCTCTCCAAAGGGCCTTGTGGGGAAACGGTCTTCAGAAAAAGCATTCCCTGTGTGTGAAGTGTGTCGGTACACGTGTGTCGACATGTCTGAGGAAGTGTTATGATTCCCGTACTCCAGACCAGAAGAGATCTTATGGCAGAGGTCTGAGTACTGGGAAGATATGCTGGTTGTGGGAGCAGGAGAGCCTAGTAACCCCTGGCGCCCTAACTCCGTTGTCTCGCCCGTGTTATCAGAAATCCCTTGCGAGACTATGGTTGCTTGAGCCCATGGCAGCCGCGTTCGAAGGGCAGATTATGTCTGCCCAACCCCGATGCCCCCGCAGGTCTTAATGGGAGACAAAGGGAAATCCGAGACAGGGTGATAACAAGGGGCCCTCTGACTAAGCAACCAGGCCAGGGGTTACAAGCTAACTAACTTTAACCAAAGGTATGTGCGGACTAGCCGCCAGGGAAAAGGACAACCAAAGAACCACTGATCCGTTACTCCTATCCAGCACCGCTGGATACCAGAGTGGATCTGTGGGAGCGGAATCCTCCGCAAAAGCTCCAGAACACAAATTAACTAAATAATAAACAGTAAGCGGACAAGCCGCAACACACGGCTGAGCCGCGACTCACGAACACCACAGGATGTTAAAGGTGCTCGGTCAGACTCCAGGAATAGATGGCAAACTTCCGAGTACAGGATCTCTGAGGACAGGAACAACCGGATTGAGCAGGACTGGAAACTCTCTGTAGCAGACACAAGCAAACAGGAAGCTATCACCGGCGTCTGTAAGAAGTCCTGAGGGTGCCTTTATTCAGGAACCCTCCAATCAAGATCCAGACAGGGTAATCAATGGAAATGCCGTGCAGCTTGCATGCTGCACGGCCAGCACAAAATCAGGTAATTTAGGACAGACCCAGCAACGGGGAACGCGGCTGAACGTGGCGTCCCCGTTGCTAAGGTCAGAGCGGCTCTGTGCGCCCGGCGTCTAGCGTTGCCAGGGAGCCGGCGGCTGAACGCGCACGGCGTCCCTGGTTGCTAGGCGCCGGGCCGCACCGACGAGCGGACCCCGGCGCCTAACAGTACCCCCCCCTTGAGGAGGGGTCAAGGAACTCCTAAAGCCAGGTTTCTGAGGAAATTCTCGAAAAAATGCCCTTTTGAGCCTTGGGGCATGAAGGTCCTCATCCAGGACCCAAGACCTTTCCTCTGGCCCATAACCTCTCCAATGTACCAAAAAATAAAGCCGACCCCGGGACAACTTGGAATCGAGAACCTTCTCCACCAAGAACTCCTGCTGACCCTGTACATTACTGGAGATCTCCCCTGAGATATTCTACGAGGAAATCTACTGGACGAAACATAAGGTTTAAGTAATGAGCAATGGAAGGTATTTCCGATCCGTAAAGTTTTTGGTAAGCGTAACCGGAAAGCAACTGGATTGACTTTTTTGATAATGAGAAATGGTCCAATAAATCTAGGACCCAATCTGGCTGAGGTTTGTCGGAGTTTAATGTTGCGAGTCGACAACCACACCCTGTCTCCTACTTTAAAAGTGCACGGCCGCCGGAGTCTGTCAGAAAATCTTTTTTCCTGGAATGCTGCTTTTCTGAGAGCCAGGTGCACTTTTTTCCAAATAAGTTTAAGATGAGAGGTCAGGGCCAGAGAGGAGACAGAGGAATGTTGAAAAAATGAATTAGCTCTGGGGTGAAAACCAAAAACTGCAAAAAATGGAGACACATTGGTGGAGGAATGACAGGCATTATTATAAGCAAACTCCGCCAATGGAAGAAACTCAGACCAGTCATTTTGGAGTTTGGCCGAGTACAAACGCAAATATTGTTTAAGAGATTGGTTAACTCGCTCAGTCTGTCCATTGGATTGGGGATGATAGCCGGAGGTTAATGATAATTTCATCTTCAACGAAGCACAAAAGGACTTCCAAAATTGTGCAATGAATTGTGGACCTCTGTCAGAGACAATATCAGTGGGTAAGCCATGGAGTCTGAAAACATGGCGGAGGAACAAGACTGCCAATCCCTGGGCAGATGGCAATCGGGGAAGAGCAATGAAATGGGCCATTTTGCTAAAACGGTCCACTACCACCCATATGACTCGGCATCCGGCTGACAGAGGGAGGTCCACCACAAAATCCATGGAGATATGCGACCATGGCCTAAGGGGAACATTCAAGGGCATAAGTTGACCTATAGGCAAAGAACGGGGAACTTTATGCTGTGCACAGACCTGACAAGAAAAAACAAACTCTTTAATGTCTTTGGAAAGACCAGGCCACCATACTGAGCGGGAGACTAATTCCAAAGTCTTAGCGATTCCCGGATGCCCGGCAACCTTGCTATCATGAAACTCCGCCAAAACAGTAGCTCTCAAAAACTCAGGGACAAAAAGACGACCAGCAGGAGTATTTCCAGGAGCTTGATGTTGAAGCAGCTTTAACTGGGTAAATACATCCTGTGTGAGGCCTGCCCGAATGACTGAAGACGGAAGTATGGGAGTAACAGGACTGTTGTCTTGAACTGGAAGAAAACTGCGTGACAGGGCATCTGCCTTAGTATTCTTGGAACCTGGCCTGAAGGTGATAATGAATTTGAAACGAGTAAAAAATAAAGCCCAACGAGCCTGCCGGGCATTCAGTCGTTTGGCAGATTCAATGTATTGAAGATTTTTGTGATCAGTCAAAACTGAAATGGTATGGGTCGCTCCTTCAAGCCAATGCCTCCACTCCTCGAAAGCCCATTTAATAGCCAGCAATTCCCGGTTACCAACATCGTAGTTGGATTCTGCAGATGAGAATTTCCTGGACATAAAGGCACAAGGATGTAATTCAAGGGAATCTGGATCCTTCTGAGAAAGGATAGCCCCTACTCCAACCTCCGAGGCATCAACCTCAACAATGAAAGGCAATTCTGGGTTGGGATGTCTAAGGACAGGGGCTGAGACAAAGGCTTGTTTCAAGGCCTGAAAAGATAACTCAGCTTCACATGACCAATTGGTAGGATCTGCTCCCTTCTTAGTAAGTGCCACAATGGGAGCAACTAGGTCAGAGAAAGAGTGAATAAATCTTCTATAGTAGTTCGCAAACCCTAAAAAGCGCTGAATTGCTTTTAAATTGGTGGGTTGCGCCCAACTAAGGATGGCTTGGAGCTTCTTCGGTTCCATACGGAATCCCCGAGGGGAAATAATGTACCCTAAAAAGGATACCTCCGTGACATGAAATTCACACTTCTCCAGTTTGGCATATAGGTGATTTTCACGTAATTTCTTTAGCACCTGACGCACCTGGGTAACATGTTGTTCTTCAGAGTCAGAATATATCAAAATATCGTCTAAGTAGACTACAACGAATCTTCCAAGAAATTCACGGAGCACATCATTAATGAGATCCTGGAAAACTGCCGGAGCGTTTGACAGGCCGAATGGCATAACCAGATACTCATAGTGGCCTGATTGAGTACTGAATGCCGTTTTCCACTCATCCCCTGACTTGATTCTGATGAGGTTATATGCTCCTCTAAGGTCAATTTTGGAAAAAATCACAGCCGAACGTAGCTGATCAAAGAGGACAGAGATCAGCGGCAGAGGGTAAGTATTCTTTACTGAGATTTTATTCAAAGCTCTAAAGTCAATGCAGGGTCTGAGTGAACCATCCTTCTTCTCTACGAAGAAGAAACCTGCACTTAATGGGGATTTAGATGGCCTGATAAAACCTTTCCCAAGGCTTTCTTTCACATACTCATTCATGGCCACAGTTTCAGGACCAGACAATGCATATAACCTTCCTTTAGGCAACGTGGCACCAGGAATTAGCTCAATGGCACAATCGTAAGGCCTATGGGGAGGCAGAATATCCGCATTGCCCTTGGAAAACACATCGACAAAATCCTGATATTCCTCAGGAATGGGTGCAGGAACGGCGGCAGCTACTCGGATAGGAAGCGTAATACATTCTTTACTACAGATGGTACCCCATTGTAAGATCTCCCCCGACTGCCAATCAATGATGGGATTATGAAAGGCCAGCCAAGGGTGACCCAGAACCACAGGAACTGCTGGACAATGAGTAAGGAAAAACTCAATCTTTTCAGAATGCAGGGCACCCACCGAGAGTAAAACAGGAGGTGTACCTAGAGAAATAACCCCATTGGACAAGGGACTCCCATCTAAACCATGCATGGTGACACACCTACCCAAGGTTAACTGAGGAATACCTAAGGTCTTGGCCCATGTTAAATCCATAAAGTTCCCTGCAGCTCCACTGTCCACAAAAGCAGAGACCGAGGAACAGAGGCTGCCAAAGGAAACTTTAGCAGGAACTAACAGTGAATTATTTGAGGAGATGAGCTGCAGACCAAAGTGAACCCCCTCACAACTCACTTGGTCAGGAAGTTTCCCGATTTGTTCGGACAACTACGGGCAAAATGTGCCTTACCTCCACAGTATAAACAAAGACCAGAATTTTGCCTCCTGGTTCTTTCTTCAGGAGACAATTTGGAGAGACCTATCTGCATAGGCTCCTCCATGTCTACAGGAATGGAAAGCACACAAAGAGAAGACCCGACAGATGCCCCTTTTTCAGCCCTCCGCTCTCTGAGCCGACGATCTATCTTAATAGAGAGCTCCATGAGTTTATCGAGAGTCTCAGGAGCGGGATACTGAAGGAGACTGTCTTTTATAGATTCAGATAAGCCGAGGCGAAACTGACTGCGCAGGGCTGGGTCATTCCATCCACAGTCGTTCGACCAACGGCGAAACTCCGTACAATAATTCTCTGCGGGATTCCTACCCTGTCTAAGAGCACGCAACTGACTCTCAGCGGACGCCTCTCTATCAGGGTCGTCATACAATAGCCCTAAAGATTTTAAAAAGGCGTCTACAGACGATAAGGCCGGATCGTCTGTCTTTAAACCAAAAGCCCAGGTCTGAGGATCCCCCTGAAGCAGAGAAATAATAATTCCAACCCGCTGAGCCTCCGTACCTGAGGAGACTGGTCTTAAACGAAAATAAAGTTTACAAGACTCTTTAAAATTAAAAAACTGTTTTCTATCCCCAGAAAAACGGTCAGGCAGATGCATTTTTGGTTCAGGGATGACCCTCGGGGAAGTCCGTAACAGATCTTCCTGTGACCTCACCCGGAGGGACAGATCCTGAACCATCTGAGTAAGTTCTTGAATCTGACTAACTAGAAGCTGGCAAGGATTTGGCCCAATACCGGCGGGATTCATGAGGCCGACAAAATCTCCCAACTGAATAAGTGAAAAAATTAACTCCTGTTAATTTAAATTTTTTCTTTTGTCTGGCCGGTGATAATGTTATGATTCCCGTACTCCAGACCAGAAGAGATCTTATGGCAGAGGTCTGAGTACTGGGAAGATATGCTGGTTGTGGGAGCAGGAGAGCCTAGTAACCCCTGGCGCCCTAACTCCGTTGTCTCGCCCGTGTTATCAGAAATCCCTTGCGAGACTATGGTTGCTTGAGCCCATGGCAGCCGCGTTCGAAGGGCGGATTATGTCTGCCCAACCCCGATGCCCCCGCAGGTCTTAATGGGAGACAAAGGGAAATCCGAGACAGGGTGATACCAAGGGGCCCTCTGACTAAGCAACCAGGCCAGGGGTTACAAGCTAACTAACTTTAACCAAAGGTATGTGCGGACTAGCCGCCAGGGAAAAGGACAACCAAAGAACCACTGATCCGTTACTCCTATCCAGCACCGCTGGATACCAGAGTGGATCTGTGGGAGCGAAATCCTCCGCAAAAGCTCCAGAACACAAATTAACTAAATAATAAACAGTAAGCGGACAAGCCGCAACACACGGCTGAGCCGCGACTCACGAACACCACAGGATGTTAAAGGTGCTCGGTCAGACTCCAGGAATAGATGGCAAACTTCCGAGTACAGGATCTCTGAGGACAGGAACAACCGGATTGAGCAGGACTGGAAACTCTCTGTAGCAGACACAGGCAAACAGGAAGCTATCACCGGCGTCTGTAAGAAGTCCTGAGGGTGCCTTTATTCAGGAACCCTCCAATCAAGATCCAGACAGGGTAATCAATGGAAATGCCGTGCAGCTTGCATGCTGCACGGCCAGCACAAAATCAGGTAATTTAGGACAGACCCAGCAACGGGGAACGCGGCTGAACGCGGCGTCCCCGTTGCTAAGGTCAGAGCGGCTCTGTGCGCCCGGCGTCTAGCGTTGCCAGGGAGCCGGCGGCTGAACGCGCACGGCGTCCCTGGTTGCTAGGCGCCGGGCCGCACCGACGAGCGGACCCCGGCGCCTAACAGGAAGAAGGCTATATTAGAGAGGAGCGGGAGCAAATGAATGTGGTGTCTCCGCCGACAGCTGATTGGATGGATATGTGGAATGTTTTAAATGCTAGTGTAAACTCATTGCACAAAAGATTAGACAAGGCAGAAGCTTTGGGACAGTCAGGGTTTCAACCCATGCCTGGTCCTATGTTGCAGGGACTGTCAGGGTCTCATAAGCGCCCACTATCCCAGATTGTTGACACAGATACCGACACGGATTCTGACTCCAGTGTCGATTACGATGATGCAAAGTTACAGCCAAAATTGGCAAAATCCATTCGATTTATGATTATGGCAATAAATAAGAATTTACTTACCGATAATTCTATTTCTCGTAGTCCGTAGTGGATGCTGGGGACTCCGTCAGGACCATGGGGTTTAGCGGCTCCGCAGGAGACAGGGCACAATAATAAAAGCTTTAGGATCAGGTGGTGTGCACTGGCTCCTCCCCCTATGACCCTCCTCCAAGCCTCAGTTAGGATACTGTGCCCGGACGAGCGTGCATAATAAGGAAGGATATTGAATCCCGGGTAAGACTCATACCAGCCACACCAATCACACCGTACAACCTGTGATCTGAACCCAGTTAACAGTATGATAACAACGAAGGAGCCTCTGAAAAGATGGCTCACAACAAGAATAACCCGATTTTTGTAACAATAACTATGTACAAGTATTGCAGACAATCCGCACTTGGGATGGGCGCCCAGCATCCACTACGGACTACGAGAAATAGAATTATCGGTAAGTAAATTCTTATTTTCTCTAACGTCCTAAGTGGATGCTGGGGACTCCGTCAGGACCATGGGGATTATACCAAAGCTCCCAAACGGGCGGGAGAGTGCGGATGACTCTGCAGCACCGAATGAGAGAACTCCAAGGTCCTCCTCAGTCAGGGTGTGCCCCTGACCAAGTAGCAGCTCGGCAAAGTTGTAAAGCCGAGACCCCTCGGGCAGCCGCCCAAGATGAGCCCACTTCCTTGTGGAATGGGCTTTTACTGATTTTGGCTGTGGCAAGCCTGCCACAGAATGTGCAAGCTGAATTGTACTACAAATCCAGCGAGTAATCGTCTGCTTAGAAGCAGGAACACCCATCTTGTTGGGTGCATACAGGCTAAACAGCGAGTCAGATTTTCTGACTCCAGTCGTCCTGGAAACATATATTTTCAGGGCCCTGACAACGTCAAGTAACTTGGAGTCCTCCAAGTCCCTAGTAGCCGCAGGTACCACAATAGGTTGGTTCATGTGAAAAACAGAAAACACCTTAAGGAGAAATTGAGGACGAGTCCTCAATTCTGCCCTGTCAGAATAAAAAAATTAAGTAAGGGCTTTTATATGATAAAGCCGCCCATTCTGACACACGCCTGGCTGAAGCCAGGGCTAATAGAATCTTCACCTTCCATGTGAAATATTTTAATTCCACAGTGGTGAGTGGATCCAACCAATGTGACTTTAGGAAACTCAAAACAACATTGAGATCCCAAGGTGCCACTGGGGGCACAAAAGGAGGCTGTATATGCAGTATCCCTTTTACAAACGTCTGAACTTCAGGCACTGAAGCCAGTTCTTTCTGGAAGAAATTCGACAGGGTCGAAATTTGAACCTTAATGGACCCTAATTTTAGGCCCATAGACAGTCCTGTTTTCAGGAAATGTAGGAAACGACCCAGTTGGAATTCCTCTGTAGGGACCTTCTTGGCCTCACACCACGCAACATATTTTCGCCCAATGCGGTGAAAATGTTTTGCGATTACATCCTTCCTGGCTTCGACCAGGGTAGGGATGACTTCATCTGGAATGCCCTTTCAGGATCCGGCGTTCAACTGCCATGCCGTCAAACGCAGCCGCGGTAAGTCTTGGAACAGACAAGGCCCCTGCTGGAGCAGGTCCTCTCTTAAAGGTAGAGGCCACGGTTCTTCCGTGAGCATCTCTTGAAGTTCCGGGTACCAAGTCCTTCTTGACCCATCCGGAACCACGAGTATCGTTCTTACTCATCTCCTTCTTATGATTCTCAGTACTTTTGGTATGAGATGCATAGGAGGGACCACATACCCTGACTGGTACACCCACAGTGTTACCAGAGCGTCCACCGCTATTGCCTGAGGGTCCCTTGACCTGGCGCAATATCTGTCTAGTTTTTTGTTCAGGCGGGACGCCATCATGTCCACCTTTAGTTTTTCCCAACGGTTTACATTCATGTGGAAGACTTCCCGCTGAAGTCCCCGCTCTCCCGGGTGGAGGTTATGCCTGCTGAGGAAGTCTGCTTCCCAGTTTTCCACTCCCGGAATTAACACTGCTGAGAGTGTTATCACATGATTTTTCGCCCAGCGAAGAATCCTTGCAGTTTCTGCCATTTCCCTCCTGCTTCATGTGCCGCCCTGTCTGTTTACGTGGGCGACTGCCGTGATGTTGTCCCACTGGATCAATACCGGCTGACCTTGAAGCAGAGGTCTTGCTAAGCTTAGAGCCTTGTAAATTGCCCTTAGCTCCAGTATATTTATGTGGAGAGAAGTCTCCAGACTTGATCACACTCCCTGGAAATTTTTTCCTTGTGTGACTGCTCCCCAGCCACTCAGGCTGGCATCCGTGGTCACCAGGACCCAGTCCTGAATGTCGAATCTGCGGCCCTTTCATAGATGAGCACTCTGCAGCCACCGCAGAAGAAAACACCCTTGTCCTTGGAGACAGGGTTATCCGCTGATGCATCTGAAGATGCGATCCGGACCATTTTCCCAGAAGATTCCACTGAAAGGTTCTTGCGTGAAATCTACCGAATGGGATCGCTTTGTAAGAAACCACCATTTTTCACAGGACCCTTGTGCAATGATGCACTGATACTTTTCCTGGTTTTAGGAGGTTCCTGACTAGCTCGGATAACTCCCTGGCCTTCTTCTCCGGGAGAAAACATCCTTTTCTGGACTGTGTCCAGAATCATTCCTAGGAACATTAGACGTGTCGTCGGAAAAGCTGCGATTTTGGAATATTTAGAAACCACTCGCGCTGTCGTAGAACTACTTGAGATAGTGCTACTCCGACCGCCAACTGTTCTCTGGACCTTGCCCTTATCAGGAAAGCGTCCATATTTCTTTTAGGAAGAATCATCATTTCGGCCATTACCATGGTAAAGACCCGGGGTGCCATGGACAATCCAAACGGCAGCGTCTGAACTGATAGTGACAGTTCTGTACCACGAACCTGAGATACCCTTGGTGAGAAGGGCAAAATTTGGACATGTAGGTAAGCGTCCCTGATATCCAGTGACACCATATCGTCCTGGTTCGCTATCACTGCTCTGAGTGACTCCATCTTGATTTGAACCCTTGTATGTAATTGTTCAAATCTTTTAGATCTCACCGAGCCGTTTGGCTTCAGTACCACAATATAGTGTGGAATAATACCCCTTCCCTTGTTGTAGGAGGGGTACTTTGATTATCACCTGCTGGGAATACAGCCTGTGAATTTTTTCCCAATACTGCCTCCCTGTCGGAGGGAGACGTTGGTAAAGCAGACTTCAGGAACTTGTGAGGGGAAGACGTCTCGAATTTCCAATGTACACCTGGGATACTACGTGTAGGATCCAGGAGTCCACTTGCGAGTGAGCCCACTGCGTGCTGAAACTCTTGAGATGACCCCCCACCGCACCTGAGTCCGCTTGTATGGCCCCAGCGTCATGCTGCGGACTTGGCAGAAGCTGTGGAGGACTTCTGTTCCTGGGAATGGGCTGCCTGCTGCAGTCTTCTTCCCTTTCCTCTAACCCTGGGCAGATATGACTGGCCTTTTGCCCGCCTGCCTTTATGGGTACGAAAGGACTGAGACTGAAAAGACTGTGTCCTTTTCTGCTGAGATGTGACTTGGGGTAACAAAAGTGGATTTTCCAGCTGTTGCCATGGCCACCAGGTCCGATGGACCGCCCCTTTATACGGCAATACTTCCTTGTGCCGTCTGGAATCTGCATCACCTGACCACTGTCGTGTCTATAAACATCGTCTGGCAGATATGGACATCACATCTACTCTTGATGCCAGAATGCAAATATCCCTCTGCGCATCTCGCATATATAGAAATGCATCCTTAAAATGCTCTATAGTCAATAAAATATTGTTCCTGTCAAGGGTATCAATATTTTCAGTCAGGAAATCCGACCAAGCCCCCCCAGCGCTGCACATCCAGGCTGAGGCGATTGCTGGTCGTAGTATAACACCAGTATGTGTGTATATACTTTTTAGGATATTTTTCAGCTTCCTATCAGCTGGCTCCTTGAGGGCGGCCGTATCTGGAGACGGTAACGCCACTTGTTTTTATAAGCGTGTGAGCGCCTTATCCACCCTAAGGTGTGTTTCCCAACTCGCCCTCACTTCTGGCGGGAAAGGGTATACCTCCAATAATTTTCTATCGGAGGAAACCCACGTATCATCACACACTTTAATTTATCTGATTCAGGAAAAACTACAAGTAGATTATTCCCACCCTACATAATACCCTTATTTGTGGTACTTGTAGTATCAGAAATATGTAACACCTCCTTCATTGCCCTTAACATGTAACGTGTGGCCCTAAAGGAAAATACGTTTGTTTCTTCACCGTCGACACTGAAGTCAGTGTCCGTGTCTGTGTCGACCAACTGAGGTAAATGGGCGTTTTTACAAGCCCCTGACGGTGTCTGAGACGCCTGGACAGGTACTAATTTGTTTGCCGGCCGTCTCATGTCGTCAACCGACCTTGCATCGTGTTGACATTATCACGTAATTCCTAAATAAGCCATCCATTCCGGTGTCGACTCCCTAGAGAGTGACATCACCAATACAGGCAACATGCTCCGCCTCCTCACCAACATCGTCCTCCTACATGTCGACACACACGTACCGACACACAGCACACACACAGGGAATGCTCTGATAGAGGACAGGACCCCACTAGCCCTTTGGGGAGACAGAGGGAGAGTTTGCCAGCACACACCAAAAACGCTATAATTATACAGGGACAACCCCTTATACAAGTGTTTTCCCTTATAGCATTTTCACATATGTAATCATATCGCCAAAAAAGTGCCCCCCCCCTCTCTGTTTTAACCCTGTTTCTGTAGTGCAGTGCAGGGGAGAGCCTGGGAGCCTTCCTCACAGCAGAGCTGAGCAGGAAAATGGCGCCGTGTGCTGAGGAGAATAGGCCCCGCCCCCTAAAACAGCGGGCTCTTCTCCCGGAGTTTGTGAGATCTGGCAGGGGTTAAATACATCCATATAGCCTCAAGGGCTATATGTGATGTATTTTAGCCATAAAAAAGGTATAATATATTGCTGCCCAGGGCGCCCCCCCCCCAGCGCCCTGCACCCTCAGTGACCGCTGGTATGAAGTGTGCTGACAACAATGGCGCACAGCTGCAGTGCTGTGCGCTACCTTATGAAGACTGAAAGTCTTCTGCCGCCTGTTTCTGGACCTCTGGACCTCTTCAACTTCGGCATCTGCAAGGGGGGTCGGCGGCACGGCTCCGGGACGAACCCCAGGGTGAGACCTGTGTTCCGACTCCCTCTGGAGCTAATGGTGTCCAGTAGCCTAAGAAGCAAATCCATCCTGCACGCAGGTGAGTTTACTTATCTCCCCTAAGTCCCTCGTAGCAGTGAGCCTGTTGCCAGCAGGACTCACTGAAAATAAAAAACCTAACTTAAACTTTTATTCTAAGCAGCTCAGGAGAGCCACCTAGATTGCACCCTTCTCGGCCGGGCACAAGAATCTAACTGAGGCTTGGAGGAGGGTCATAGGGGGAGGAGCCAGTGCACACCACCTGATCCTAAAGCTTTTATTATTGTGCCCTGTCTCCTGCGGAGCCGCTAAACCCCATGGTCCTGACGGAGTCCCCAGCATCCACTTAGGACGTTAAAGAAAAAGATGTTTTGCACATCACAGAGGAACCCCCTGTCGCTGACAAGAGGGTACATATGTACAAGGGAAAGAAGCCTGAGGTAACCTTTCCCCCCTCACACGAGCTGAACGAGTTATGTGAAAAAGCTTGGGAATCTCCAGATAAAAGACTGCAGATTTCCAAAAGGATTCTTATGGCGTATCCTTTCCCATCAACGGATAGGTTACGATGGGAATCCTCCCCTAGGGTGGACAAAGCATTAACACGCTTATCCAAGAAGGTAGCCCTCCCGTCCCAGGATACGGCTACCCTCAAAGAGTGTGCTGACCGCAAACAGGAGATTACCCTGAAGTCCATTTATACACATTCAGGTACCTTACTCAGACCGGCAATTGCGTCGGCCTGGGTGTGTAGTGCTGTAGCGGCATGGACAAATACCTTATCTGAGGGGATGGATAGCCTAGACAAGGATACTATTTTATTGACCCTGGGGCATATAAGAGATGCTGTCCTATATATGTGTGTATGCAAACTACAGGTGGTGCTGCAGGGCCCACACCCTTTTACTTGTCTTGTAGAGCAGCTCTGAAGCTGTTACAGTGCCCAGCTGCTGCAAGAAATCAGCTTGAATGCTTCAGGGGCTTGGGCATGGCCAACATGAGCCCCACACCGAAGGAGGGTGGGGGTGTTTAATGCAAACTTGGGGTTATCCAAGCGCCGCAAAAGGCCGCCATGCCCTGCATGCCCCTTTTCTCTTTTCATATACAGATGAGGGTTCCAGCCAACTTTGGCCCACTGCTTGGATGACATCACCGTATGCAAATCCGTCTGCTGCAGACCTTCCCCTAGGAATGCTTGCAATAGTTGTTGCATATGGTTTAATGTCTGAGGGTGCTTCAGTATTAGGCAGCCTTCCGCCCTCCCATGTTCATCTGAAAAGATGTGGTCTCCCTGCAGTTGTTGTCCCCAGACGAGACAGACGAGAGTTCCCTTGTGCTTCCTCAGTTAAATCTCCTTAACTTGACGGGGGTGTGCCCGAGCAGCCACCCTCCCCAGCCCTATCCCAACACATACTTATCTTGCATATGAGATCTCTTGATCATGAAGATAGTTCTCACAGGTTGAGGTTCATCCTGGCCCCGCTCCCCGCTGGAGAGCGCTGATGGGGACAGCAGCGGGGCTTCAGCAGAAGGGTGAGTACGTGTGGCCAGAGACCTCCCTTCCCATGTGCAGGCCTGCAGAGTCTGCCGCGCAGGATGGGGCATGTGGCACTCTCCCTCCCAGGGGCTCTTCCAGATGTAGCTCCTCAGCAGTATTTTTCCCGGGCTGCGCGGCGCTCTCCCCGACTGGCATCCGCCCTGGAACACTGCCTTCCTCAACGCAACATCAGCAGGGGGCCCTGGCCTCATCACCATCCCAGGTCTTTCTCATGTATGTATCATGTATGTGTGTGTGATATATGTATGAATCATATATGTTTGTGATATATCTATCTATCTATCTATCTATCGTATGTGTGTGTATATATATATGTATGTATCTATCTATCTATCTATCGTATGTGTGTGTATATATATATGTATCTATCATGTATGTATGTATGTATGTATGTATCTATCTTGTATGTATGTGTTCTATCTATCTATCGTGTGTGTGATATATGTATGTATCTATCATGTATGTGTTATATGTATGTATCACACCTTCCTCTATACATATACATACATACATACATACATACATACACACACACACCTATATCTGTACGTACACTGACATACACACACCAACATCTATACATTAACACGCTGACCCCTAAACGTACACCAACGTACCCACACCTGCATCTATACCTACACATGCTGACACGTGGACGTACACCGGCTTACCCACATGTGAATCTATACATACATGTGCTGACACCTGGACATACACTGATGTACCCACACCTAACATCTATACATACACATGCTAACACCTGGACGTATACAGACGTACCCACATTTGCATCCATGCATATATAGATGTAGGTGTGTGTACGTCAGTGTACGTCCAGGTGTCAACGCGTGTATGTATAGATGCAGGTGTGGGTACGTCTGTGTATGTCCAGGTGTCAGAATGTGTATGTATAGATGCAGGTGTGGGAAGGTCAGTGTAGGTTCAGGTGTCAGCGCGTGTATGTATAGATGCAGGTGCTTGTATGTCCAGATGTCAGTGCATGTATGTATAGATGCAAGTGTGGGTACGTCGGTGTATGTCCATTTGTCAGCGCGTGTATATATAGATGCAGGTGCTTGTATGTTGGTGTATGTCCAGGTGTCAGCATGTGTATGTATAGATGCAGGTGTGGGAATGTTGGTGTATGTCCAGGTGTCAGGGCGTGTATGTATGGATATTAGGTGTGGGTACATCAGTGTATGTCCAGGTGTTAGCGCATGTATGTATAGATGTGTATATATACACATACGATAGATAGATAGATAGATAGATAGATAGATAGATATTATAAGGGCACGGTCGTGCCCTTATATTAAGGCTGAATCGAACAAACGGAATTCTCCCATAGGGAACTTCTGAGATGGGGGCATGGTGTTTGAGGGGCTACACCTCAAAACTGATTGGACGTACTGAGCTGAAATTTGGCATGGGCGTGTAGAATCGTCACCCGGTGCTGCATGCCAAATTTCAGGGCAAAATAATTAAAAATGAGGAATTGGGAGTAACCTAAAGTTCCAACTGTCAGTTTTTTTCTGTGACTTCCTTTGTGGCTTTTTGACACCGTTTTCCTATAGAGTGAATTAGATATTTTTTGGGAAGGCATAACTCCGGATAGAGGACGAATTAAGACTTGGGGTTTGTTTTACTAGATAGAGTATGCCCCAGTGTAGTGCCTTTTGGGGTTGTGGTTTTTCAGAAAGTTATAGGGTTTTTTTAATTAAGAGAAATATGCCCCATTATAGAGATAGGGCTTTTCAATTTGTTGCGGCTGCGCAGTGGCCGCCAGGAGAGCGAGAGTGAGTGAGGGAAGGGGTCTCGTGCAGGCTGAGGTTATAAAAAATAAGAATTTACTTACCGATAATTCTATTTCTCGTAGTCCGTAGTGGATGCTGGGAACTCCGTAAAGGACCATGGGGAATAGCGGCTCCGCAGGAGACAGGGCACATCTAAAGAAAGCTTTAGGATCACCTGGTGTGCACTGGCTCCTCCCCCTATGACCCTCCTCCAAGCCTCAGTTAGGATACTGTGCCCGGACGAGCGTACACAATAAGGAAGGATTTTGAATCCCGGGTAAGACTCATACCAGCCACACCAATCACACTGTACAACTTGTGATCTGAACCCAGTTAACAGCATGATAATAGAGAAGCCTCTATAAAAGATGGCTCACTACAACAATAACCCGAATTTTTTTTGGTAACAATAATTATGTACCAGTATTGCAGACAATCCGCACTTGGGATGGGCGCCCAGCATCCACTACGGACTACGAGAAATAGAATTATCGGTAAGTAAATTCTTATTTTCTCTGACGTCCTAGTGGATGCTGGGAACTCCGTAAGGACCATGGGGATTATACCAAAGCTCCCAAACGGGCGGGAGAGTGCGGATGACTCTGCAGCACCGAATGAGAGAACTCCAGGTCCTCCTCAGCCAGGGTATCAAATTTGTAGAATTTTACAAACGTATTTGCTCCTGACCAAGTAACTGCTCGGCAAAGTTGTAAAGCCAAGACCCCTCGGGCAGCTGCAGAAGATGAGCCCACCTTCCTTGTGGAGTGGGCATTTTAAGATTTTTGGCTGTGGCAGGCCTGCCACAGAATGTGCAAGCTGAATTGTACTACAAATCCAACAAGCAATCGTCTGCTTAGAAGCAGGAGCACCCAGTTTGTTGGGTGCATACAGGATAAACAGCGAGTCAGATTTTCTGACTCCAGCCGTCCTGGAAACATATATTTTCAGGGCCCTGACCACGTCAAGCAACTTGGAATCCTCCAAGTCCTTAGTAGCCGCAGGTACCACAATAGGTTGCTTCATGTGAAATGCAGAAACCACCTTAGGTAGAAATTGAGGACAAGTCCTCAATTCTGCCCTGTCAGAATGAAATATTAAATAAGGGCTTTTATATGATAATGCCGCCAATTCTGACACACGCCTGGCTGAAGCCAGGGCTAACAGCATCGTCACCTTCCATGTGAGATATTTTAAGTCCACAGTGGTGAGTGGTTCAAACCAATGTGACTTTAGGAAACTCAACACAACATTGAGATCCCAAGGTGCCACTGGAGGCACAAAAGGAGGCTGTATATGCAGTACCCCTTTTACAAATGTCTGAACTTCAGGCTCTGAAGCCAGTTCCTTTTGGAAGAAAATCGACAGGGCCGAAATTTGAACCTTAATGGACCCTAATTTTAGGCCCATAGACAGTCCTGTTTGCAGGAAATGGAGGAAACGACCCAGTTGAAATTCCTCTGTAGGGGCCTTCTTGGCCTCCCACCACGCAACATATTTTCGCCAAATGCGGTGATAATGTTTTGCGGTTACGTCCTTCCTGGCCTTGACCAGGGTAGGGATGACTTCATCTGGAATGCCTTTTTCCTTCAGGATCCGGCGTTCAACCGCCAAGCCGTCAAACGCAGCCGCGGTAAGTCTTGGAACAGACAAGGCCCCTGTTGGAGCAGCTCCTTTCTTAGAGGTAGAGGCCACGGTTCGTCCGTGAGCATCTCTTGAAGTTCCGGATACCAAGTCCTTCTTGGCCAATCCGGAACCACGAGTATAGTTCTTACTCCTCTCCTTCTTATGATTCTCAGTACTTTTGGTATGAGAGGCAGAGGAGGGAACACATACACTGACTGGTACACCCACGGTGTTACCAGAGCGTCCACCGCTATTGCCTGAGGGTCCCCTGACCTGGCGCAATATCTGTCTAGTTTTTTGTTTAGACGGGACGCCATTATGTCCACCTTTGGTTTTTTCCAACGGTTTACAATCAGGTGGAAGACTTCTGGGTGAAGTCCCCACTCTCCCGGGTGAAGGTCGTGTCTGCTGAGGAAGTCTGCTTCCCAGTTGTCCACTCCCGGAATGAACACTGCTGACAGTGCTATCACATGATTTTCCGCCCAGCGAAGAATCCTTGCAGCTTCTGCCATTGCCCCCCTGCTTCCCGTGCCGCCCTGTCTGTTTACGTGGGCGACTGACGTGATGTTGTCCGATTGGATCAATACCGCCTGACCCTGAAGCAGGGGTTTCGCTTGACTTAGGGCATTGTAAATGGCCCTTAGTTCCAGAATGTTTATATGAAGAGATGTCTCCAGGCTTGACCATAAGCCCTGGAAATTCCTTCCCTGTGTGACTGCTCCCCAGCCTCGCAGGCTGGCATCCGTGGCCACCAGGACCCAGTCCCGAATGCTGAATCTGCGGCCCTCTAGAAGATGAGCACTCTGCAACCACCACAGGAGGGATACCCTTGTCCCCGGTGACAGGGTTATCCGCTGAAGCATCTGAAGATGCGACCCGGACCATTTGTCCAGTAGGTTCCACTGGAAAGTCTTGCGTGGAATCTGCCGAATGGGATTGCTTCGTAGGAAGCCACCATTTTTACCCAGAACCCTTGTGCATTGATGCACTGAGACTTGGTTCGGTTTTAGGAGGTTCCTGACTAGCTCGGATAACTCCCTGGCTTTCTCCTCCGGGAGAAACACCTTCTTTCTGGACTGTGTCCAGGATCATCCCTAGGAACAGAAGACAAGTCGTCGGAACCAGCTGCGATTTTGGAATATTGAGAATCCAATCGTGCTGCCGCAACACTACCTGATATAGTGCTACACCGATCTCCAACTGTTCCCTGGATCTTACCCTTATCAGGGAATCGTCCAAGTCACGGATAACTAAAATTCCCTTCCTTCGAAGGAATATCATCATTACGGTCATTACTTCAGTAAAGACCCGGGGTGCCGTGGACCATCCCTACGGCAGCGTCCGAACTGATAGTGACAGTTCTGTACCATAACCTGAAATACCCTTGGTGAGAAGGGTAAATTTTGACATGAAGGTAAGCATCCTTGATGTCCCGAGACATCATGTAGTCCCCTTCTTCCAGGTTTGCAATCACTGCTCTGAGTGACTCAATTTTGAATTTGAACCTCTGTATGCAAGTGTTCAAAGATTTTAGATTTTAGATTTTAAAATCGGTCTCACCGAGCCGTCTGGCTTCGGTACCACAATAGTGTGGAATAATACCCCGTTCCCTGTTGCAGGAGGGGTACCTTGATTATCACCTGCTGGGAATACAGCTTGTGAATGGTTTCCAAAACTGCCTCCCTGTCAGCGGGAGACGTCGGTAAAACAGACCTTTGGAAACGGCGAGGGGGATACGTCTCGAATTCCAATTTGTACCCCTGAAATATTACCTGAAGGATCCAGGGGTCTACTTGCGAGTGAGCCCACTGCGCACTGAAATTCATTGAGAACGGGACCCCACCGTGCCTGAACTTGTAAAGCCCTAGCGTCATACTGAGGGCTTGGCAGAGGCGGAAAAGAGTTTCTGTTCCTTGGAACTGGCTGATCTCTGCAGCCATTTTCCTCTCCCTCTGTCACGAGCAGAAAAGAGGAACCCTTTTGTCCGCTTGCCAACCAGGCCTGCGCCTGATAATACGGCGTCTTATTTTTAGAGGCGACCTGGGGTACATCCCCTCTTTTAAGGCAATACTTCCAAATGCCGTTTGGAATCCGCATCACCTGACCACTTTACTGGTATAATTGGACAACGCACTTATACTTGATGCCAGTCGGCAAATATTCCGCTGTGCATCATGCATATATAGAAATGCATCTTTTAATTGCTCTATAGGCAATAATATACTGTCCTTATCTAGGATATCATATTTCCAGTCAGGGAATCCGACCACGCCAACCCAGCACTGCACATCCAGGCTGAGGCGATTGCTGGTCGCAGTATAACACCAGTATGTGTGTAAATACATTTTAGGATACCCTCCTGCTTTCTATCAGCAGGATCCTTAAGGGCGGCCATCTCAAGAGAGGGTAGAGCCCTTGTTCTTACAAGCGTGTGAGCGCCTTATCCCCCCTAGGGGGTGTTTCCCAACGCAACCTAACCTCTGGCGGGAAAAGGTATACTGCCAATAACTTTTTAGAAATTATCAATTGTTATCGGGGGGAAACCCACGCATTTTATTTCTCAGATTCAGGAAAACTACAGGAAGTTTTTCCTCACCAACATAATACCCCTTTTTTTTTTGGTGGTATTCATATTATCAGAAAAGTGTAAACTTTTTTCATTGCCTCAATCATGCAATGTGTGGCCCTATTTGGAAATCACGGTTGTCTCTTCACCGTCGACACAGGAGTCAGTATCCGTGTCGGCGTCTGTATCTGAGGTAACGGGCGCTTTAGAGCCCCTATATGAGACGTCTGGACATGCACAAGCTGAGTAGCCGGCTGTCTCATGTCAACCACTGTCTTTTATACAAAGCTGACACTGTCACGCAATTTCCACAGTACATCCACTCAGGTGTCGACCCCCCAGGGGGTGACAACACTATTACAGACACTCTACTCCGTCTCCTCATCATTTTTCTCCTCATACATGTCGACACAAACGTACCGACACACAGCACACACACAGGGAATGCTCTGATAGAGGACAGGACCCCACTAGCCCTTTGGGGAGACAGAGGGAGAGTTTGCCAGCACACACCAGAGCGCTATATATATACAGGGATAACCTTATATAAGTGTTTTTCCCTTTTTAGCTGCTGTATTGTTTATACTGCGCCTAATTTGTGCCCCCCTCTCTTTTTTAACCCCTTTCTGTAGTGTAGTGACTGCAGGGGAGAGCCAGGGAGCTTCCCTCCAACTGAGCTGTGAGGGAAAATGGCGCCAGTGTGCTGAGGAGATAGGCTCCGCCCCTTTCTCGGCGTCCTTATCATCCGTTTTCTTGTATGTTTTGGCAGGGGTTAAATGCATCCATATAGCCCAGGAGTTATATGTGATGCATTTATTTTAGCCATAAAAGGTTTTCTAACGATTTATTGCGTCTCAGGGCGCTGCCCCCCCAGCGCCCTGCACCCTCAGTGACCGGAGTGTGAAGTGTGCTGAGAGCAATGGCGCACAGCTGCGGTGCTGTGCGCCTACCTTTATCTGAAGACAGGAAAGTCTTCTGCCGCCGATTTTTCCGGACCTCTTCGCTCTTCTGGCTCTGTAAGGGGGCCGGCGGCGCGGCTCCGGTGACCCATCCAGGCTGAACCTGTGATCGTCCCTCTGGAGCTAATGTCCAGTAGCCTAAGAAGCCCAATCCACTCTGCACGCAGGTGAGTTCGCTTCTTCTCCCCTTAGTCCCTCGATGCAGTGAGCCTGTTGCCAGCAGGTCTCACTGAAAATAATAAACCTAAACTAAAACTTTCACAAAGAGCTCAGGAGAGCCCCTAGTGTGCACCCTTCTTGTCGGGCACAGAAATCTAACTGAGGCTTGGAGGAGGGTCATAGGGGGAGGAGCCAGTGCACACCAGGTGATCCTAAAGCTTTCTTTAGATGTGCCCTGTCTCCTGCGGAGCCGCTATTCCCCATGGTCCTTACGGAGTTCCCAGCATCCACTAGGACGTCAGAGAAATAAGATTTTACTTACCGATAAATCTATTTCTCGTAGTCCGTAGTGGATGCTGGGGACTCCGTCAGGACCATGGGGATTAGCGGCTCCGCAGGAGACAGGGCACAAAACTAAAGCTTTAGGATCAGGTGGTGTGTACTGGCTCCTCCCCCTATGACCCTCCTCCAAGCCTCAGTTAGGATACTGTGCCCGGACGAGCGTACACAATAAGGAAGGATATTGAATCCCGGGTAAGACTCATACCAGCCACACCAATCACACCGTATAACTTGTGATCTAAACCCAGTTAACAGTATGACAAACGTAGGAGCCTCTGAACAGACGGCTCACAACAATAACAACCCGATTTTTTTGTAACAATAACTATGTACAAGTATTGCAGACAATCCGCACTTGGGATGGGCGCCCAGCATCCACTACGGACTACGAGAAATAGATTTATCGGTAAGTAAAATCTTATTTTCTCTGACGTCCTAAGTGGATGCTGGGGACTCCGTCAGGACCATGGGGATTATACCAAAGCTCCCAAACGGGCGGGAGAGTGCGGATGACTCTGCAGCACCGAGTGAGAGAACTCCAGGTCCTCCTCAGCCAGGGTGTGCCCCTGACCAAGTAGCAGCTCGGCAAAGTTGTAAAGCCGAGACCCCTCGGGCAGTCGCCCAAGATGAGCCCCCTTCCTTGTGGAATGGGCATTTATATATTTTGGCTGTGGCAATCCTGCCACAGAATGTGCAAGCTGAATTGTACTACACATTCAACTAGCAATCTTCTGCTTAGAAGCAAGAGCACCCAGTTTTTTGGGTGCATACAGGATAACAGCAAGTCAGTTTTCCTGACTCCAGCCGTCCTGGAAATCTATATTTTCAGGGCCCTGACAACATCTAGCAACGTGGAGTCCTCCAAGTCTCTAGTAGCCGCAGGTACCACAATAAGCTGGTTCAGATGAAACGCTGACACCAACTTAGGGAGAAACTGGGGACGAGTCCGCAGCTCTGCCCTGTCCGAATGGAAATCAGATATGGGCTTTTGTGAGACAAAGCCGCCAATTCTGACACTCGCCTGGCCGAGGCCAGGGCCAACATCATGGTCACTTTCCATGTGAGATATTTCAAATCCACAGATTTGAGCGGTTTAAACCAACGTGATTTGAGGAATCCCAGGACTACGTTGAGATCCCACAGTGCCACTGGAGGCACAAAAGGGGGTTGTATATGCAGTACTCCCTTGTCAAATTTCTGGACTTCAGGAACTGAAGCCAATTCTTTCTGGAAGAAAATCGACAGGGCCGAAATTTGAACCTTAATGGACCCCAATTTGAGGCCCATAGACACTCCTGTTTGCAGGAAATGCAGGAATCGACCGAGTTGAAATTTCTTCGTGGGGCCTTCCTGGCCTCACACCACGCAACATATTTTCGCCACATGTGGTGATAATGTTGTGCGGTCACCTCCTTCCTGGCTTTGACCAGGGTAGGAATGACCTCTTCCGGAATGCCTTTTTCCCTTAGGATCCGGCGTTCAACCGCCATGCCGTCAAACGCAGCCGCGGTAAGTCTTGGAACAGACATGGTACTTGCTGAAACAAGTCCCTTCTTATCGGCAGAGGCCCTGAGTCCTCTGTGAGCATCTCTTGAAGTTCCGGGTACCAAGTCCTTCTTGGCCCATCCGGAGCCACGAGTATAGTTCTTACTCCTCTACGTCTTATAATTCTCAGTACCTTTGGTATGAGAAGCAGAGGAGGGAACACATACACCGACTGGTACACCCCTGGTGTTACCAGAACGTCCACAGCTATTGCCTGAGGGTCTCTTGACCTGGCGCAATACCTGTCCAGTTTTTTGTTCAAGCGGGACGCCATCATGTCCACCTTTGGTCTTTCCCAACGGTGCACAATCATGTGGAAAAAACTTCTCGATGAAGTCCCCACTCTCCCGGGTGGAGGTCGTGCTGAGGAAGTCTGCTTCCCAGTTGTCCACTCCCGGAATGAAAACTGCTGACAGTGCTATCACATGATTTTCCGCCCAGCGAAGAATCCTTGCAGTTTCTGCCATTGTCCTCCTGCTTCTTGTGCCGCCCTGTCTGTTTACGTGGGCGACTGCCGTGATGTTGTCCCACTGGATCAATACCGGCTGACCTTGAAGCAGAGGTCTTGCTAAGCTTAGAGCATTGTAAATTGCTCTTAGCTCCAGTATATTTATGCGGAGAGAAGTCCCCAGACTTGATCACACTCCCTGGAAATTTTTTTCCCTGTGTGACTGCTCCCCAGCCTTTCAAGCTGGAATCCGTGGTCACCAGGACCCAGTCCTGAATGCATAACTGTGGCCCTTTAGTAGATGAGCACTCTGCAGCCACCACAGAAGAGACACCCTTGTCCTTGGAGACAGGGTTATCCGCTGATGCATCTGAAGATGCGATCCGGACCATTTGTCCAGCAGATCCCACTGAAAAGTTCTTGCGTGAAATCTGCCGAATGGAATCGCTTCGTAAGAAGCCACCATTTTTCCCAGGACCCTTGTGCAATGATGCACTGACACTTTTCCTGGTTTTTTGGAGGATCCTGACTAGCTCGGATAACTCCCTGGCTTTCTCCTCCGGGAGAAACACCTTTTTCTGGACTGTGTCCAGAATCATCCCTAGGGACAGCAGACGTGTCGTCGGAGACAGCTGCGATTTTGGAATATTTAGAATCCACCCGTGCTGTCGTAGAACTACTTGAGATAGTGCTACTCAGACCTCCAACTGTTCTCTGGACCTTGCCCTTATCAGGAGATCGTCCAAGTAAGGGATAATTAAGACGCCTTTTCTTTGAAGAAGAATCATCATTTCGGCCATTACCTTGGTAAAGACCCGGGGTGCCGTAGACAATCCAAACGGCAGCGTCTGAAACTGATAGTGACAGTTTTGTACCACGAACCTGAGGTACCCTTTGTGAGAAGGGCAAATTTGGACATGGAGGTAAGCATCCTTGATGTCCAGGGACACCATATAGTCCCCTTCTTCCTGGTTCACGATCACTGCTCTGAGTGACTCCATTTAGAATAGGTCTCACCGAGCCGTCTGGCTTCAGTACCACAATATAGTGTGGAATAATACCCCTTTACTTGTTGTAGGAGGGGTACTTTGATTATCACCTGCTGGGAATACAGCTTGTGAATTGTTTCCAATACTGCCTCCCTGTCGGAGGTAGACGTTGGTAAAGCAAACTTCAGGAACCTGCGAGGGGAAGACGTCTCGAATTTCCAATCTGTACCCCTGGGATACTACTTGTAGGATCCAGGGGTCCACTTGCGAGTGAGCCCACTGCGTGCTGAAACTCTTGAGACGACCCCCCACCGCACCTGTTTGTACGGCCCCAGCGTCATGCTGAGGACTTGGCAGAAGCGGTGGAAGGCTTCTGTTCCTGGGAATGGGCTACCTGCTGCAGTCTTCTTCCCTTACCTCTATCCCTGGGCAGATATTATGGGGACGAAAGGACTGAGGCTGAAAAGACTATGTCTTTTTCTGCTGAGATGTGACTTGGGGTAAAAAAGGTGGATTTTCTAGCTGTTGCCGTGGCCACCAGGTCCGATGGACCGACCCCAAATAACTCCTCCCCTTTATACGGCAATACTTCCATGTGCCGTTTGGAATCTGCATCACCTGACCACTGTCGTGTCCATAAACATCGTCTGGCAGATATGGACATCGCACTTACTCTTGATGCCAGAGTTTCGCATATATAGAAATGCATCTTTTAAATGCTCTATAGTCAATAAAATACTGTCCCTGTCAAGGGTATCAATATTTCCAGTCAGGGAATCCGACCAAGCCACCCCAGCGCTGCCCATCCAGGCTGAGGCGATCGCTGGTCGCAGTATAACACCAGTATGTGTGTATATACTTTTTAGGATATTTTCCAACCTCCTATCAGTTGGCTCCTTGAGGGCGTCCGTATCTGGAGACGGTAACGCCACTTGTTTTTATAAGCGTGTGAGCGCCTTATCCACCCTAAGGTGTGTTTCCCAACGCGCCATAACTTCTGGCGGGAAAGGGTATACCGCCAATAATTTTCTATCGGGGGAAACCCACGCATCATCACACACTTCATTTAATTTATCTGATTCAGGAAAAACCACATGTAGTTTTTTCACACTCCACATAATACCCTTTTTTGTGGTACTTGTAGTATCAGAAATATGTAACATCTCCTTCATTGCCCTTAACAAGTAACGTGTGGCCCTAAAGGAAAATACGTTTGTTTCTTCACCGTCGACACTGGAGTCAGTGTCCGTGTCTGTGTCTGTGTCGACCGACTGAGGTAAAAAGGACGTTTTAACGCCCCTGACGGTGTTTTAGACGCCTGGACAGGTACTAATTGGTTTGCCGGCCGTCTCATGTCGTCAACCGACCTTGCAGCGTGTTGACATTATCACGTAATTCCTTAATTAAGCCATCCATTCCGGTGTCGACTCCCTAGAGAGTGACATCACCATTACCGGCAATTGCTCCGCCTCCTCACCAACATCGTCCTCATACATGTCGACACACAAGTACCGACACACAGCACACACACAGGGAATGCTCTGATAAAGGACAGGACCCCACTAGCCCTTTGGGGAGACAGAGGGAGAGTTTGCCAGCACACACCAAAAATAAGATTTTACTTACCGATAAATCTATTTCTCGTAGTCCGTAGTGGATGCTGGGCTCCGTAAGGACCATGGGGAATAGCGGCTCCGCAGGAGACAGGGCACAAAATAAAAGCTTAAGGATCAGGTGGTGTGCACTGGCTCCTCCCCCTATGACCCTCCTCCAAGCCTCAGTTAGGATACTGTGCCCGGACGAGCGTACATAATAAGGAAGGATATTGAATCCCGGGTAAGACTCATACCAGCCACACCAATCACACCGTACAACTTGTGATCTGAACCCAGTTAACAGTATGATAAACGCAAAGGAGCCTCTGAAAAGATGGCTCACAACAATAATAACCCGAATTTTTGTAACAATAACTATATACAAGTATTGCAGACAATCCGCACTAGGGATGGGCGCCCAGCATCCACTACGGACTACGAGAAATAGATTTATCGGTAAGTAAAATCTTATTTTCTCTGACGTCCTAGTGGATGCTGGGACTCCGTAAGGACCATGGGGATTATACCAAAGCTCCCAAACGGGCGGGAGAGTGCGGATGACTCTGCAGCACCGAATGAGAGAACTCCAGGTCCTCCTCAGCCAGGGTATCAAATTTGTAGAATTTAGCAAACGTGTTTGCCCCTGACCAAGTAGCTGCTCGGCAAAGTTGTAAAGCCGAGACCCCTCGGGCAGTCGCCCAAGATGAGCCCACTTTCCTTGTGGAATGGGCTTTTACTGATTTTGGCTGTGGCAATCCTGCCACAGAATGTGCAAGCTGAATTGTACTACAAATCCAACGAGCAATCGTCTGCTTAGAAGCAGGAGCACCCAGCTTGTTGGGTGCATACAGGATAAACAGCGAGTCAGATTTTCTGACTCCAGCCGTCCTGGAAACATATATTTTCAAGGCCCTGACAACGTCAAGCAACTTAGAGTCCTCTAAGTCCCTGGTAGCCGCAGGTACCACAATAGGTTGGTTCATGTGAAATGCAGAAACCACCTTAGGTAGAAATTGAGGACGAGTCCTCAATTCCGCCCTGTCAGAATGAAAAATTAAGTAAGGGCTTTTATATGATAAAGCCGCCAATTCTGACATACGCCTGGCTGAAGCCAAGGCTAACAGCATCGACACCTTCCATGTGAGATATTTTAAGTCCACAGTGGAAAGTGGTTCAAACCAATGTGACTTTAGAAAACTCAACACCACATTGAGATCCCAAGGTGCCACTGGAGGCACAAAAGGAGGCTGTATGTGCAGCACCCCTTTTACAAATGTCTGAACTTCAGGTACTGAAGCCAGTTCTTTCTGGAAGAAAATCGACAGGGCCGAAATTTGAACCTTAATGGACCCTAATTTTAGGCCCATAGACAGTCCTGTTTGCAGGAAATGAAGGAAACGACCCAGTTGAAATTCCTCTGTAGGGGCCTTCTTGGCCTCACACCACGCAACATATTTACGCCAAATGCGGTGATAATGTTTTGCGGTTACGTCCTTCCTGGCTTTGACCAGAGTAGGGATGACTTCTTCTGGAATGCCTTTTTCCCTCAGGATCCGGCGTTCAACCGCCATGCCGTCAAACGCAGCCGCGGTAAGTCTTGGAACAGACAAGGCCCCTGCAGTAGCAGGTCCTTTCTTAGAGGTCGAGGCCACGGTTCGTCCGTGAGCATCTCTTGAAGTTCCGGGTACCAAGTCCTTCTTGGCCAATCCGGAACCACGAGTATAGTTCTTACTCCTCTCCTTCTTATGATTCTCAGTACTTTTGGTATGAGAGGCAGAGGAGGGAACACATACACTGACTGGTACACCCACGGCGTTACCAGAGCGTCCACTGCTATTGCCTGAGGGTCCCTTGACCTGGCGCAATATCTGTCCAGTTTTTTGTTTAGACGTGACGCCATCATGTCCACCTTTGGTTTTTCCCAACGGTTTACAATCAGGTGGAAGACTTCTGGGTGAAGTCCCCACTCTCCCGGGTGAAGGTCGTGTCTGCTGAGGAAGTCTGCTTCCCAGTTGTCCACTCCCGGAATGAACACTGCTGACAGTGCTATCACATGATTTTCCGCCCAGCGAAGAATCCTTGCAGCTTCTGCCATTGCCCTCCTGCTTCTCGTGCCGCCCTGTCTGTTTACGTGGGCGACTGACGTGATGTTGTCCGATTGGATCAACACCGCCTGACCCTGAAGCAGAGGTTTTGCTTGACTTAGGGCATTGTAAATGGCCCTTAGTTCCAGAATGTTTATATGAAGAGATGTTTCCATGCTTGACCACAAGCCCTGGAAATTCCTTCCCTGTGTGACTGCTCCCCAGCCTCTCAGGCTGGCATCCGTGGTTACCAGGATCCAATCCTGAATGCCAAATCTGCGGCCCTCTAGTAGATGAGCACTCTGCAGCCACCACAGGAGAGACACCCTTGTCCTTGGCGACAGGGTTATCCGCTGATGCATCTGCAGATGCGATCCGGACCATTTGTCCAGTAGATCCCACTGAAACGTTCTTGCATGGAATCTTCCGAATGGAATCGCTTCGTAAGAAGCCACCATTTTTCCCAGGACCCTCGTGCACTGATGCACTGAGACCTGGCCTGGTTTTAGGAGGTTCCTGACTAGCTCGGATAACTCCCTGGCCTTCTCCTCCGTGAGAAACACCTTCTTCTGGACTGTGTCCAGAATCATTCCTAGGAACAGTAGACGTGTCGTTGGAATCAGCTGCGATTTTGGAATATTTAGAATCCACCCGTGCTGACGTAACACTACCTGAGATAGTGCTACTCCGACTTCTAACTGTTCCCTGGATCTTGCCCTTATCAGGAGATCGTCCAAGTAAGGGATAATTAAAATGCCTTTTCTTCGTAGAAGAATCATCATTTCGGCCATTACCTTGGTAAAGACCCGAGGTGCCGTGGACAATCCAAACGGCAGCGTCTGAAACTGATAATGACAGTTTTGTACTACAAACCTGAGGTACCCTTGGTGAGAAGGGTATATTGGGACGTGGAGATAAGCATCTTTGATGTCCAGAGACACCATATAGTCCCCTTCTTCCAGGTTCGCTATCACTGCTCTGAGTGACTCCATCTTGAATTTGAACCTTTTTATGTAAGTGTTCAAGGATTTCAGATTTAAAATTGGTCTCACCGAGCCGTCCGGCTTCGGTACCACAAACAGCGTGGAATAATACCCCTTTCCTTGTTGCAGGAGGGGTACCTTGATTATCACCTGCTGGGAATACAGCTTGTGAATGGCTTCCAAAACTGCCTCCCTGTCGGAGGGAGACTTTGGTAAAGCAGACTTCAGGAACCGACGAGGGGGAAACGCCTCGAATTCCAATTTGTACCCCTGCGATACTACCTGTAGAATCCAGGGATCCACTTGCGAGTGAGCCCACTGCGCGTTGAAATTCTTGAGACGGGCCCCCACCATATCTGAGTCTGCTTGTAAAGCCCCAGCGTCATGCTGAAGACTTGGCAGAAGCAGGGGAGGGCTTCTGCTCCTGGGAAGCGGCTGCATGGTGCAGTCTTTTTCCTCTTCCTCTGCCCCGGGGCAGAAAGGAGTGGCCTTTTGCTCGCTTGTACTTATGGGAACGAAAGGACTGAGTTTGAAAAGACGGTGTCTTTTTCTGCTGATGTGAAGTGACCTGGGGTAAAAAGGTGGATTTTCCAGCCGTTGCCGTGGCCACCAGGTCCGATAGACCAGCCCCAAATAACTCCTCCCCTTTATACGGCAATACTTCCATGTGCCGTTTGGAATCCGCATCCCCTGACCACTGTCGCGTCCATAACGCTCTTCTGGCAGAGATGGACATAGCACTTACTCTTGATGCCAGGGTGCAAATATCCCTCTGTGCATCACGCATATATAGTAATGCATCCTTTAAATGTTCTATAGTTAACAAAATATTGTC
This sequence comes from Pseudophryne corroboree, assembly GCF_028390025.1. Taxonomy (NCBI): domain Eukaryota; kingdom Metazoa; phylum Chordata; class Amphibia; order Anura; family Myobatrachidae; genus Pseudophryne; species Pseudophryne corroboree. The sequence goes on from NW_026968733.1 coordinate 768,531, forward strand.
CCTATCCAGGGTATCAATATTCTCAGTCAGGGAATCCGACCATGCGACTCCAGCACTGCACATCCAGGCTGAGGCGATTGCTGGTCGCAGTATAACACCAGTATGTGTGTATATACTTTTTAGGATATTTTCCAGCCTTCTATCAGCTGGTTCTTTGAGGGTGGCCGTATCAGGAGACGGTAACGCTACTTGTTTAGATAAACGTGTGAGCGCCTTATCTACCCTAGGGGGTGTTTCCCAACGCGCCCTAACCTCTGGCGGGAAGGGATATAATGCTAATAATTTTTTAGAAATTAGCTGTTTTTTATCGGGGGAAACCCACGCTTTATCACACACCTCATTTATTTCCTCTGACTCAGGAAAAACTATTGGTAGTTTCACACCCCACATAATACCCTTCTTTGTGGTACTTGTAGTGTCAGAAAGGTTCAATGCCTCTTTCATTGCCGTGATCATGTAACGTGTGGCCCTACTGGACATTACGTTTGTCTCGTCACCGTCGACACTAGACTCAGTATCTGTGTCAGGGTCTGTGTCGACCCACTGAGGTAACGGGCGTTTTAGCGCCCCTGACGGTGTCTGAGACGCCTGGACAGGCACTAATTGATTTGCCGGCTGTCTCATGTCGTCAACAGTTTTTTGCAAATTGCTGACATTATCACTTAATTGTTTAAATACAATCATCCAGTCAGGTGTCGACTCCCTAGGGGGTGACATCACCAACACAGGCAACTGCTCCGCCTCCACATCATTTTCCTCCTCATACATGTCGACACACGCGTACCGACACACAGCACACACACCGGGAATGCTCTGATAGAGGACAGGACCCCACTTAGCCCTTTGGAGAGACAGAGGGAGAGTCTGCCAGCACACACCCAGCGCTATATATATATATATATACAGGGATAACCTTATATAAGTGTTATTCCCTTATAGCTGCTGTTATTATCGTTATTTGCTGCCAAAAATGCCCCCCCTTCTCTTTTTTACCCTGATTCTGAAGCAGGACTGCAGGGGAGAGTCAGGGAGCCGTCCTTCCAGCGGAGCTGTGAGGGAAAATGGCGCTTGTGTGCTGAGGAGATAGGCTCCGCCCCTTCACGACGTCCTTATCTCCCGCTTTTTTGTGTAAAAATGGCAGGGGTTAAAATACATCCATATAGCCCAGGAGCTATATGTGATGTATTCTTTTTGCCACCTAAGGTATATACTGTTATATTGCGTCTCAGGGCGCTCCCCCCCAGCGCCCTGCACCCTCAGTGACCGGAGTGTGAAGTGTGCTGAGAGCAATGGCGCACAGCTGCGGTGCTGTGCGCTACCTTAGTCTGAAGACAGGATGTCTTCTGCCGCCGATTTCACCGGACCTCTTCGTCTCTTCTGGCTCTGTAAGGGGGACGGCGGCGCGGCTCCGGTGACCCATCCAGGCTGAACCTGTGATCGTCCCTCTGGAGCTAATGTCCAGTAGCCTAAGAAACCCGATCCACTCTGCACTCAGGTGAGTCCGTTTCTTCTCCCCTTAGTCCCACGATGCAGTGAGCCTGTTGCCAGCAGGACTCACTGAAAAAAAAAAAAAAAAAAAAACTAAACTTTTATTCTAAGCAGCTCAGGAGAGCCACCTAGATTGCACCCTTCTCGGCCGGGCACAAAAATCTAACTGAGGCTTGGAGGAGGGTCATAGGGGGAGGAGCCAGTGCACACCACCTGATCCTTAAGCTTTTATTTTGTGCCCTGTCTCCTGCGGAGCCGCTATTCCCCATGGTCCTTACGGAGCCCAGCATCCACTAGGACGTCAGAGAAAACGCTATATTATACAGGGACAACCTTTATATAAGTGTTTTTCCCTTATAGCATTTTAATATATATATATACATATCGCCAAATAAGTGCCCCCCCTCTCTGTTTTAACCCTGTTTCTGTAGTGCAGTGCAGGGGAGAGCCTGGGAGCCTTCCCACCAGCATTTCTGTGAGGGAAAATGGCGCTGTGTGCTGAGGAGAATAGGCCCCGCCCCCTTTTCGGCGGGCTTCTTCTCCCGTTTTTCTGAGACCTGGCAGGGGTTAAATACATCCATATAGCCTCCAGGGGCTATATGTGATGTATTTTTAGCCAGAATAAGGTATTATACATTGCTGCCCAGGGCGCCCCCAGCAACGCCCTGCACCCTCCGTGACCGTTGGTGTGAAGTGTGTGACAACAATGGCGCACAGCTGCAGTGCTGTGCGCTACCTTCATGAAGACTGAAAAGCCTTCTGCCGCCGGTTTCTGGACCTTCAATCTTCAGCATCTGCAAGGGGGGTCGGCGGCGCGGCTCCGGGACGAACCCCAGGGTGAGACCTGTGTTCCGACTCCCTCTGGAGCTAATGGTGTCCAGTAGCCTAAGAAGCCAATCCATCCTGCACGCAGGTGAGTTGAACTTCTCTCCCCTATGTCCCTCGATGCAGTGAGCCTGTTGCCAGCAGGACTCACTGAAAATAAGAAACCTAAAAACTTTTTCTAAGCAGCTCCTTAAGAGAGCCACCTAGATTGCACCCTGCTCGGACGGGCACAAAAACCTAACTGAGGCTTGGAGGAGGGTCATAGGGGGAGGAGCCAGTACACACCACCTGATCCTAAAGCTTTAGTTTTGTGCCCTGTCTCCTGCGGAGCCGCTAATCCCCATGGTCCTGACGGAGTCCCCAGCATCCACTTAGGACGTCAGAGAAAGTAGCTGCTGGTGGCGGGAGGAGAGCCAGCGGTTCCTGGGTGTGTGCACCTGCGGTCCCTTACAGACTGCAGCGACCCATTAGGCATACTTGCCTACCTGACCCGCTCCATGAGGGAGAAAATGCTCTGCTCCTGGACTTTCCTGGTAATGTATGATTGCCATCACCTGTGGTGAGCTAGTTCATTGATGAGAAAGGTGTTTCACCACAGGTGATGGCAATCATACATTACCAGAAAAGTCCAGGAACAGAGCATTTTCTCCCTCATGGAGAGGGTCAGGTAAGCAAGTATGCCATTAGGACTGTGGAGGAGAGGGGTAGCGGCATAGCAGCCGCAGGCTTACCGAAAGTGCTCACTACTGAGCAATATGGTCCCCTTACCCGAAGTGGGAGCCGCAGCGGGAGGAATAGCTGGAGTTGCGCCGCAGGAGAAAGTCAGAGGACATCCAGAAGAGACATCCGGTGCAGCGCTGACTCCTGACTGACAGCGCTTGCCTACTGAGCGGTGTGGTACCCCCACACCTGAAGCGGGTGCGGGAGCGGCAGCGGCAGCCGGAGAAGACAGCTGTGCTCAGGGCCGGCGCTTCCATTAGGCAGCTTTAGGCAGCTGCCTATGGGCGCCTGGACCTGAGGGGGCGGTACGCTGAGGCTGCCCCCCCTCCCCCGCCATATAGCCCCCACGCAATAGCAGCAGCAGGGCACCCGGCGTCATAGACACACATAGCAACACTGCGGGTAGTCCTGCAATTCTGCTAAGTGGACTGACAGGCAGCTGATGCACTATACACTACCCTGTGTCCTGGGATCCACCAGTGATTTTCTTTCATTCACCACCGCTCCACTATGTAGTGTGAGCAGAGAGGTGGTTTCCCCCTCGGCCAGTCCGGTGTTTCCTCTCTACCGGGTAGCTCTATAGCCTGCTGCTTGATGGGTTTTTTAAAAAAGGGGGCGTGGCCACACCTCCGTGATTAGGCCACGCCCCGGAGTATGCTAGGTTCTCCATAGTCTGTCTCTGTGGCTCTGCTGCCTGGCATGCCTACTCTTTCGGAGACTGGCTCCTGTGATCTGAGCTGCCTGAAGGTTACTACTGTGCTACTGTGTGTGTGTCTCTCGGTATAAGTGTGTGTATGTGTGTCTCAGTATGAGTCTGTGGGTGCCTCTGCCTCAGTATGTGTGTCAGTGCGTGTGTGTCTCTCAATATCAGTGTGTGCCTCAGTATGAGTGTGTGTGCCCCAGTGTGAGTGTGTATTTGTGTGCCTCAATGTGAGTGTACGTGTGCCTTTGACTAAGTATGAGTGTCAGTGTGTGTGTCTCAGTATCACTGTGTGTGTGTCTCAGTATGAGTGTGTGTGACTCTTCCTCAGTATGAGTGTCAGTGTGAGTGTGTCTCAGTCTCAGTTTGAGTGTGTGTGTGCCTCTGCCTCAGTATGAGTGTCAGTGTGTCTCAGTATCACTGTGCGTGTCTCAGTATCACTGTGTGTGTGTGTGTGTGTGTGTGTGTCTCAGTATGAGTGTGTGTATGCCTCTGCCTCAGTATGAGTGTCAGTGTGTCTCAGTCTCAGTATGAGTGTATGTGTGCCTCTGCCTCAGTATGAGTATCAGTGTGTGTATCAGTATCACTGTGTGTGTCTCAGTATGAGTGTGTGTCTCTCTGTCACTGTGTGTCTCAGTATGAGCGTGTGTGCCTCTGCCTCAGTATGTGTGTCAGTGCGTGTGTCTCTCAATATCAGTGTGTGCCTCAGTATGAGTGTGCCTCAGTGTGAGTGTGTGTTTGTGTGCCTCAATGTGAGTGTACATGTGCCTCTGACTCAGTATCACTGTGGGTCTCAGTATGAGTGTGTGTCTCTCTCTGTCACTTTGTGTGTCAGTGTGTGTCTCAGTATCACTGTGTGTCTCAGTATGAGTGTGTGTGTGTCTCTCTGTCACTGTGTGTGTGTCTCAGTATGAGTGTGTGTGTATGTGTGTGCCTCTGCCTCAGTATGAGTGTCAGTGTGAGTGTGTCTCAGTCTCAGTTTGAGTGTGTGTGTGCCTCTGCCTCAGTATGAGTGTCAGCGTGTCTCAGTATCACTGTGTGTGTGTCTCAGTATGAGTGTGTGTATGCCTCTGCCTCAGTATGAGTGTGTCTCAGTCTCAGTATGAGTGTATGTGTGCCTCTGCCTCAGTATGAGTATTAGTGTGTGTCTCAGTATCTGTGTGTGTGTCAGTATGAGTGTGTGTGTGTGTCTCTCTATCACTGTGGGTGTCTCAGTATGAGTGTGTGTGCCTCTGCCTCAGTATATGTGTCAGTGCGTGTGTGCCTCAGTATGAGTGTGTGTGCCTCAGAATGAGTGTGTGTGTGCCTCTGCCTCAGTATGAGTGTCAGTGTGTGTCTCAGTCTCAGTATGAGTGTATGTGTGCCTCTGCCTCAGTATGAGTATCAGTGTGTGTCTCAGTATCAGTGTGTGTGTGTGTGTGTGTGTGTGTGTGTGTGTGTGTGTGTGTGTGTGTGTGTGTGTCTGTCACTGTGGGTGTCTCAGTATGAGTGTGTGTGCCTCTGCCTTAGTATATGTGTCAGTGCGTGTGTGTCTCTCAATATCAGTGTGTGCCTCAGAATGAGTGTGTGTGTTCCTCAGTGTGAGTGTGTGTTTGTGTGCCTCAATGTGAGTGTACATGTGCCTCTGACTCAGTATCACTGTGTGTCTCAGTATGAGTGTGTGTCTCTGTCACTGTGTGTGTCTCTGTCACTGTGTGTGTCTCAGTATCACTGTGTGTGTCTCAGTATGTGTGTGTGTGTGTGTGTCTCTCTGTCACTGTGTGTGTCTCAGTATCACTGTGTGTGTCTCAGTATGAGTGTGTGTGTGTGTGTGTGTGTGTGTGTCTCTCTGTCACTGTGTGTATCTCAGTATCACTGTGTGTGTGTATCAGTATGAGTGTGTGTGTCTCCGTTTCACTGTGTGTGTCTCAGTATGAATGTATGTGTGTCTCTGCCTCAGTATGAGTGTCAGTGTGTATGTCTCAGTATCACTGTGTGTGTGTCTCAGTATGAGTGTGTGTGCCTCTGCCTCAGTATGAGCGTGTCTCAGTTTCAGTGTGTGTGTGTGCCTCTGCCTCAGTATGAGTGTCAGTATGTGTGTGTATCAGTATGAGTGTGAGTGTGCCTCTGCCTCAGTGTGAGTGTGTCTCAGTCTCAGTATGAGCGTGTGTGCCTCTGCCTCAGTATGTGTGTCAGTGCGTGTGTGTCTCTCAATATCAGTGTGTGCCTCAGAATGAGTGTGTGTGTTCCTCAGTGTGAGTGTGTGTTTGTGTGCCTCAATGTGAGTGTACATGTGCCTCTGACTCAGTATCACTGTGGGTCTCAGTATGAGTGTGTGTCTCTCTCTGTCACTTTGTGTGTCAGTGTGTGTCTCAGTATCACTGTGTGTCTCAGTATGAGTGTGTGTGTGTGTGTGTGTGTGTGTCTCTGTCACTGTGTGTGTGTCTCAGTATGAGTGTGTGTGTATGTGTGTGCCTCTGCCTCAGTATGAGTGTCAGTGTGAGTGTGTCTCAGTCTCAGTTTGAGTGTGTGTATGCCTCTGCCTCAGTATGAGTGTGTCTCAGTCTCAGTATGAGTGTATGTGTGCCTCTGCCTCAGTATGAGTATCAGTGTGTGTCTCAGTATGAGTGTGTGTGTGTGTGTGTGTGTGTGTGTGTGTGTGTGTGTGTCTCTCTATCACTGTGGGTGTCTCAGTATGAGTGTGTGTGCCTCTGCCTCAGTATATGTGTCAGTGCGTGTGTGTCTCTCAATATCAGTGTGTGCCTCAGTATGAGTGTGTGTGCCTCAGAATGAGTGTGTGTGTGCCTCTGCCTCAGTATGAGTGTATGTGTGCCTCTGCCTCAGTATGAGTATCAGTGTGTGTCTCAGTATCAGTGTGTGTGTGTGTGTGTGTGTGTGTGTCTGTCACTGTGGGTGTCTCAGTATGAGTGTGTGTGCCTCTGCCTTAGTATATGTGTCAGTGCGTGTGTGTCTCTCAATATCAGTGTGTGCCTCAGAATGAGTGTGTGTGTTCCTCAGTGTGAGTGTGTGTTTGTGTGCCTCAATGTGAGTGTACATGTGCCTCTGACTCAGTATCACTGTGCGTCTCAGTATGAGTGTGTGTCTCTGTCACTGTGTGTGTCTCAGTATCACTGTGTGTGTCTCAGTATGTGTGTGTGTGTGTGTGTGTGTGTGTGTGTCTCTCTGTCACTGTGTGTGTCTCAGTATGAGTGTGTGTGTGTCTCTCTGTCACTGTGTGTGTCTCAGTATCACTGTGTGTGTGTATCAGTATGAGTGTGTGTGTCTCCGTTTCACTGTGCGTGTCTCAGTATGAATGTATGTGTGTCTCTGCCTCAGTATGAGTGTCAGTGTGTATGTCTCAGTATCACTGTGTGTGTGTCTCAGTATGAGTGTGTGTGCCTCTGCCTCAGTATGAGCGTGTCTCAGTTTCAGTGTGTGTGTGTGCCTCTGCCTCAGTATGAGTGTCAGTATGTGTGTGTGTGTGTATCAGTATGAGTGTGTGTGTGCCTCTGCCTCAGTGTGAGTGTGTCTCAGTCTCAGTATGAGTGTGTGTGCCTCTGCCTCAGTATGAGTGTATGTGTGCCTCTGCCTCAGTATAAGTGTCAGTGTGTGTGTGCTCCAGTATGAATGTGTGTGCCTCTGACTCCGTATGAGTGTCAGTGTGAGTGTGTCTCAGTCTCAGTATGAGTGTGTGTGCGTGTGCCTCTGCCTTAGTATGAGTGTCAGTGTGTGTGTGTCTCAGTATGAGTGTGTGTGTGTGTGTGTGTGTGTGTGTGTGTGTGTGTCTCTCAGTATGTCCTTTGTCGCCTCCTTTACAGAAAGTGCCCTAGTGGTCCAGTGGTTTATGTGTCTGCCGCCTAATCCCACTGTCACTGTGGGACCAGCACCAGCCTGTGATCCTACTACAGACTTTTTTTTACTTTGTCCTACAGAGCTACGGAACACCTGTAGGTCCATAGGCTGTGATGGATGCTGACTGATTGCTTCTCCATCTGATGGTTTCTCCTCCTTACAAGTAGGTAGTGGAGTTTTTTTTCCATGTGTCATCTGTAGCTAATGTGAAACTACATTTCCCAGTATGACCTGCTTCTTTTTAGCAGGATATGCTGGGACTCGTATTTCCACATTGGCTGGGGGGGCACATTTCCCTATATTTGCAAATAAAAACTGTTTGTTAATGCACCAACATAGTATATCACCAGATATATAGTGTATGGCTGAACAAGACATCCGTACCTGTTGCTTAGAAAACGCATTTGTCAATTTGTCGTGTTCTATTTTTTTGCCATACAGTATATTAGTACTGAAATCTAACTGCACACACTAAAAAAAGGTGCTGCCCGACAATGCTCAGAATCCCGATGCCGGAATCACAAGAGTCAGCATACTGAATGTAAGTGTGCTGGGGAGGGTAGTTAGGTTGCAGGGGGGAAGTTAGGGTTAGGCTGCAGGAAGGGGAGGGAAGGGGAGAGGATTAGCATACTTTCCAACGAGGTGTTGGGATTCTAAGCGGCAGGATCCCTTTCCCAACCTGCTGTAGGGTGTATTCTCTATGCAGCCTGCAACATTTTTTATACGTTATAATCCAATCCGCGGGACAGTGGCATAGGGTAAGCATTACCGCCTCAGCACTCAGGTCATTAGTTCAATTCCTGGTCATGGCCTGAATGTGCGGAGTTTGCATTTTCTTTTTGTGTGGGTTTCCCCTGGGTATTCCTGTTTCCTCCCACACTCCAAAAACATATGGGAAGGTTATGTGGATTTGTCTGTGTGTGTTTTTATTTTAGGGAATATCACTCTCATTCCAGTGGGACAGGGAGTGATACGAATTCTGATGTTGTTATGTGTACAGCGCTGTGCAAATTAGTGGCACTATCTAAGTAAACAATAACAATAGTTTTGATACTTTAAGATAGGGCCTTGCACACATGTTGGAGAAGCCATCACATTTTCCCTTTGTACTTAGCAGGAGGACATTAATTTGCTGTTCTGTCAATAATAAAGGGGTAAATGCAAATTATGTACTGGGGAGCAAATGTGTATGTTTTTTTATTGTGTGGAGGCCAAAGTGTTTTTTTCCTGAAAGGGGCCAATGTATTTGTTATACATTTTCCTGTGGATGCCAATGTGTTTTATTTTTTCCTGTGGTGCCCAATGGGGGTGGTGGGGGGGGGTTGGGGTTTGGGGAGGGGGGCGGAGGGAGGGAGGCTGAAGTTTTGCCTAGGGTGCCGAGAAACCTTGCACCGGCCCTGGCTGTGCTGCACGGAAGAAGTCAGGCAGCAGCAGCAGCACCAGCGGGCTGAGGTGGGGAGGATCAGTATGGTCCCTTACGTGCGGCTCACATTCAGATCCATCCGGCTCCCTTCCCCTCCTCCCCTGCACCCTTAGCAGCCTGCCCCCACATCTCATTCACCCACCGCCGCAGACTCCTCCCCCACACGGTTATTATAATAAGGCCACCCCCCCCCTCACCTGCTGTGTGTCCGGCCTACCCCCCCCCTCACCTGCTGTGTGTCCAGCCCCCCCCTCACCTGCTGCGTGTCCGGCCTACCCCCCCCCCCTCCCTGCTGTGTGTCCAGCCACCCCCCCCTCACCTGCTGTGTGTCTGGCCTACCCCCCCCCCCTTGCTGTGTGTCCAGCCCCCCCCCCTCCCTGCTGTGTGTCCGGCCTACCCCCCCCTCCCTGCTGTTTGTCCGGCCTACCCCCCCCTCCCTGCTGTGTGTCCAGCCCCCCCCCCTCCCTGCTGTGTGTCCAGCCACCCCCCCCTCACCTGCTGTGTGTCTGGCCTACCCCCCCCCCCTTGCTGTGTGTCCAGCCCCCCCCCCCCCTCCCTGCTGTGTGTCCGGCCTACCCCCCCCTCCCTGCTGTTTGTCCGGCCTACCCCCCCCTCCCTGCTGTGTGTCCAGCCCCCCCCCCTCCCTGCTGTGTGTCCGGCCTACCCCCCCCCCCCCCTCCCTGCTGTTTGTCCGGCCTACCCCCCCCCCTCCCTGCTGTGTGTCCAGACCCCCCCCTCACCTGCTGTGTGTCCAGCTACCCCCCCCACCCCCTCACCTGCTGTGTGTCCGGCCTACCCCCCCCTCCCTGCTGTTTGTCCGGCCACCCTCCCCTCCCCTGCTGTGTGTCCGGCGGCCTACCCCCCCCCCCTCCCTGCTGTGTGTCCGGCCTACCCCCCCCTCACCTGCTGTGTGTCCAGCCCCCCCCCTCACCTGCTGTGTGTCCAGCCCCCCCCCTCCTCCCCTGCTGTGTGTCCGGCCTACCCCCCCCCCTCCCTGCTGTTTGTCCGGCCACCCTCCCCTCCCCTGCTGTGTGTCCGGCCACCCTCCCCTCCCCTGCTGTGTGTCCGGCCACCCTCCCCTCCCCTGCTGTGTGTCCGGCCTACCCCCCCCCTCCCCTGCTGCGTGTCCAGCCCCCCCCCCCCCACCTGCTGCGTGTCCAGCCCCCCCCCCTCACCTGCTGTGTGTCCAGCCCCCCCCCTCACCTGCTGTGTCCAGCCCCCCCCCTCACCTGCTGTGTGTCCAGCCCCCCCCCCTCACCTGCTGTGTGTCCAGCCCCCCCCCCTCACCTGCTGTGTGTCCAGCCCCCCCCCCCTCACCTGCTGTGTGTCCAGCCCCCCCCCCTCACCTGCTGTGTGTCCAGCCCCCCCCCCTCACCTGCTGTGTGTCCAGCCCCCCCCTCACCTGCTGTGTGTCCAGCCATCCCCCCTCCCCTGCTGTGTGTCCGGCCTACCCCCCCCCCCCCTCCCTGCTGTTTGTCCGGCCACCCTCCCCTCCCCTGCTGTGTGTCCTGCCTACCCCCCCTCCCTGCTGTGTGTCCAGCCACCCCCCCCCTCACCTGCTGTGTGTCCGGCCTACCCTCCCTCCCTCCCCTCCCCTGCTGTTTGTCTGGCCACCATCCCCTCCCCTCCCCTGCTGTGTGTTCGGCAACTCCCCCCTCTTCCTGCTGTGTTCGGTTACCCCCTACCCCCTCCCCTCCCTGCCGTGTGTCCGGTCACCCTCCCCTCTGTGCTGTGTGTCCAGCCACCCCCCCCCCCTCTGCTGTGTGTCCGGCCACCCCCCCCCAGACACGCAGCGTCTGACACACACAGACATGCAACGCCTGACACGCATACGCATATGCAGCGCCTGACACACACGCACACACACAGCACCTGACACACGCACACACACACGCACACACACAGCACCTGACACACACACAGCACCTGACACTAACACGGACCTGACACACGCGCATACACTCACACGCAGCACCTGACACACACGCAGCACCTGACACACGCACACACAGACGCAGCACCTGACACTCACACGGACCTGACACACACGCACACACTCACACGCGGCGCCTGACGCACATAGACACGCGGCGCCTGACGCACAGGCGGCGCCTGACGCACAGGTGGCGCCTGACAGACACGCGGCGCCTGGCACACACGCACAGGCAGCGCCTGGCACACACGCACAGGCAGCGCCTGGCACACACGCACAGGCAGCGCCTGGCACACACGCACAGGCAGCGCCTGGCACACACGCAGCGCCTGACACACACAGACACGCAGCGCCTGACACACACAGACACGCAGCGCCTGATGCACAGGCAGCGCCTGACACACACGCACACGCACAGGCAGCGCCTGACACACGCAGCGCCTGACACACGCAGCGCCTGACACACGCAGCGCCTGACACACACACGCACCTGACACTCACATGCTCCTGACACACGCAGCACCTGACATACTCACACGCAGCACCTGACACACACGCAGACACGCAGCATCTGACACACACACACACGCAGCACCTGACACACACACGCAGCACCTGACACACAAACACGCAGACACGCAGCGCCTGACACACACGCAGACACGCAGCGCCTGACACACACGCAGACACGCAGCGCCTGACACACACGCAGACACGCAGCGCCTGACAGACACGCAGCGCCTGACACACACGCAGACACGCAGCGCCTGACACACACGCAGAGCCTGACACACACGCAGCGCCTGACACACACGCAGCGCCTGACACACACGCAGACACGCAGCGCCTGACACACACAGACACGCAGCGCCTGACACACACGCAGCGCCTGACACACACGCAGACACGCAGCGCCTGACACACACGCAGCGCCTGACACACACGCAGCGCCTGACACACACGCAGACACGCAGCGCCTGACACACGCAGACACGCAGCGCCTGACACACGCAGACACGCAGCGTCTGACACACGCAGACACGCAGCGCCTGACACACACGCAGACACGCAGCGCCTGACAGACACGCACACACACACACACACACACACAGCACCTGACACAGACACGCAGCGCCTGACACACACGCAGCGCCTGACACACACGCAGACACGCAGCGCCTGACACACACGCAGCGCCTGACACACACGCAGCGCCTGACACACACGCAGACACGCAGCGCCTGACACACGCAGACACGCAGCGTCTGACACACACGCAGACACGCAGCGCCTGACACACACGCAGACACGCAGCGCCTGACACACACGCAGACACGCAGCACCTGACAGACACGCACACACACACACACACACAGCACCTGACACAGATATGCAGCGCCTGACACACACACGCAGACATACAGCGCCTGACACACACACACGCAGACATGCAGCACCTGACACACACATGCAGCACCTGACAGACACACACACCCACACACACACACACAGACATGCAGCACCTGACACACCCACACACACACACACATCACCTGACACACCCACACACACAGACATGCATCACCTGACACACCCACACACATATACAGACATGCAGCACCTGACACACACACACACACAGACATGCAGCGCCTGACACACACACACACATACAGACATGCAGCACCTGACACACACACACACACACACATACAAACATGCAGCACCTGACACACACACACACACACACACGCAGCACCTGACACATATATACATGTGGCATTTAACGCACACACGCACAGCACCTGACACACAATCATATACACTCAGAGCACCTAACACACACATACACTCGCAGCACCTCACACACACTCGTATACACACGCAGCACCTGCCACTCACACATACATGAACAGCACCTGACACACACATACACGCGCAGCACCTGACAGTCACACACATACAGATGCGACAGCTGACACAAACACATACACGCTCAACACCTGACACCCACGTGGCAGCTGACGCATACAAATGCAGCACCTGAAATACACACATATACACGTGCAGCACCTGAGACACACACATACACGTACAGCACCTGAGACACACACACACACACACACACATGTATGTACACGCGCGGCTCCAGGCACACACATACGTACGTACACACGCGGCACTTGACACACACGTACACGCGCGGCACCTGACACACACACACACACACACACACACACACACACACACACACGTACGTACGTACGTGTGGCACCTGACACACACACGTATGCACACGTGTGGCTCCTGACACACACGCGCGTTGCTCCTGACACACACACATGTACGTACGCGCTCGGCTCCTGACACACACACGTATGTATACGCGCGGCACCTGAAACCTACACGTATGTACGTATACGCGCGGCTCCTGACACCCTCACGCATGTACACGCGTGGCTCCTGGCACACACACACACACGTACACGCGCGGCACCTGACACATACACGCGTGTACGTACACACATGCACAGCACCTGACATACACACATGTAGGTACGCGCCACCTGACACACACACACGTACACGCACGACACCTGACACACACGTACGTACGCGCACGGCACCTGACACACACGTACATACTAGTGATGAGTGGGTTCGGTTCGTCGGAATCCGGACCCCCCGAACTTCACCCATTTTACATGGGTCCGAGGCAGGTTCGAACCTTCCCGCCTTGCTCGGCTAACCCGAGCGCGCCCGAACGTCATCATCCCGCTGTCGGATTCCCGCGAGATTCGGATGTCTGCATTCGTGGAAAGGGGTCCCATGTGTAAACATGGGACCCCTTTCAGTCCGTCTGGTCCGGGTGTTCGGTTTGTTGTTTTGCCAAGTACGTGGAGTTAATCTGGAACCTGGATCAGGTGAGTATAATTATCTTTTATTTTCAGGTACCCGTGGATTCTACTTGGAGAAGAGGACCGACTGCTTCGTGTCAACATAGGTAAGTATGTGTGTGTCGGCAGGTGTGAAATAAAGTTATACTTTCACGGTGTCTGTGTCCTGTTTTTATTTGGGTATTTTTTCCCCTGTAGAACTACAGGTACCAGCGGGCCCGTTTTTCTCCCGCATGCTGGTACTTGTGGTTCTCAAAGTACCAGATTGCGGGGGAGGCTTGCTGGGACTTGTAGTACTACTGGAAAAAACAATATTCTTTCAATTTTCTCAAGGCTATCAGCCTCCCATCCGCAGCCCTTGGATGGGGGGGACAGCCTCGGGCTTCACCCCTGGCCCTTGGGTGGCTGGGGGGGGACCCCTTGATTGAAGGGGTCCCCACTCCCCCAGGGTACCCCGGCCAGGGGTGACTAGTTGGATATTTAATGCCACGGCCGCAGGGCACTGTATAAAAGTGACCCCCGGCTGTGGCATTATCTGTCCAGCTAGTGGAGCCCGATGCTGGTGTAAAAATAATGGGGGATCCTACTCTTTTTGTCCCCCGTATTTTTTGCACCAGGCGCAGAGCCCGGAGCTGGTTTTAAAAATACGGGGGGATCCCCTGTCCGTTTTTCCCCCGGATTTTTAGAACCAGGACCGGCTCGAAGAGCCCGAGGCTGGTTATGCTTTGGAGGGGGGACCCCACGCAATTTTTCTTTTCCGGGTTTTTCACATTCCATTTAAAAAAAAATAATAATAATAATCTTTTAAAAAATATATAAATAATACTTGTGCCTCCAAAAAAGACAAACCAAGTACCTAATCCCTTCTAATATAAATAGATATGCTATTACCCCCAAAAAAACATGTTTTAAATTTTTTTTATTAGATCCCGCCTGCAAAGTGTGGCGGATTGAAAATGACGAATTTACTGTTTAAAAGCACTGTTGTCGAATTTACAAACTTCAATTGAATATACTTTTGTTGAATTGCCGCATTTGTACCATTGCAGAAAAGTCGAATTTGTCAAATGTCGAATTTTAAAAAGTCGAATTTTGAAAGGATGCAAGAATAGGCCCCGCCCCCTTCTTCACATCAGCCGTCCCCTTCTACCCCTGTACCTTGCTCTCTCCTGTCTGTGCTCTCTCCCGTCTGTAGGACTAGGCCCCGCCCCCTTCTTACCCTCCAGTGACTGCTCTCTCCTGACAAGTGGACCAGGCCTGCCCCCTACACGCTGCTGGTGTCTTCATTGTTACTTGGTCTGGAGCTCCGTTGGGGAGAGAACTCACGTGAGCTCATTAAGAATGAGGAACTGGGATGTTTTAATTTTATTGTGAGTAGTGTAGTGTGGTGATGTAGTATGTTGTATGGGGGGTATAGTGTAACTATGAAGTGCAGCATATGGGAGGGCTATAGCATAGTGATGTAGTGTGGCATATGGGGGGTGGTAGCGCATAGGCGTGCGTACAGGGGGTGCCTGGTGCGCACAGGCACTCCCTAATGTCCAGCACCGCTGCACGCCACGCTTGCTGTGGCACAGTGATCGCTGAGTGTGTGATCGGTGGAGCCTAGCCTGTGGCTCATTTCCGTACCTCCCACCACCGCTGCGCCCGCCCCCCCTCTGCCTGCTGCTAATACTATGCTGAGTGCATTCGTCGGCGGCCTCACTGGGGGGACTGGTGTCACCTTGCAATGTGACGTGGTGATGTCCGCCTATGCTCTCCTCCCGCCTACCCGTGCTTTCCTCCCGCTGCGGTCTCTCAGTCCTAGTGTGCCGCGGCTGCCACACCACTGGCAGTGTTCTTCTAGGGGGGACTGGGAGCCGCCGGCAGACACATTCTGCTGAGACTTACTTGTCAGTGCGGGTTCCGGATGGCTGGCGGCGGGTGGGAGGGCAGACGGGGAGCAGGTGTCACAAGGAGTGTGTGGGTAACTAATTCACAATACTTCCGCTCAACGTGGCACTGCTGGTCCTTCATCTCCCATGTCTCTTCACCAGGTGGCGGGCGGCCCGGAAATTAAGTGATGTGTTGTGCAGCAGTCAGTGTGAAGTGACTGTGAGTAACACTGATGGTGCTGATGATGCTGCTGCAGAATCGGGAAGCAATTAATTCATAAATATAATGTACTCAGTGTATTATACATACATAAACATGTACATACGTGTATTTGTGTATACATGTATATACATGAGTGTGTGTGCATATATATATATATATATACATACAGCCAGTTCCCAGGAACAAAAGTCCTCCCCCGCTTCCGCTAAGTCCACAGCATGACGCTGGGGCTCCACTGGTGGAGCCAGGTGCGGTGGGGGCCCGTCTCAAGTGCTTCAGCAATCAGTGGGCTTGCTCACAGGTGGATCCCTGGATTCTACAAGTAGTGTCTCAGGGATTCAAGCTGGAATTCGAGACGTCTCCCCCTCGCCGTTTCCTAAAATCTGCCTTGCCAACATCTCCCTTGGACAGGGAGGCTGTGATAGAGGCAAATTCACAAGCTGTATTTGCAGCAGGTGATAGTCAAGGTACCCCTCCTTCAACAAGGAAGGGGTTACTATTCCACGATGTTTGTGGTACCGAAACCGGACGGTTCGGTGAGACCCATTTTAAATTTTAAATCTTTGAACACGTATATAAAACGGTTCAAGTTCAAGATGGAATCGCTCAGGGCGGTTATCTCAAGCCTGGAGGAAGGGGATTACATGGTATCACTGGACATCAAGGATGCTTACCTGCATGTCCCCATTTACTCTCCTCACCAGGAGTACCTCAGATTTGTGGTACAGGACTGTCATTCTGCGGCGGGACTGCCGCATTCTAGATCAGTAAAAGCCCATTCCACGAGGAAGGTGGGCTCTTCTTGGGCGGCTGCCCGAGGGGTCTCTGCTTTACAACTTTGCCGAGCTGCTACTTGGTCGGGGTCAAACACATTTGCAAGATTTTACAAGTTTGACACCCTGGCTGAGGAGGACCTAGAGTTCGCTCATTCGGTGCTGCAGAGTCATCCGCACTCTCCCTCCCGTTTGGGAGCTTTGATATAATCCCCATGGTCCTTACGGAGTCCCAGCATCCACTTAGGACGTCAGAGAAAATAAGATTTTACTCACCGGTAAATCTATTTCTCGTAGTCCGTAGTGGATGCTGGGCGCCCATCCCAAGTACTTGTACATAGTTATTGTTAACAAAAGGGTTATTGTTGAGAGCCATCTGTGCAGAGGCTCCGTTGTTGTCATACTGTTAACTGGGTATAATATCACGAGTTGTACGGTGTGATTGGTGTGGCTGGTATGAGTCTTACCCGGGATTCAAAATCCTTCCTTAGTGTCAGCTCTTCCGGGCACAGTATCCTAACTGAGGTCTGGAGGAGGGTCATAGGGGGAGGAGCCAGTGCACACCAGGTAGTCCTAAAGCTCTCTTTAGTTGTGCCAAGTCTCCTGCGGAGCCGCTATTCCCCATGGTCCTTACGGAGTCCCAGCATCCACTACGGACTACGAGAAATAGATTTACCGGTGAGTAAAATCTTATTATATATATATATATATATATATGACTTGGGGTTTGTTTTATTAGATAGAGCATGTCCCTGTGAAGTGCCTTTTGGGGTTGTGGTTTTTCAGAAAGTTACAGGTTTTTTTTAATTAAGAGAAATATGCCCCATTATAGAGATCGGGCATTTCAATTTGTTGCGCCTGCGCAGTGGCCGCCAGCAGGGGGTGTACTAGAGTGCCTTCTCTTGAGAGCCGCAATATGGCCGCCTTCTCCCCGGTTATTCTGTAAATAGGAAAATAACCTCACAGGTTCACATAGGGCAGAGTTGCCACTACTAGTGCAGGGCTGTAACTTACAGTACTAAGGAAAAGCCATATACTAAAGCGGCACGGTGACCTCACCCCTCTCAGAGACACCAGGGCGCAGCACACTGGTACACACACCTGTTAGCTCAGGGCAGCACTATAGGACCCTCCTGTAATGCTGTGCTGGCGGCGTGTAGTGATCAGGGCACTGGGAGACTGGCTGGCTGGTCTCCGTCTCTGCTGCCTATAGAACTTCCACCTCTGTTATATATCAGGGCTGCTCTCCTGTTATGATTCCAATACTCTGGTCTGGGGATATCTTATAGCAAGGACCTGAGTACTGGAACGTAATGCTTGGAAAGGGAGTGGGAACGGGAATAGCCCCTGGCGCCCTATCTCCGTTGTCTCGCCCGTGCTGTCAGAAATCTCTTGCGAGACTATGGTTGCTTGGGCCCATGGCAGCCGCGTTTGAAGGGCGGATTACGTCTGCCCAACTCCGATGCCCCCTCAGGTCTTAATGGGAGACAAAGAGAAATCCGAGACAGGGTGATAACAAGGGGCCCTCTACTAAACAACAAAGCCAGGGGCTCAAAACTAACTTTAAACTAGAGTATGTGCGGAAAACCGCCAGGGAAAAGGACAACCAAAATACCCACTTGTCCACTCTTCTACCCGGCACCGGCGAGTTCCGGAGAGGAGTGTGGGAGCGTAAACCTCCGCAAATGCACCAACACAGAATACAAAATAAAGCGGCCTAGGCCGCAGCACGCGGCAGAGCCGCCACTCACGAAAATCACACGAGATCCTCTAGCGACTGTTGCGGGTAAATGAGGACTGGAAGACTCCTTGGGAAGAGATGACAACACTAAGATTCAGGAACTCTGAGGACAGGAATGACCGGACACAGCAGAACTGGAACAGACGTCAGCAAACCAAAGCAGCATGCAGGAAGCTATTACCGGCGTCTGTGTGAAGCACTGAGAAGGTATTTAGCAGGGAGTCCTTCAATCAGTAGTTCAGAGCCTGATTAGCACAATGCCGTGCAGCTGCCTTGCTGCACGACCAGAAGACAAGTGTGTGTGTGTAGTTCACTTGATTGACCCTGCAAGGGGAGCGCAGTACGTCCGTGGCGTCCCCGTTGCTAGGGTCCAGGCGGCTCAGCGCGCCCGGCGTCCTAGCGTTGCTAGGGAGCCGGCGGCTAGCACGCTCGGCGTCCCTAGTTGCTAGGCGCCGGGCCGCGAGGACATTGCGGACCACGGCGCCTAACACCTGTGTGTTCTCTTCCTCTCCTACCTCACACTGGAACTGGCCGCCCAGAGAACGAGAGGGCAGCGGCTGACATCAGAGAGGGTGCAGCAATCTGTGTGGGCAGAGCCCCTCACAACAAGGTGTCCTTATGCTGTGCCCCGTGTAATCACTGTGATCCATACAGACTCTCACCCTGGTATGCTCTCTATTATTTATTTTTTTACACTGCGGCATGCTCGAGGGAAGGGAGCAGGCACCACCCCACCGCCACTACTCCTCCGCCAGCATCACTGCCGAGCCGGTCAGTGTTCCGGCGGCAATGAGCAGTAGGCAGCCACCAGCAACAACAGTCAGGAAGCTGTTACTCCCGGCAGCAGTAGCGTCAAGCTGCAATTCAGCCAGCGGCACGATGATCCGGGAGACAGTGGCAGCACAGGGAAGCAGTACCCCCTCCAATCGCAGCACCAACTAGGAGACTGAGGCAGCAACCTGCCCCCAGCAGCAGCACCACCCTGATGATAGGTAAGATGCATTTTGGTGTCACAAGAAGGTGGCCGGAGTAGTGGCTGGCTGTGGTCACACCCCGGGGAAAAGTGATAGTGATTTCAGTGTTCCCTTGCGCGGGGATTGGATGTGTAGATGTATGGAGGCTATGTATGTATAGATGTGAGCGGCAGTGTGCGGATGTATGAGAGCGGCAATGTACGGCTGTATAACTGCGTCGGTGTGCGGCTGTATGAGTGCGATGGTGTGCGGCTGTATGCGTGCGGCGGTGTGCGGCTGTATGCGTGCGGCGGTGTGCGGCTGTAAGAGTGCGGCTGTAAGAGTGCGGGGTTGTACGGATGTATGAGAGCGGGGTTGTACGGATGTATGAGAGCGGGGTTGTACGGATGTATGAGAGCGGGGTTGTACGGATGTATGAGAGCAACAGTGTACAGTTGTGTGAGAGCGGCAGTGTGCGGATGTATGAGAGTGGCGGTGTACGGATGTATGAGAGCGGCAGTGTATGGATGGCAGCGTCATAGGGAGGGATGTCGGAATGCTGTTATAGGGTTCCTAATACAAAATGCCACGTTGGGCTTGATGGGCAGGTAGTGCGGCAAGCACACCCAAATTGGCATCTGACGTCGCCTGCAGTCCACACTGTTGTTAGGAGTCAGAGTTAATTTTGACTGTGTAGTGTACTCACAGAGGACCTACCGCCCGTCCCCTCGCATCTGAGCAGCAGGTCAGGCTCTTATTTTCTTTTTAATCAGGAGAGGCCGAGTGAACTGTGAGCAGGGGGGCAGAGCTACATGGGACCCAGAGGGGCTGCTGTGCTGTCAGAGAGGGAGAGGAAGAGAGAGATGAAGCTACTGCAGATCCCCAGCTGATTGTGAGGTGCCGGGTTGAAGGGTGATGTGATCACCCTTCTCCCTCGCTGCCGCTGGGGACCGCATCTAGGCTTCCTCCATCGAGGGCATGCGGCGCAGCAGTGGGCAGCGTGTAATGAGTTTGTCTGACTCATTATACTGCTGCCTGTTGTGGACACCTCCGTCCGTACGGACTGGTGTACATGCCCAGCACAGAGGTGACCGTGTTGGTGGAAGTGCTGCCCAGTTCTGACCCTGCAGGCCTCCCTGATCTGACTGTGGCCGCTGCTACTGCTGCGGCCCGAAACCCCTGCCGGTCCCCTCCATAGACTTCTGCCTGTCCAGCGCTGAGGTACTAGGGGTATCCCAGCTGCGGGAAGGGTATGTCTCTGGCTTTCTCTCCGGCAGGGGAAGGTGACAGCGGCGGAGGAAGTGTTGCCCACCTCAGACACTGCAGGCCTCCCCGATCCAGCTGCGGCCACAGCTGATGCTGCCAGAACCCCCTGCTGGTCTCCTTTGTTGACTGCCGCATGGCCAGTGCTGAAGTACTGGGGGTAGGCCAGCTACGGGAAGAGTGTCTCTGCCTCGGGCTCTCTCTCTCTGTCAGGGGAAGGAAGGGCTGATTCTCTGGCACAACAGGGAGGGCTAGGCTGCAGGAACACAGCACTGGAAGAAACAGGAGGCCGAACTCATGACCAAAAAGTGAGCAGTGCAGTGATCAGCCCCCTAGTCTTTCCCTCTCTCTGGGTGCAGAGCTGTATTCTACAGAGAGAGCTGGGATGGGAAGAAGGGGAACGGCACCTGACACACACATACACGCGCGGCACCTGACACACACATACACGCGCAACACCTGACACACACACATACACGTGCGGCACCTGACACACACACACGTAGCATCAGACACAATAAAATAAACATGCAGCACCTGACCCACACATACACGCGCAACACCTGACACACACACATACACGTGCGGCACCTGACACACACACACGTAGCATCAGACACAATAAAATAAACATGCAGCACCTGACCCACACATACACGCGCAACACCTGACACACACACATATACACGTGCGGCACCTGACACACACACGTACCATCAGACACAATAAAATAAACATGCAGCACCTGACACATGCATATACACGCAGCACCTGACACATGCATATACACGCAGCACCTGACACATGCATATACACGCAGCACCTGACACATGCATATACACGCAGCACCTGACACATGCATATACACGCAGCACCTGACACATACATATACACGCACACCATCAGATACACACGCAGTGCCTTACTCACACACACATAGACACGTGCAGCACCTGAGGCACACACATGTACACGCGCAGCACCTGACGCACACACATGTACACGCGCAGCACCTGACGCACACACATGTACACGCGCAGCACCTGACGCACACACATGTACACGCGCAGCACCTGACGCACACACATGTACACGCGCAGCACCTGACGCACACTCATGTACACGCGCAGCACCTAATGCACACTCATGTACACGCGCAGCACCTGACGCACACTCATGTACACGCGCATCACCTGACACAGACATACGTATTCATGCACAGCACCAGACATACACTTGTACACACGCGGAGCACCTGATACTCACACACATATACACCCGCAACACCTGACACACACACACACGTGCGGCAGCTGACGCATACACACGCACCATCAGACACACTCATATATACACGCAGCACCTGACACACATACACACAGGAGCTGACACACACATACACAGGCAGCACCTGACACACACACACATATACACGCGCAGCACCTGACACCACGCACTCACACGTACAAGCAATGCATTTCACGCCTACCTCCAGCCTCAGTTACAGGCTGCTGCCGCCTACCCCCCTCCCTGCATCAGCTGCAAAGGCAGCAAAATATTTTGACCAAAGTCTAAAGGCCCGTACACATTAAACGATGTCGCTTGGTGAGCTACATCGTCTAATGTTTCCCCTCCCGGGCCGGCCGGCGGCCGACTGTACACACTGAGCGATATGACCGCTCATATCGCTCAGTGACGTCACGCCCCCACCAGCCCTGCATAAAGGTCGTGGACGACAGTCCACATCCTTCCTGCATGCCCTACCGACAGCGAAGATTGTTGCCGACCCGCGGGGCCGCGCATCGTTTGTCGCTGGCTGCATACACACTTAACGATAAAATGAGCGACGTCGCTCATTAAATCGTTAAGTGTGTACGGACCTTAAACAATTTGGTTTGGTTAATAAAATAATTTTGCACAGAACAGTGATGTTATACGAACATTTTCATTAAACATTTAAAAAATCAAATGTTTATTCTTTAAGTGAAATTTTACATTTCTGAATAAAAAAAATAAATAAAAAAAAAGCGATGAAATTCCATAGACAAAAAACCTTACGGTTTCACATGTCCCATTAAGGCTTCTTAGACATGATCGAAATTTCAGAAGCCTGTTGTAACTCTTCCACTCAAACTCCAAAAAGCAATGAAATTCCGATCATTAAGGCTGACGCCTTAATGGACGTGTTCCTTGCGCAATACAGATATGGTATGCCATCACAGCCTGTGGGTAAGTGCAGATTCAGCACTCTCACAGAGTGAGATTGCTGTCACTCACACAATGGTGGAGCTGCTAATTCACAGATTTGTGTGCTCATTGGAATACACACATGCAGTCTATGCAACTGAAGGTCTGAGCGGAAGACAAAGCTGCTCAGATGAGGTAAGAGTGTTGTTGATTGGAGGGAGGAGAGCGGTGTGGATGGGGGAACAGAAGTGTGTGGATAGAGGGAACACTAAGCAGCACTAATGGGGGGGACAGAGAAACACAGGGGGTAATTCAGACCGCAGCAGCAGCAGCAGCGATTGCAGTCTGAATTAGTTTGTGAGGTGCGTGCGTACCCCAGGAGCCCAGTGAGATGCTATCACCCTGCCTGATTGATAGGCAGAGGTGGTTGCGGGGAAGGAGGGGGGTGTGCAAACAGCGTTAGAATGCCATTGGCAGGGCATGGTCTGCACAACGGAGGCGTTTCCGGACCACTGGGGGGTGGGTTGTGGCGGTTATCCCCCTGCCAAGAGCGCAGAATCCACTAAATTTACCTTCAGGATGTCAGCTACATGAATAGGGTAAGAGTGGTGTGGATAGGGGGTAGATTAAGCAGCAAGTATGGGAAGGGAGACAGAGCGGTGCAGATGGGGGAAATGGTGCAGATGGGTTGAAAACACTGGCATGGATGGGTAGAAAACTGGTGCAGATGGGAGAGAAGACAGTGTGCCATGTACTGGAGGAGGCAGAGTGACGTTGAAGAAGGAAACACTGAGCAGCACAGAGAGAAGGAAACGGTGGTACAGACAATGCACAGGTGGGGAAAGACAGATGGTACAGATAAGTTAGTACAGACTAGCACAGATGGGAGAACACAGCAGTAGGGATTGGGGAAGACCGGGCAGCATGGGGGTGTATAGGGGAAGTAAGTGTAGATGCATAGACCGTAGATGGGGTATTATAGTTTAGCAATTAACCAAGATGTTTGAGGGAGCTAAATGTGTATACTAAGTGAGATGGATGTATGGAGTTAGAAGGATGTTGTAACAAGGTGGCTTTGTTGTGTTGACTGAATGGGATGGTTGTGGGCACTGTGTGGGATGGGAGCACCACAAAACTGCTCAGACCTTCAGTTGCATAGACTGCATGTGTGTATTCCAATGAGCACACAAATCTGTGAATTCGCAGCTCCACCATTGTGTGAGTGACAGCAATCTCACTCTGTGAGAGTGCTGAATCTGCACTTACCCACAGGCTGTGATGGCATACCATATCTGTATTGCGCAAGGAACACGTCCATTAAGGCGTCAGCCTTAATGATCGGAATTTCATTGCTTTTTGGAGTTTGAGTGGAAGAGTTACAACAGGTTTCTGAAATTTCGATCATGTCTAAGAAGCCTTAATGGGACATGTGAAACCGTAAGGTTTTTTGTCTATGGAATATATATATATATATCACAAACATATATGATTCATACATATATCACACACACATACATGATACATACATGAGAAAGACCTGGGATGGTGATGAGGCCAGGGCCCCCTGCTGATGTTGCGTTGAGGAAGGCAGTGTTCCAGGGCGGATGCCAGTCGGGGAGAGCGCCGCGCAGCCCGGGAAAAATACTGCTGAGGAGCTACATCTGGAAGAGCCCCTGGGAGGGAGAGTGCCACATGCCCCATCCTGCGCGGCAGACTCTGCAGGCCTGCACATGGGAAGGGAGGTCTCTGGCCACACATACTCACCCTTCTGCTGAAGCCCCGCTGCTGTCCCCATCAGCGATCTCCAGCGGGGAGCGGGGCCAGGATGAACCTCAACCTGTGAGAACTATCTTCATGATCAAGAGATCTCATATGCAAGATAAGTATGTGTTGGGATAGGGCTGGGGAGGGCGGCTGCTCGGGCACACCCCCGTCAAGTTAAGGAGATTTAACTGAGGAAGCACAAGGGAACTCTCGTCTGGGGACAACAACTGCAGGGAGACCACATCTTTTCAGATGAACATGGGAGGGCAGAAGGCTGCCTAATACTGAAGCACCCTCAGACATTAAACCATATGCAACAACTATTGCAAGCATTCCTGGGGGAAGGTCTGCAGCAGACGGATTTGCATACGGTGATGTCATCCAAGCAGTGGGCCAAAGTTGGCTGGAACCCTCATCTGTATATGAAAAGAGAAAAGGGGCATGCAGGGCATGGCGGCCTTTTGCGGCGCTTGTATAACCCCAAGTTTGCATTAAACACCCCCACCCTCCTTCGGTGTGGGGCTCATGTTGGCCATGCCCAAGCCCCTGAAGCATTCAAGCTGATTTCTTGCAGCAGCTGGGCACTGTAACAGCTTCAGAGCTGCTCTACAAGACAAGTAAAAGGGTGTGGGCCCTGCAGCACCACCTGTAGTTTGCATACACACATATATAGGACAGCATCTCTTATATGCCCCAGGGTCAATAAAATAGTATCCTTGTCTAGGCTATCCATCCCCTCAGATAAGGTATTTGTCCATGCCGCTACAGCACTACACACCCAGGCCGACGCAATTGCCGGTCTGAGTAAGGTACCTGAATGTGTATAAATGGACTTCAGGGTAATCTCCTGTTTGCGGTCAGCACACTCTTTGAGGGTAGCCGTATCCTGGGACGGGAGGGCTACCTTCTTGGATAAGCATGTTAATGCTTTGTCCACCCTAGGGGAGGATTCCCATCGTAACCTATCCGTTGATGGGAAAGGATACGCCATAAGAAAGAATCCTTTTGGAAATCTGCAGTCTTTTATCTGGAGATTCCCAAGCTTTTTCACATAACTCGTTCAGCTCGTGTGAGGGGGGAAAGGTTACCTCAGGCTTCTTTCCCTTGTACATATGTACCCTCTTGTCAGCGACAGGGGGTTCCTCTGTGATGTGCAAAACATCTTTTATTGCCATAATCATAAATCGAATGGATTTTGCCAATTTTGGCTGTAACTTTGCATCATCGTAATCGACACTGGAGTCAGAATCTGTGTCGGTATCTGTGTCAACAATCTGGGATAGTGGGCGCTTATGAGACCCTGACAGTCCCTGCAACATAGGATCAGGCATGGGTTGAAACCCTGACTGTCCCAAAGCTTCTGCCTTGTCTAATCTTTTGTGCAATGAGTTTACACTAGCATTTAAAACATTCCACATATCCATCCAATCAGCTGTCGGCGGAGACACCACATTCATTTGCTCCCGCTCCTCTCTAATATAGCCTTCTTCCTCAGACATGTCGACACACGTGTACCGACACACTACACACACAGGGAATGCTTTTTCTGAAGACAGTTTCCCCACAAGGCCCTTTGGAGAGACAGAGAGAGAGTATGCCAGCACCCCCCCCAGCGCTATATAACCCAGGAATAAAACAGTAACTTAATGTTTGCCCAGTAGTGCTGCTGTATGTAATTTGCGAATTTTGTGCCCCCCCCCTCTTTTCAACCCTCTTGTCTAACGTGGTATAAGCAGGGTAGAGTCCGGGGAGCTTCCTCTCAGCGGTGCTGTGGAGAAAAAATGGCGCTGGTGAGTGCTGAGGGAGAAGCCCCGCCCCCTCGGAGGCGGGCTTCTGTCCCGCTTAAACTGTAAAATTGGTGGGGGCTTATACATATATAAAGTGCCCAGCTGTATATATGTTATATTTTTGCGAAAGAGGTTTATATTGCTGCCCAGGGCGCCCCCCCTGCGCCCTGCACCCTTACAGTGACCGGAGTATGTGAGGTGTATGGGAGCAAAGGCGCACAGCTGCAGTGCTGTGCGTTACCTCAGTGAAGATCATGAAGTCTTCTGCCGCCTCTGAAGTCTTCTTTTCTTCTCATACTCACCCGGCTTCTATCTTCCGGCTCTGCGAGGGGGACGGCGGCGCGGCTCTGGGACGGACGGCGAGGGTGAGATCCTGCGTACCAATCCCACTGGAGCTAATGGTGTCCAGTAGCCTAAGAAGCAGGACCTTGCAACTCAGATAGTAGGGCTGCTTCTCTCCCCTCAGTCCCTCGATGAGGGAGTCTGTTGCCAGCAGTGCTCCCTGAAAATTAAAAACCTAACAAAATACTTTCTGTCAGAAAGCTCAGGAGAGCTCCTGAAAAGCACCCAGTCTCCACTGGGTACAGTATCAAACTGAGGTCTGGAGGAGGGGCATAGAGGGAGGAGCCAGTGCACACCCAGAACTAAAGTCTTTCTTAAAGTGCCCATGTCTCCTGCGGAGCCCGTCTATCCCCATGGTCCTTACGGAGTCCCCAGCATCCTCTAGGACGTTAGAGAAAATAGGATTTTAATACCTACCGGTAAATCCTTTTCTCTTAGTCCGTAGAGGATGCTGGGCACCCGTCCCAGTGCGTACTGTGTCTGCAGTTATTAAATGGCCCTTAACTCCAGAACATTTATGTGGAGATGAAAACATCCAAGGAAGACTTGACCATCTTCCTTGGATGTTTTCCCCCTGTGTGACTGCTCTCCAGCCTCGGAGGGTTGCATCCGTGGTCCCTAGGATCCCGTCCTGGATCCTGAACCATCGCCCCTCTAGGTGGTGAGAACTGTGCAGCCACCAATGGAGTGAGATTCTGGTCTTGGAAGACAGGATTATCCTCCGGTGCATGTGTAGGTGGGATCCGGACCACTTGTCCAACAGGTCCCACTGGAACACTCTGGCATGGAACCTGCCAAACTGAATGGCCTCGTAGGCCGCAACCATCTTCCCCAGCAACTGAATGCATTGATGGATTAACACTCTTGCTGGTTTCAGAATTTGTTTGACCAAACTCTGGATCTCCAGAGCCTTTCCACTAGAAGAAAACCTCTTCTGTGTCCAGTATCACTCCCAAAAACAACAACCGCGTCATTGGGACCAACTGCGATTTTGGCAAGTTTAGGAGCCAACCATGTTGTTGAAGAACTGTCAGGGAGAGTAGATGTTTTGCACCAACTGGTCCCTGGATCTCGCCTTTATCAGGAGATCATCCAAGTACGGGATAATTGTGACTCCTTGCTTGCGAAGGAGGACCATCATTTCCGCCATCACCCTGGTGAAAATCCTCGGAGCCGTGGACAGACCAAACGGCAACGTCTGAAATTGGTAATGACAATCCTGAATTGCAAACCTCAGGTAGCTTGATGCAGTGGCTAAATGGGAACATATAAGTAGGCATCCTTTATGTCTACCAAAACCATGAAATCTCCTTTATCCCCCGGACTGGAGATCACTACCCTGAGAGATTCCATCTTGAAATTGAATTTCTTTAGGTAGAAATTAAGGGATTTCAGATTTAAGATTGGTCTGACTGAGCCGTCCGGCTTCTGGACCACGAAGAGGCTTGAATAAAAACCTTCTCCCTGCTGACTAAGGCTGATTTGAACAATCGGTGAGGGGGAACGTCTTGAAACCCCAGTTTGTACCCTTGGGACACTATTTGTAAAACCCACAAGTCCAGGTCCGAATGAATCTAGAACTGACTGAAGAGTTTTAGACGTGCCCCCCACTGGTGCGGAGTCCTGCAAGAGAGCCCCAGCGTCATGCAGTGGATTTGGCAGAAGCAGAGGACGATCTCTGCTCCTGCGATCTTGAAGAGGCTACAGACCTCTTCTCTCTTTTCCTTCCTCTACCTGCAAAGAAAGGGGAATCTTAACTTCTTGCATATCTATTGGGCCGAAATGACTGCGTCAGATAATGATGCGTCTTCATCCGTTGAGAGGGAACATAGGGCAAGAAGGATGACTTACCTGCGGGAGCTGCCGAGATCAAATTAACTAGGCCGTCGCCAAACAAGGCTTCACCTTCATAGGGAAGAGACTCCCTTTCTTCTTGGAGTCAGCATCAGCATTCCTTTGGTGAATCCACAATGCCCTCCTATCCGAGACTGCCATGAAATTGGCCCGTGAGCACTTGTGCCCGGTGTAGGATTTTTAAATATGTGTAGTTTACTGTATGCACGGGTTTAAAACCTTTTAGGAACTGAGATCTAAGGTGTATTACATGTAGTTTAAAAAAAACAAAAAAGGTTTATTTTATGGCAGTAGTTTCCAAACTGGGGTTCTTGCACTGGTAGCATAGTTTGGTGGTCCAGGACCAATTCAAATTATTTATACTTTATTAAATTGGCAAAACCATTCCCTCACAACATAACTGAACCTGAGGATGACATGCTATAAACACAATTTACTTAATTTTATATTTTTTTCTGAATTTCTCAATAAAAAAAACTTTGGCCTAGGGGTGCCGTGAAACAAATTTTGATACTCTAGGGCAGGGGTGTCAATCCCATGGGCCGCATGCCGCCCCCAATGCATCCTTTTGTGGCCCACAGGCCGGGGTCCGACAGGGGTCCTTTTGTGGCCCGATCACCTTGCTTAGAGCGAGGGCAGGAGAGTGCAGCCAGAGTCTTTGCTTTCTATGTGCGGCACCATCTTCCCGAAGAGATCACCGGGAAGATAGTGCCCCTTCCACTGGCTACAGCACAGGTATACTGGGGTGGGGTAGCAAACTGGGGGCCCCAATGGGCCCCTCCAGCAGTCCCTCTACCAAAACACGTCTTTTGGTGGTTTTGCGGTGTTGTTATAACTACATGGTGACGATACTGTAGCACAGAGATTTTCAACCATTTACAACTCACGTCACACAGAACAAGATTTAAATATTGACAAGGCACACTGAAATATAATGGTGATGCATGGTGCAGTATCGTGTCCTAGGATGTCATGTCGCAGCTTCTCCATAGGTAACGCCTGAACAGGCCCGGTGACAGGGGGGACAAAGGGGACACTTGTTCAGGGCTCCAAGTATTAAGAACAGAAATAATGGGGCCACAGTGCCAATATTGCTTTTTAAAGTGTATCCACCAACTGCTCAATTTAAGCAGGAAAACAATTAACAGGCCAACTAAACCCTCCCCCCTCCTTTTACCCCATCACTTTGTCCAGTCCCTGTGGTCCATACTGTATTGCCATTATTATGCATGTTGCTGTGCTGGCCCTTTTCTGAATGTCCCTGCCACCGCCACCGAAGAGCTGGATAGCCCAGTATGAAAACCACCTGCCGGCCTCACTGACGGTCCGAGTCAAAGGCTCCATTTTTTTTAAAGATCCCTCTGCCAAGTTAAGGGGGGGGTTGAGGGGGCCCCAGAGATATCAGTGCACTGGGCCCCGAGATTTCTGTTGCTGGCCCTGACCCTCAGGGGCGTATCTACCCCTTGGCCAGGATGGCACTTGCCAGGGGCACCATCCAGCTGTGCCAACCGTGGCTAAGGGATAGAGTTCTGCAGTCTCGAAAGGGCGCTATGGCAATCAGCGTGGGACTGACCAATTAGACGGTGAGGGAAGGATACTGAAATTGTCCCAACCCTGTTACAGTTTGAAACGCCCCTCAACTGCTGTCCACTGCTTCACTCCTAGCTCTGCCCCTTTGAAATTATTAATCCCTACCCCCCGGTAGGCGGAGTTCTCCAGGCCCATACTCAGGAGTCACCACTGCTGTACATTATGTGCCGGTTGTAGAGGCAGAGCGGGGAACATCAGAGAACGCCACAAATTACACAGTGGGCAAGGAGATGGCTGGAGACAGCTGCACAGCCATGCCTTGCAAGTTCGAGAGAGCTGTTGAATTTCAGCACTTCAAGTCAGAGCCTGCCCCCTGCTGCCCAAGCAGTCCGTGACAGTTAGTGTCGAGGAGGGGGGGATTTGTGCATGTGTGCTATCAGTGTGTGTGTGGGGGGGGGTGGAGGATGTGTGTGACTGTGAGGGAGCTGTCAGTGTCAGTGGGGAGAGGAGCAGGAGGGAGTTGTCAGTGTGTGGAAGTGATGAGAGTTGTCAGTACTGGGGAAATGTGTGTGTGTGTACTAGATTTAGGAGTGTGTGTTTGTGAGAGGTTTCAGTTGGGGAATTAGAGTTCATACAGTAATTAAATGTTTTCATATTGAGAACTACATCTCCCAGCATATACAGTGTGCTGGGGATGCTAACAAGCTTTATTTAAAAGTTTAAAAAACATTGCTTTTATGACTGCAATGGTTAAAAAGGGAGAGCTATAAATCAATTTATCAGTGAATGATCGCAGTTTGAGCTGTTACATTTTACTGAACCACCTATCCCTCCACACTCACTACCTGTCCTCAGGATACATTTACCATCCCGGCAGACGGTATACCGGCGGTCATTTGACCGATGTTGGAATCCTGACACCACTTGGGAGACTGGTGCCGGCACACAGACAGCCAACATCCCGAAGGCGAGTATTGGAGGGAGGGTTAGGACCGGGGGAGCGGGTGTTAGGGAAGGCACTAGGAGGGGGGGGGGGTTAGTCCTAGCTGCCACCCCCTGAGGGTTAGCTTTATCCGCCACCCCCCCAGTGGATTAGGATTAGGTATCATGTGACTGCTGGAATCCCGAGCGCCGGATGCCATACCCAACCCCCTTTACTTTTTCAGGCATTTCTATCTCTCCTCTCTCTATGGTGTTCCGATTGCCCACTTTCCCTTGTGCTTTTCTCTCTCTCTCTCTCTCTCCTTTGTTTAGAGCATCAGTTTCTGTAGTCCACTTTATCCTTATTTTTTCCAGTGTTTCACTATCTCTCTGATGTAATGATGTATGGTCTAGAGGGATCAGTAATGCATTGTACTGTATAGAGGCGTCAGGGATGTAGCGTAGGTTATAGAGGCATCAGGAATGTAGCGTAGGGAATAGAGGCATCAGGGATGTAGCGTAGGGTATAGAGGCGTCAGGGATGTAGCATAGGGAATAGAGGCGTCAGGGATGTAGCGTAGGGAATAGAGGCGTCAGGGATTTAGCTTAGGGAATATAGGCATCAGGGATGTACTAGCAGGTATATAGAGGTCAGTGTACTGTATAGAGGGGTCAGTAATGCGTCCCAGTGCGTACTGTGTCTGCAGTTATTAAATGGCCCTTAACTCCAGAACATTTATGTGGAGATGAAAACATCCAAGGAAGACTTGACCATCTTCCTTGGATGTTTTCCCCCTGTGTGACTGCTCTCCAGCCTCGGAGGGTTGCATCCGTGGTCCCTAGGATCCCGTCCTGGATCCTGAACCATCGCCCCTCTAGGTGGTGAGAACTGTGCAGCCACCAATGGAGTGAGATTCTGGTCTTGGAAGACAGGATTATCCTCCGGTGCATGTGTAGGTGGGATCCGGACCACTTGTCCAACAGGTCCCACTGGAACACTCTGGCATGGAACCTGCCAAACTGAATGGCCTCGTAGGCCGCAACCATCTTCCCCAGCAACTGAATGCATTGATGGATTAACACTCTTGCTGGTTTCAGAATTTGTTTGACCAAACTCTGGATCTCCAGAGCCTTTCCACTAGAAGAAAACCTCTTCTGTGTCCAGTATCACTCCCAAAAACAACAACCGCGTCATTGGGACCAACTGCGATTTTGGCAAGTTTAGGAGCCAACCATGTTGTTGAAGAACTGTCAGGGAGAGTAGATGTTTTGCACCAACTGGTCCCTGGATCTCGCCTTTATCAGGAGATCATCCAAGTACGGGATAATTGTGACTCCTTGCTTGCGAAGGAGGACCATCATTTCCGCCATCACCCTGGTGAAAATCCTCGGAGCCGTGGACAGACCAAACGGCAACGTCTGAAATTGGTAATGACAATCCTGAATTGCAAACCTCGGGTAGCTTGATGCAGTGGCTAAATGGGAACATATAAGTAGGCATCCTTTATGTCTACCAAAACCATGAAATCTCCTTTATCCCCCGGACTGGAGATCACTACCCTGAGAGATTCCATCTTGAAATTGAATTTCTTTAGGTAGAAATTAAGGGATTTCAGATTTAAGATTGGTCTGACTGAGCCGTCCGGCTTCTGGACCACGAAGAGGCTTGAATAAAAACCTTCTCCCTGCTGACTAAGGCTGATTTGAACAATCGGTGAGGGGGAACGTCTTGAAACCCCAGTTTGTACCCTTGGGACACTATTTGTAAAACCCACAAGTCCAGGTCCGAATGAATCTAGAACTGACTGAAGAGTTTTAGACGTGCCCCCCACTGGTGCGGAGTCCTGCAAGAGAGCCCCAGCGTCATGCAGTGGATTTGGCAGAAGCAGAGGACGATCTCTGCTCCTGCGATCTTGAAGAGGCTACAGACCTCTTCTCTCTTTTCCTTCCTCTACCTGCAAAGAAAGGGGAATCTTAACTTCTTGCATATCTATTGGGCCGAAATGACTGCGTCAGATAATGATGCGTCTTCATCCGTTGAGAGGGAACATAGGGCAAGAAGGATGACTTACCTGCGGGAGCTGCCGAGATCAAATTAACTAGGCCGTCGCCAAACAAGGCTTCACCTTCATAGGGAAGAGACTCCCTTTCTTCTTGGAGTCAGCATCAGCATTCCTTTGGTGAATCCACAATGCCCTCCTATCCGAGACTGCCATGAAATTGGCCCGTGAGCACTTGTGCCCGGTGTAGGATTTTTAAATATGTGTAGTTTACTGTATGCACGGGTTTAAAACCTTTTAGGAACTGAGATCTAAGGTGTATTACATGTAGTTTAAAAAAAACAAAAAAGGTTTATTTTATGGCAGTAGTTTCCAAACTGGGGTTCTTGCACTGGTAGCATAGTTTGGTGGTCCAGGACCAATTCAAATTATTTATACTTTATTAAATTGGCAAAACCATTCCCTCACAACATAACTGAACCTGAGGATGACATGCTATAAACACAATTTACTTAATTTTATATTTTTTTCTGAATTTCTCAATAAAAAAAACTTTGGCCTAGGGGTGCCGTGAAACAAATTTTGATACTCTAGGGCAGGGGTGTCAATCCCATGGGCCGCATGCCGCCCCCAATGCATCCTTTTGTGGCCCACAGGCCGGGGTCCGACAGGGGTCCTTTTGTGGCCCGATCACCTTGCTTAGAGCGAGGGCAGGAGAGTGCAGCCAGAGTCTTTGCTTTCTATGTGCGGCACCATCTTCCCGAAGAGATCACCGGGAAGATAGTGCCCCTTCCACTGGCTACAGCACAGGTATACTGGGGTGGGGTAGCAAACTGGGGGCCCCAATGGGCCCCTCCAGCAGTCCCTCTACCAAAACACGTCTTTTGGTGGTTTTGCGGTGTTGTTATAACTACATGGTGACGATACTGTAGCACAGAGATTTTCAACCATTTACAACTCACGTCACACAGAACAAGATTTAAATATTGACAAGGCACACTGAAATATAATGGTGATGCATGGTGCAGTATCGTGTCCTAGGATGTCATGTCGCAGCTTCTCCATAGGTAACGCCTGAACAGGCCCGGTGACAGGGGGGACAAAGGGGACACTTGTTCAGGGCTCCAAGTATTAAGAACAGAAATAATGGGGCCACAGTGCCAATATTGCTTTTTAAAGTGTATCCACCAACTGCTCAATTTAAGCAGGAAAACAATTAACAGGCCAACTAAACCCTCCCCCCTCCTTTTACCCCATCACTTTGTCCAGTCCCTGTGGTCCATACTGTATTGCCATTATTATGCATGTTGCTGTGCTGGCCCTTTTCTGAATGTCCCTGCCACCGCCACCGAAGAGCTGGATAGCCCAGTATGAAAACCACCTGCCGGCCTCACTGACGGTCCGAGTCAAAGGCTCCATTTTTTTTAAAGATCCCTCTGCCAAGTTAAGGGGGGGGTTGAGGGGGCCCCAGAGATATCAGTGCACTGGGCCCCGAGATTTCTGTTGCTGGCCCTGACCCTCAGGGGCGTATCTACCCCTTGGCCAGGATGGCACTTGCCAGGGGCACCATCCAGCTGTGCCAACCGTGGCTAAGGGATAGAGTTCTGCAGTCTCGAAAGGGCGCTATGGCAATCAGCGTGGGACTGACCAATTAGACGGTGAGGGAAGGATACTGAAATTGTCCCAACCCTGTTACAGTTTGAAACGCCCCTCAACTGCTGTCCACTGCTTCACTCCTAGCTCTGCCCCTTTGAAATTATTAATCCCTACCCCCCGGTAGGCGGAGTTCTCCAGGCCCATACTCAGGAGTCACCACTGCTGTACATTATGTGCCGGTTGTAGAGGCAGAGCGGGGAACATCAGAGAACGCCACAAATTACACAGTGGGCAAGGAGATGGCTGGAGACAGCTGCACAGCCATGCCTTGCAAGTTCGAGAGAGCTGTTGAATTTCAGCACTTCAAGTCAGAGCCTGCCCCCTGCTGCCCAAGCAGTCCGTGACAGTTAGTGTCGAGGAGGGGGGGATTTGTGCATGTGTGCTATCAGTGTGTGTGTGGGGGGGGGTGGAGGATGTGTGTGACTGTGAGGGAGCTGTCAGTGTCAGTGGGGAGAGGAGCAGGAGGGAGTTGTCAGTGTGTGGAAGTGATGAGAGTTGTCAGTACTGGGGAAATGTGTGTGTGTGTACTAGATTTAGGAGTGTGTGTTTGTGAGAGGTTTCAGTTGGGGAATTAGAGTTCATACAGTAATTAAATGTTTTCATATTGAGAACTACATCTCCCAGCATATACAGTGTGCTGGGGATGCTAACAAGCTTTATTTAAAAGTTTAAAAAACATTGCTTTTATGACTGCAATGGTTAAAAAGGGAGAGCTATAAATCAATTTATCAGTGAATGATCGCAGTTTGAGCTGTTACATTTTACTGAACCACCTATCCCTCCACACTCACTACCTGTCCTCAGGATACATTTACCATCCCGGCAGACGGTATACCGGCGGTCATTTGACCGATGTTGGAATCCTGACACCACTTGGGAGACTGGTGCCGGCACACAGACAGCCAACATCCCGAAGGCGAGTATTGGAGGGAGGGTTAGGACCGGGGGAGCGGGTGTTAGGGAAGGCACTAGGAGGGGGGGGGGGTTAGTCCTAGCTGCCACCCCCTGAGGGTTAGCTTTATCCGCCACCCCCCCAGTGGATTAGGATTAGGTATCATGTGACTGCTGGAATCCCGAGCGCCGGATGCCATACCCAACCCCCTTTACTTTTTCAGGCATTTCTATCTCTCCTCTCTCTATGGTGTTCCGATTGCCCACTTTCCCTTGTGCTTTTCTCTCTCTCTCTCTCTCTCCTTTGTTTAGAGCATCAGTTTCTGTAGTCCACTTTATCCTTATTTTTTCCAGTGTTTCACTATCTCTCTGATGTAATGATGTATGGTCTAGAGGGATCAGTAATGCATTGTACTGTATAGAGGCGTCAGGGATGTAGCGTAGGGTATAGAGGCGTCAGGGATGTAGCGTAGGTTATAGAGGCATCAGGAATGTAGCGTAGGGAATAGAGGCATCAGGGATGTAGCGTAGGGTATAGAGGCGTCAGGGATGTAGCATAGGGAATAGAGGCGTCAGGGATGTAGCGTAGGGAATAGAGGCGTCAGGGATTTAGCTTAGGGAATATAGGCATCAGGGATGTACTAGCAGGTATATAGAGGTCAGTGTACTGTATAGAGGGGTCAGTAATGCAGTGATGGTTATAGAAAGGTCAGTGATGTAGTGTAGGGTATAGAGGGGTCAGTTATGTAGTGTGGGGTAAAGAGGGGTCAGTAAAGATACTAAGCTGAAGTACTTAGAACACTTCTTGAATTAAGACACAACCTGCAAGAAAAAGTATGCAATATGGGTGAAAAGGCAAATGTCAGAGGTCTGATACAAGTAACCAGCTCCACACCTTGCACCACATAGCGTTATGTTAAACTGGGATATGTTCTTTTTTGGTGTGTGTGTGTGTGTGTGTGTGTGTGTGTGTGTGTGTGTGTGTGTGTATGTGTATGTGTGTGGAGGGGGGGGGGGGGGGGTGCCAAAGGAAATTTTTGCCATTGGCTCCTTTGGTCTAGAACCAGCCCTGATCACAAAATATTTTTGTCTAAGCAGACTGGACACTGATCAGCGTTGGCTCATTCTCAGCCCCCCGCCCAGCCTCTGCTGCCAACAGACTGCTATTAGCTAGTTAACCTTCTGCCTTCCCTATCTATGACACAGACTGCTGCTAATGCTACCAGACTGTTCCCAGTGGCTTCACACCAACAGTGAATCCCAGCCGATGATGTAGGGCAGCGTGTGGGGGAGGGGGTCAGTTGCTGTGGCTCCAACATGGTAACCGCCAATGGACTGCAATGCTTTATCGAAAGGGTGGGCGCCAGTCCCTTACTTTGCCAGGGGCGCTTGGACCCCTAGCTACACCTCTGTTGACCCTAACCGATACCCCTAAACTAACCATAATTCCTGCAGTAAAAATCCATGTTTCTATGTATATAGGGGGTCATTCCGAGTTGATCGCATGCTGCCGTTGTTCGCTGCGTAGCAATCAGTTGAAAAAAAATGGCTAATCTGTGCATGCGCATGCTCCGTAATGTGCATGCGCATCATACGGGTACAAAGTCCATTGTGGTTTTGCACTAGTTCTAGCGATTATTCCAATCACAGAACAGGCCACAAGGAGATTGACAGAAAGAGGGCGTTTCTGGGTGGCAACTGACCGTTTTCAGGGAGTGCTTGGAAAAATGCAGGCGTGGCAGAAGAAATGCAGACGTGGCTGGGCATTAGAATCAACGCACACGAAGTGTAACTACAGTGCTGGTCTTATTTTGAAACGATTTTGCAGGCGCTCTGCTGCTCAAGTGTTCGCACTTCTCCAAAGTGAATATACACTCTCCAGTGGGCAGCGACAATGCGTTTGCATGGCTGCTAAAAACTGCTAGCGAGCAATCAACTCAGAATGACCCCCATAGTGTATTGCAAGAAAATATCTGTAAATCCAATGGTACCGTAAGTGCGGTATATACTCGCACTTCTTTGCGGGGTGAGAACATCTCCCCTAAGTGAAGTCAGCCCTATGAATAGAGTTTGTGTGATCCCTGTGCAGCAGTCACAGAAAGGGTTCATCTCTGCAGTTTGTCACTCAAATTACATTGCTGCATTTTTTCTAGAAGTGGATCTGAGAGCTGTTACCCGCAGACCAGCTACAATAATTATCCTGGGTACTCACTAGACCAGTGGTTCTCAAACTGCACCCTGGGGTGCCTCAGGACACTTGCAGGGGTGCCTTGGATTGGTGGTCCAGGACCAATTCAAAATATTTATAGTTAGTGTTATAGGCAAAACCAGTGCTGTTGGCTGGCAATCATAACATATGTGCACAAGCAGAAGCAAATCCTGTCCCCTACCAAAGGGCCAGTGCTAGGGTGTTTGGCGCCTCCCTGCAAACTATTAATTTGGGCCCTCTCTCCAATACTTAATAAAGGGACAGTGCACTCCTTAAAAAAAGAAGGTGTGGTATCACAAGGAAGGGGCATGGCCACACAATAGCACCCCAAATCAAAATACGCCACACAGTAGCACTATCTTATTGTCATTACACCGCATATAATAATAATAATAATAATAATAATACCCACAGTCGCAGTGCCCTTTATACACATAACCACCATATCAGTGCAGCTTACACACATAATGCCAACAGTAGCAGTGCCCCTTCTACACATGCCCACGGTGGCAATCCTTTACATGGCAAATATCAACCTGGTTTTGCCATGTAAAGGATTGCCACTTTAAAAACAAACAATCAAACAAACAAAAAAAAAACAACAGGAAAAAACACAAAATCTCTCACTTTCTGATTCTCACACCCTATTACATTCCTCCCTATATATTTAAATGTTTCTATTACTGTATGTTCCCTCTTCCCTTCTCCAAACTATACACATCAACATTTTTTAGTATTTCCAGGTAAGTTTTGTGATGTAGGCCATGCACAATTTTAGTTGCCCTAATGTATTTACAGCCTTCTGGAGATATGGCTTCTGGAACTGAACACAGGATTCTAAATGTGGCTGTACCAAGGACCTATACAGTGGCATTACAGGTTGAGTATCCCTTATCCAAAATGCTTGGGACCAGAGGAATTTTGGATATCGGATTTTTCTGTATTTTGGAATAATTGCATACCATAACGAGATATTATGGTGATGGGACCTAAATCTAAGCACAGAAGGCATTTATGTTTCATATACACCTTATACACACAGCCTGAAGGTCATTTTAGGCAATATTTTTTATAACTTTGTGCATTAAACAAAGTGTGTGTACATTCACAGAATTCATTTATGTTTCATATACACCTTATACACACAGTCTGAAGTTCATTTAATACAATATTTTTAATAACTTTGAGTATTAAACAAAGTTTGTGTACACTGAGCCATCAAAACACAAAGGTTTCACTATCTCAGTCTCACTCAAAAAAGTCCGTATTTCGGAATATTCCGTATTTCGGAATATTTGGATATGGGATACTCAACCTGTATTACTTTTTTCTGCTACTGGTTCTTTAACCTATGCAAACAAGCATCTGACTTGCCTTTCCTATTGCTTTGTTACATTGCTTACCTGAAATAGTAATACTTAGATAGCTTTCCTCTTGCCATTATAATGCCCTTAATATTATAGTTAGCCTTTGCATTTTTGAGACGTGTATGATTTTGCATTTTTTGGCATTTAAATGTTGCCATGTTCTTGACCATTCCTCTAGTCCAGGGGCGGAACTGCCAGAGACAACGGAGTCAGTTGCCGCCGGGCTCCAGCCCTAAAGGGGCTTCCTCCATTGCCCCCCGGCTGTTACGTGCCCTTCCTACTAAATAGACAAAGGCGCTACCAGCAGGGTCTCGCAGTTTGTACATTCCATGCCGTAACACCCTTCTTTCCACCTTCACAATGAAGCTATTGGTACTTTGCAAAAAAAAAAAATTATTAGCATTGCAACTCAGCAGATCAATGCAGTGTGCAGCCACACACTCCATATATCTGCTCAGCCACAAAGCTGATTATTTCTTCACAAAGTACAAGGTGAGCTCCAAATAGAATTCTCTAGCTTAGATTATACCTTTCTATGCAAGGGTAAATAGCTCAATTGTTTGACTGCAATGCCACAGGAAATGGTTTGGATCCAAGACAGTGTGACTGAATAATAAAGAAACCTTAAGATGAGTTCATGAATGTTGTATAAGTATTAGTGAGAGAAGGGGTCAGGAGCATGCTAGGCTGCAAAAAATAAGGTAGGCTGCAAGTGAAAGTAATGATCTCCTATATATTTTCCCAGATCTGTCACTCTGTGTGGCTAACTCTGGGGGAAGTCACAGCAATGGGCGGAGACGGCAACTGCAGGACGATACACCAGTGCCAGCAGCAGACCGTAACAAAGTGACAGATCAGGGAGAATATATAGGAGGTAGGGAGGTGGCCATGGTACATGGCTGGCCAAGGGACACTAGCTCATGTACCCCTTTACCACTGAGGCTGGCCACCAAGGATGGACCTGTCACCAGTGCACATGCAATAACCTCTTCTGCTGCCCTCTTTGCAACTCAGATTGCCCAGTGCTCCCCTTCGCTAACAGTCCACAAAGTTTCCCCATCTCACGATCTGCCTCCTCACCCCCACTTTCATCTCTACAGCACACGCGCATATCATACAAGATCCCATCATGCGTACGTAGGTCTGAAATGCAAGAGGGAGGTTGGGGGGAGATTGGCATGCGCCAGCAACACCACACAGCTCACTGTGACCACAGTGGAGAGGCGCTGCAACAGGACAATACACCAACCTCGGAGCAAGGAACTGCGTCGGTCAGGAGGAGAACTATTTCAATAGCATAAAAAGGTTAATGCGTCCCACCCTATGGACACCAGACTCATCAAGTCACTGTTGCCAGAGTCTCATACAATGACTCTGAACCTCTAAGCACACTATTTGACTGTCCACACCCTGCTGTGCCTATTACCCATCTCCTCCACCACCCTCAACACTGACCCACACATCATTCACCCACAAAGATACAATAAAGGTAGTTTGGATAAATTAGCTAAATGAAATGGATTTAACCAATTTATCTAAATGACCATTTTTGGATGTTTTCCAGTGTTTGTGAGCAAATGGTCAATTGTCCTTTGCTGCCACATATTAGCATAATTTTGTTTCAACTAGAAAAAAAAATTGGACAGATAATCTAAGTGTGGATCCAGTTTAAAGGTCCGTATTCACGGCCCGATTTTGGGGAGAGATGTGTGCTGAGCGAACTGCTCAGCACACATCTCTCCCCCCGCTCAGCACAGCGTGATGTGTGCTGAGCGTACGGGGGGTGGGGGGGCGCTCATTTCACCCCCTGTGTAGGGCATTCTGTGTGTATCCAGCTTAACAGGTGTGAGCATCATACAACTACTGACTTGCGAGTAACTATACAGCAGCTCCATACCTTGTGACTTGAAGAAACACCAGTTAACCCCGGGAATGCTGCAGTCAAAGCAACAATTCCTCTTCTTACATTCCGCTGCACTTATTGTGGGGTAGCCGCAATCCCTTCTGCTGTACGGTTCCACATTACATTGTTTCTTGTCACTTCCTGTTGATGCAGTAAGGAAACATCCAGGAATTACAGCAGCTTAGTTTTTTTTTTTTTTTTTTTTAACTGGGGCAATTTAGCTAGATCACAGGGCAATTTAGCTCCTTTGGTCCTTTTTTAGGAGCAGTTAATCAGACAGTTGAGCAAACTGAAAAACAGCTAACAGGAAATTTCCACTTAAATGGTATTTTCTAATCTTATCTGACCATGACTAAGAATAAAGGATACACAAGATAAACTCTTAGAGCCATGGACCTTATCCATGTTTAAGCTCCATCAAATCTGTAATCAATAGCACTACATGCTCCCACTTTACCACTGTACTATATACTCTACCTGTGTTTTTAAGGTAAAAACACCATTTAACCCCAGTGACACTTGAATTAAAGCAGCAGCCTCTGGAATAGCATTCCTTAGCATTAATCCCAGGAAATCTGCAATCTTCACGCTCTTTGATAGCCATGCTACATTGCTGTTTACTTGGATGGAGCAGAGAGCACAACATCAGGACATAGGAAATATTACAATGCATGATAAGAAAGGTGTGAGCTCTACAGCAAGGCCTCTAACCCTTTGCCAGTGCCAAATACATAGGGCTTAACTCAGATCTGATCACAGCAGCAAATTTATTAGCTAAAACCATGTACACTGCAGGGGGGGGGGGGGGGTGTATAATATGTGCAGAGAGAGTTAGATTTTGGTGCGGTGTGTTCAAACTGAAATCTAAATTGCAGTGTAAAAACAAAACAGCCAGTATTTACCCTGCACACAAACAATATAACCCACCTAAATCTCTCTGCAAATGTTATATCTGCCCCCCCCCCCCCCCCCCCCCATCCCTGCAGTGCACATGGTTTTGCCCACTAGCTAACAAATTTGCTGCATCTGGGAATTACAGCAGCTTAATATTTCTTTTTACAGAAGGTTCAGCAAATTAAATTATTTAGTGAAATACTGTAATCATAACAGTTACAGGGATATTGTAGGTAGATTTATTGTCAGTGGATAAATGTAAAAATTAAACCCTTAGGCATAGTTCCAAAATGCTGTCATTGCAATCCAGATTTTAAGGATATCATGCTTGAGCACAGGTGACTTAATTAGAACTTCGGTCAATGTGAATTAACCATTGGACTCAACCATGGTTATCCTTAAAACCCAGGGGTCTATTTAAGATCGATCTTAATCGATGTTGGGCTTCCAGGTTGAAAAAAACACACACATTTACTAACATTTTAAAATTTATATAAAAAAATCATCTGTTCGTAAATGCAGTGCACATGGTTTTGCCCAACTGCTAACAAAAATCCTGCTGCGATCAACTCAGAATTACCCCCCATGGCCCTCATTCCGAGTTGTTCGCTCGCAAGCTGCTTTTAGCAGCATTGCACACGCTAAGCTGCCGCCTACTGGGAGTGAATCTTAGCATCTTAAAATTGCGAACGAAAGATTTGCAATATTGCGATAAGACATCTCTGTGCAGTTTCTGAGTAGCTCGAGACTTACTCTGCCAGTGCGATCAGTTCAGTGCTTGTCGTTCCTGGTTTGACGTCACAAACACACCCAGCGTTCGCCCAGACACTCCTCCGTTTCTCCAGCCACTCCCGCGTTTTTCCCAGAAACGGTAGCATTTTTTCCCACACGCCCCTAAAGCGGCCTGTTTCCGCCCAGAAACACCCACTTCCTGTCAATCACATTACGATCACCAGAACGATGAAAAAACCGTGAGTAATATTCCTAACTGCATAGCAAATTTACTTGGCGCAGTCGCAGTGTGAACATTGCGCATGCGCATTAAGCGGAAAATCGCTGCGATGCGAAGAAAATTACCGAGCGAACAACTCGGAATGACCACCTATGTGCACTGCAGGGAAGGCAGATTTAACATGTGCAGAGAGAGTTAGATTTGGGTGTGGTGTGTTCAATCTGCAATCTAATTTGCAGTGTAAAAATAAAGCAGTCAGTATTTACCCTGCACAGAAACAAAATAACTCACCCAAATCTAACTCTTTCTGCACATGTTATATCTGCCTCCCCTGCAGTACACATGGTTTTGCCCAACTGCTAACAAAATTCCTGCTGCGATCATCTTGGAATTACCCCC
Organism: Pseudophryne corroboree; assembly: GCF_028390025.1. Lineage (NCBI taxonomy): Eukaryota > Metazoa > Chordata > Amphibia > Anura > Myobatrachidae > Pseudophryne > Pseudophryne corroboree. The sequence goes on from NW_026968733.1 coordinate 811,831, forward strand.
ATCGATTGATGTTTTCACACTGCTCGTGTATATAAGACATATAGGGCCTAATTCAGTTTGGATCGTAATACGCGTTCCAACCGCAAAAACTATGAAGAGGATGGGGGCATATACGCAGGGTCCATCCTGTGCGTGTGCCTACATTTTCTCCGGGTGCCCCGCAGAAAATGCGAATGCCTCTGCCTGTCAATCAGTAGAGGGCGTACCTTCGCAGGTATATCGCGATCATGAGCCATGTCTCCCATTTTTGTCATTATAGGTGCTCTGTGAGCTGCTGGCCATGCCCCAGCCCCTCTGTCTCCCGTGAATAGACATTGAGGCTTATTCAGACCAGATCGCTTCAATTTATTTTCACCCAGCGGGCAATCTGGTCTGCACTGCACATGCGTATGCGCCACAATGCGTAAGTGCGACGGTCCGGAGATCACAAGAAGATTGACAAGAAGAGGGTGTTTGTGTGGGTGGCAACTGAATGTTTCTAGGGAGTGTCCGGAAAAACACTGGAGGGACCCGGCGTTTTGTGGGAGGATTTGTGACGTCACCTCAATGGCTGAGTAAGTGCTGAGCTGTGCAGCTCTTGTGCACATGTGATCACACACCTGCACAGCAAATTTTCCCTTCCGCTGTAGGCGGCAACTTTCTGATTACAGGGATGCAAAAAACACACCCTAGCGATCAGGTCTGAATTACCCACAATGTGCATATTTGCAGAGCAACAAGCTACAGGGAGCCTTCCACCCCCCCCCCCCTTCCCCATGGGAAGGGGGGGGGGGGTTGTTTGGGTTAGCTGGACATTCCCCAAAAAAGTGACTGTCCTGCAAAAATTGGGATAGTTGGGAGGTATGTTCAAATACATTTATTGTTTTGCATGCAGGGTAAATACTGGCTTCTTTGACATTTAGCCACAAATGCTGCACAGCTGAATTACAGTATTACACTGCAATTAACAGTTATGCTAGGACATTCCCCCTCCCAAATCTACCTCTCTCTGCATGTTACATCTGTCCCACAGTGGCGTGCGGTGAGGTCAGTGGCTAGTGAGGCACTACAGCCATAATGTCCGCCGAATCCTGCCGATGACCCTTAGCCAATGCCCGCTACTGCCTCTGAGCCGATACCCGCTGCCACCGCCAATGGCTTACAAACTCGCCCACAATCAACTGACCCAGCCCTCCACCACTAATTTCTATCTCAGTCCGATGCCGCCAATGCCCGCTGCCTGCCTGCTCATTGTTCTCGTTATATATTATAAATTTTTAAAGAAAGAAAAAATGAGTGTTTGGGACTGGGAAGGGTGAGGGAGGAGGACATGAATGCAATTTTGTTGTCCAGGGCTTCCATTAACTTAAAGGAGAAGGGTCTGAATGGGTTAAAAAAAATGCGTGAGGTCCCCCCTCCTTAGTATAACCAGCCTCGGGCTCTTTGAGCCGGTCCTGGTTATTTAAATACTGGGGGAAAAATTGGACAGGGGTTCCCCGTATTTAGACAACTAGCACCGGGCTCTTAGACCGGTCCAGGTTCCAAAAATACGTGGGACAATAGATGTAGGGGTCCCCCATATTTTTAAAACCAGCACCGGGCTCCACTAGCCAGAGAGATAATGCCACAGCCGGGGGACACTTTTATGTAGGTCCCTGCGGCCCTGGCATTACCCCTCCAACTAGTCACCCCTGGCCGGGGTTCCCTGGAGGAGTGGGGACCCCTTAAATCAAGAGGTTCCTCCCCTCGAGGCACCCAAGGGCCAGGGGTGAAGCCCGAGGCTGTCCCCAGCACCCCTGGGTGGTGGGTGCCGGGCTGATAGCCATGTGTGTAAAAAAAGAATATTGTTTTTTCGTTGTGGAACTACAATGCCCAGCAAGCCTCCCCCGCTTGCTGGTACTTGGAGAACCTCAAGTACCAGCAGGCGGGGAAATAACGGGCTTGCTGGTACCTGTAGTTCTACAACAACAAAAAATACCCAAATAAAAACACAAACACACACAGCGTGACAGTAAAATTATTGAGACAGGCTGTAGCATGTGGGTGCATGTAACCCTATAAAAGTGATGGATTGGGTGACTATTACAATACCCACTGTTGCTGTCTGAAAAATGATGGATTTATAGATTGCTCTGCCGAGACATGTTTTTTTCTAAAATGCACCACAGGTATGGATGGATAGTATACTTGACGACACAGAGGTAGGTAGAGCAGTGGCCTACTGTACCGTAATGCTATATATTATATTATTTATTATTATTATTATTATCCTTTATTTATATGGCGCCACAAGGGTTCCGCAGTGCCCAATTACAGAGTACATAAACAAATAATCAAACAGGAAAACAGCAACTTACAGTTGACGACAATATAGGACAAGTACAGGGTAAATAAACATAGCTACATCAGCAGATGACACTGGAATAAGTATCAGGTGGCAGAAGACTGCTGGATTTGGTGCAGCTGAAGATTATTAAAGTAAGAAAAGAGTAAGCACATGAGGGAAGAGGGCCCTGCTCGTGAGAGCTTACATTCTAAAAGGGAGGGGTAGACAGACAGGGGTGAGACAGATGGGGTACATAGAGAGCATGGAACAGAGGTTTAGGATGAGATTTGGCTGGGTTTGGTGAAGAAGTGGGTCTTGAGAGCCCGTTTGAAGTTTTGTAGAGAGGTGGAGAGTCTGAGGGGGAGAGGTAGGGAATTCCAGAGAAGTGGTGCAGCACGTGAAAAATCTTGGAGGTAGGAGTGGGAGGAAGTAATCCGTAGGCAGGAGAGTCGGTGTGCATTAGCAGAGCGAAGAGGACGGGTGGGAGTGTAAAGCGAGATAAGATCAGAGATGTAGATGGGAGAGGAGTGGGTGAGGGCTTTGTAAGCAAGTGTGAGAAGCTTGAAATGGATTTTGAAAGGGAAGGGGAGCCAGTGAAGGACTAGTAAGAGAGGAGAGGTGGACGTAGTGCGTTTGGTGAGGAAAATGAGCCGGGCAGCAGCATTGAGGATAAGATTGGAGTGGAGAGAGGTATTTGTCAGGAATGCCAGTCAGGAAGAGATTACAGCAGTCCAGTCTGGAGATGACCAGTGAGTGGATAAGAGTCTTAGTAGCATCCTGGGTCAGAAAAAGTCTGATCCTGGAAATATTTTTTAGATGAAAACGGCAGGTTTGTGAGAGGTGCTGAATGTGTGGTTTGAAGGAGAGGGAGGAGTCAAGGATTACTCCAAGACAGCGCGCTTGGGGGGTAGAGGAGATAGTAGTGCCATCAATAGATAATGAGATTGTAGGAGGTGAGATTATGCGGGAGGGAGGGAAGATGATCAGCTCGGTCTTAGACATGTTAAGTTTAAGAAAGCGCTGGGACATCCAGGAAGAGATAGCAGAGAGACAGTTGGAGATACGAGTGAGGAGAGTAGGGGAGAGGTCTGGAGAGGAAATATAGATTTGAGTGTCATCAGCATAGAGATGATATTGGAAACCAAAAGAACTAATGAGCTTACCTAGTGAGGACGTATAGAGAGAGAAGAGAAGAGGACCAAGGACAGAACCTTGGGGTACCCCTACAGTTAGTGGAAGTGAGGGGGAGGTGGAGTCATGAGAGGAGACAGAGAATGAACGGTCAGAAAGGTAGGACGACAACCAAGAGAGGGCAGTGTTACGCAGACCAATGGAGTGAAGGATTTGCAGTAGGAGAGGATGGTCCACAGTGTCAAAAGCAGCAGAGAGATCAAGTAGAATAAGTAGAGAGTAGTGTCCCTTAAATTTAGCAGCATGGAGGTCATTGCATACTTTTGTAAGGGCAGTTTCAGTGGAGTGGAGAGGATGGAAGCCAGACTGGAATGGGTCAAGCAGTGAGTGTGAGGAAAGAAAGGAAGTAAGGCGGTTGTAGACAATACGCTCAAGGAGTTTGGAGGCAAAAGGGAGGAGAGAGATGGGTCGGTAGTTGGAGAGAGTGTTTGGATCAAGGGTAGGTTTTTTAAGAATAGGAGAGATGAGAGCGTGCTTGAAGGCAGAGGGGACAGTGCCTGATGAGAGGGAGAGATTGAGAAGGTGGGAAAGATGGGAACAAGCAGAAGAAGAGAGGTGGCAAAGGAGGCGGGAGGGGATAGGGTCAAGTGGGGAGGTGGTGAGGGGACAGGAACGAATGAGGGCCATGACTTCCTCTCCAGATGCATGGGAGAAAGATGACAGAGTTGGTGCGAGGGATGGGGAGGGTTGGTAAGGGATGGGAGAAGGCTGGTTACTGATAGTCTGGTGTGATGTGATGTCCTGACGTATGGAGTCAATTTTGGATGTGAAGTAAGTGGCAAAGTCAAGAGCAGAGAGTGAGGAAGGGAGACGAGGTGGAGGTGGGCAGAGGAGTGAGTTGAGAGTGGCAAAGAGGCGCCGGGGGTTGGAAGACTGGGAGGAGATGAGGTTCTTGAAGTATGACTGTTTAGCAAGAGAAAGGGCAGCACTGAAGGATGAGAGCATAAGTTTGAAATGGAGGAAGTCTGCCCTAGAGCGTGATTTCCTCCAGTGTCGCTCAGCAGTACATGAGCATTTTTGCAGATATCTGGTGCATTTGGTGTGCCAGGGTTGAGGTGTTAATTTGCAAGGGTGAATAGTGGTTGGTGGAGCAACAGAGTCAAGAGCAGAAGTAAGGGAAGCATTGTATGTGGAAGTGGCTTGTTCAGGGCATGAGAGAGAGAGAATAGGAGAGAGAAGTGAGTCAAACAGGGAGGAAAGGAATGTGGTGTCAATAGCTTCAATGTTACGCTTAGTGATGGTAGCCTTAGGAGGTAGAGATGGGGAAGTCGAGAGAGATAGGTTGAAGGAGAGCAGGTGGTGGTCAGAGAGGGGAAATGGGGAGTTGGAAAAATCAGAAATATCACAGCGGTGAGTGAAGACCAGATCCAGTGAGCTCCCATTCACATGGGAGGGTGAGGAGGTCCACTGGGAGAGACCAAGTGAAGAGGTGAGGTTAAGGAGTTTAGAGGCAGGGGATTGTGTGGGGATGTCAATAGGGATGTTGAAATCGCCTAGGATAATGGTGGGAATGTCAGAAGAGAGGAAGTGAGGAAGCCAGGAAGCAAAGTTGTCGATGAATTTGGAAGCAGTGCCAGGGGGGCGGTAAATGACAGCTACTCTAAGATGGACTGGTTGGAAGAGGCATATGGCGTGGACCTCAAATGTAGAGAATATAAGGGATGGTTCTGGTGGTATGAGTTGGTAGGAGTAACTAGAAGGTAAAAGGACCCCAACACCACCCCCATGGTGACCCCCAGGTCGGGGTGTGTGTGTGAATGTAAGGCCCCCAGCAGAGAGAGCAGCAGCAGAAATAGTGTCAGAGGGCGTAATCCAAGTTTCAGTAATGGCTAGTAGGTGTAGGGAGTTGGAAATGAAAAGGTCATGAGTGGGGACCAGTTTGTTACAAACAGATCTGGCATTCCAAAGGGCACAGGATAGGGGGTATGAGTTTGTGGGAGAGATGTGAATTAGATTTTCAGGGTTGCTGTAGCGATTAGGTGGGATTAACTTTGAGGGCAGGGATGATGAGAGAGTAGTGATGGTACGGGTGCCTGAGCTAGGAGGGGAAACTGCAGGAGGTGGGCAGGGAGGGAGGTCAGTGTGATGTGGATGGGGGTGTGGGGAGGTGACAGGGAAGGGAGAGAGGGAGCAGGGCTGAGTTGTGGGGTAGCAGGACCATGGGGCAGAGGTGAATGAAAGTGGGGTAACAGGAAAGGTGGGGGAAGGAAACAGAGGGATGGAGGGGAGACAGAGGAGGGGAGAGAGGAGGAGGTGGAGGAGACTAGTGGGGGAAGGATAAAGATACATTATTAGGTAGACACTGAGTGATGTGGGGAGTATAAGAAAACCTTGACATAGTGTTAAGTAGGTAAATAGGTTGAAGTAGTGGAAGTAGGAGAGGAGACTGTAAGGCAATCCGAGCAGAAGAATTGCAGAAATGCAGGTGAGAAAAGCAGTGTAGGCTCAAGGGGTGTAGATTTAGTATGAAATGAGTCAAAAGCGTAGATAAAGTGGGTGCAGAAATGTATTTGGAGTGTAAGAAATGAAAGGATTGTGAGAGGTTTAAGAAGCAATGGTAATTCTGTTAGATGTTTTAAGTGTTTGCAGGTAAAATTGCATTGGTGCAGCTGTGCTTAAAAAACAAAATTACAATAATACAGATACAGGCATTTGTAGGTGAAATGGATGGTTTATGAAATGTCCAAGTAAGGTAGTTCTGTGCTATGTAATCAGATGCAACAATCAGGAGGTGAGTGATCTGAGGAGTAAGTGACTCACATTTGTTGTTAGTTCTTCAGTTTTCTTTGTTTTGTTAGATTGGTGTGCTTCTGTTTTCCTTCTTTTTCACTTCGATTGAACGCTGATTGAACACTGCTGTTATGTGTCAATTTTATCACGCTTTGATAAAAATGCACGCTTAGATCAATAAATGCACAGCCAAATGGCTTTGCACAGCCTACACCATTGGACTTAAGTAGAAGACTATTACAAGTGAAACCAATAATTGAAATCTGTAACCACACCCCACCCCCTCAAATGCCAGGCAATAAATTACCTTAAAAACAACAACCAGGCATTCCACAAAGATTAAACTGGGTCTATATCATTCAAAACTTTAAAAAAGTACTTCAAAATCACATACTATGCAATAATGTTTCAATTTGCATTACCCAGCAGAATTAGCTTTGCATATATAGATATAGTGCAGCAGAATATATTGGTGGTTGTAGTCAATTGTAATTACCTGGAGGTGACAAGAAGAGAAGAAACGTCAATTCACAATCGATATCAGCTGAAGATAAATTAACGCTGATTGAACACTGCTGTTATGTGTCAATTTTATCACGCTTTGATAAAAATGCACGCTTGGATCAATAAATGCGCAGCCAAACGGCTTTGCACAGCCTACACCATTGGACTTAAGTAGAAGACTATTACAAGTAAAACCAATAATTGAAATCTGTAACCAAACCCCCCCCACCTCAAATGTCAGGCAATAAATTACCTTAAAAACAACAACCAGGCATTCCACAAAGATTAAACTGGGTCTATATCATTCAAAACTTTAAAAAAGTACTTAAAAATAAACATACTATGCAATAATGTTTCAATTTGCATTACCCAGCAGAATTAGCTTTGCATATATAGATATAGTGCAGCAGAATATATTGGTGGTTGTAGTCAATTGTAATTACTCAGCAGAATTAGCTTTGCATATATAGATATAGTGCAGCAGAATATATTGGTGGTTGTAGTCAATTGTAATTACCCAGCAGAATTAGCTTTGCAAATATAGATATAGTGCAGCAGATATATTGGTGGTTGTAGTCAATTGTAATTACCCAGCAGAATTAGCTTTGCATATATATAGTGCAGCAGAATATATTGGTGGTTGTAGTAAATTGTAATTACCCAGCAGCAGCTCTACTGCACTCGACATCACCAGTGCTCACAATATATATAATGCTATATACTATGCCATAGTGGTGCTTACTATATAACACCTCCTACTGCGTTCCCCCTGGCAATGAGCATGACACCCAGAGAGTGAAACCCCTGGCAATGAGCATGACACCCAGCACGTGAAACTCTTGGCGTTGAGCAGTTTTTGTAAAAGTAATTAGAAGCTTTACTGTAGGGCATAGTGTATCACAGATATTGTGGTGAGTGACATAATATGTTCCAAAGGGCATTAATGTGTGGGGCTTAACATGGTGGAAATTACTGTACTTTTTTCCCTGTGGTGGCCGAGGTCTGTTGGTGCAGGGTCAAGAACTAGGGTGTAAGGTAGTCTTTGCCTGCAAGGCTACGCTCATTTTATGGAGACCATACCCATACATTTAAGTGTGGCATATACCTGCGCTTGCTCGCGGGGTGAGAACATCTCCCTAATTGAATTCAGCGATATGAATAGAGGTTGTGCAGCAGCCACAGAAAGGGTTAATCTCTGCAGCTTGTCACTAAATTACATTGTTGCAATTTTAGCTGGGAGCTGCAATAATTACTCTAATACATAACACAGCCAACACTTCTATATTCACACAATATACTGCATGGTGAATATAGAAGTGGTGCTTGCTAAACAGCACCTCCTACTGCATTCCACATCACCGCTGGTCACACTCATATCAGGCCCATAATGCTGTATACTATGCCATAGTGGTGCTTACTATATAACACCAGGTGCTGTGCAGTGGTCAAAACACACTAACTGGTCCCATGCTGTTGTTGAACTAAAGGCCTATACACACGATGAGATTCGGTCTATGCTAATAGGTTTAAAAAGGTTACATAAAAGCTACTTTATGTATTTATTCATTAAAGTTTTTAAGTTGTATTTTACAACCATACAATGATATGATATATAATGTATCGTATAATCATTACATAATGTTGATGGCATTGAATTGTCTCTGCCTTGACTAGTGGCAGCAGCTTCAGCACTAGGTGGAAGTGGATCTTGATCTTTCCCTATTTTACCCTCCACCTTTTTGTTCTCCATTTTTTAATGTGTGGAATTATATGCCAGTAATATATCTGGAATTAGACGGTGGTAATGTCTGGAATTAGATACCACTAGATAGATACCAGATATCACTGTGACTGGAATGATGACATATGCACAGTGACAGGACACTACCACAGCACCCTACAGCAGCCATATGCGGCACAAGACACTGGAGTATTAGTAATGTACTGTAGTATACTGAGCACCACAAGACAATGAGCAGTGATACGGAGCACTGATGAGATTACTAGAACTGACACTGAGCAGCCAGATGCAGCACTGGACTATTAGTAATGTTCTGTAGTATACTGAGCACCACAATGCAGCACAAGACAATGAGCAGTGATACTGAGCACTGATGAGGATACTAGAACTGACACTGAGCAGCAAGATGCAGCACTGGACTATTAGTAATGTACTCTAGTATACTGAGCACCACATTGCAGCACAAGACAATGAGCAGTGATACTGAGCACTGATGAGGATACTACTGAGAACTGACACTGAGCAGGAGAGACACACTACAATTTCATCTTGCGCCTCTTTTTATTTATCTTTGCATCATGTGCTGTTTGGGGCTATTTTTTTAAGTGCCATCCTGTCTGACACTGCAGTGCCACTCCTAGATGGGCCAGGTGTTTGTGCTGCCCACTTGGGTCGCTTAGCTTAGTCATCCAGGGACCTTGGTGCAAATTTTAGGACTAAAAATAATATTGGGAGGTGTGAGGTGTTCAGAATAGACTGGAAAGGAGTAGAAATTATGGTTATTGAGCTTAATAAAAATTACCCCCAAATTCTATGATTTTAGCTGTTTGAGGTTTTAAAAAAAAATCACCCGAATACAAAACCCGAAAGGGTGGTTTTGCCAAAACGCGTCCGTATCCAAAACACAACTGCGGATCCGAAACCAAAACCAAAACATGAAACACGAAAAATGCCCGCTGCACATCTCTAGTTAGGGGAGAAGCATGTAGCCTTGTAGACTATGCACAGCTATATCTAGAAAAATATACGATCTAATCTTTAACCAACCAATGCAAGAAAGTATTTAATGTGAAAATACGAAACACTAGACTAATTGGAGGTGCGCCCTAAAGCAAATTACAATGTTAGGATTAGGGGGTTCGGAAAGACCTCTAGTGTAAACACTACTATATACATTTTAAGATAGGAAGGTACAAATTACATATTCACATTGCATCTATGGGCTGGATTCAAATGTCCCTTTCCTCCCTCAATCGTGCCCGTCAGCAGCTATTCTAATGTTGCTGCCAACGGGTGCGACATGTTTATTTCAGCTCGCTACCCCCAGGGGAAACAAGCTGAAATGTGTGCAAAGAGACCCATTTGGGCAACCAAACGGTGTCTTTTCATGATCGCGCCGATTACTTTATTCAGGTTTAGGTGCTTTGTGCACCTAAACCAGAGTGTAATGTGCGCAATAATTGAGGGCATTTGAATTTCCCTTATATGTGTGTGTGTGTGATATACACACAGACACACATACTGTATTTCTTTATATAATGGACACCTCAGTTTCTATTCATTCATGTCCTGCCCCCTACTCTGTCAGACCCCTTCCCCTCTACTTTTCTGACCCCAAACGCCACTCATTCTTGTTGAGTGCTGGTGGGCCCATTCAGAATTTTGCTATGGGGCCCACAAAGGTCTAGTTACGCCACTGGGCAGGGTTATAGAGGAGGCGGTGCAAGGCATCCTGGGAACAGTCAAAGCTTTAGCCTGTTGGTGCCTTGGATCAAGATCCAACTCTACACCCCGATGTTAGTGTAGTGCCTTTTGGGGTTAAGGTTTTACAGAAAGTTACAGGTTTTTTTAATTTAGTAAAATATGCCCCATTTTAAAGATAGGGCATTTACATTTGTTGCACCTGTGCAGTACATAGCAGCCTGCAGGGCATGTACAGTGGCTTCATTTGGGTGCACATACATTGCCGGCTCCTGGTCGCAAACTGAAATTATTGTGTGTAAGTGGAATTAGCGGTGTTTATGTCATACAGGGGGGTGGGGGAGGTTTGTGGTTGGTGGGGGGCACGCTGTGTGATTATTATCCTGCATCTATACATACATGCGCTAACACCTGGACATACACTGATGTACCCACACCTAATATCCATACATACACGCCCTGACACCTGGACATACACCAACATTCCCACACCTGCATCTATACATACACATGCTGACACCTGGACATACACCAACATACAAGCACCTGCATCTATATATACACGCGCTGACAAATGGACATACACCGACGTACCCACACTTGTATCTATACATACATGCACTGACATCTGGACATACAAGCACCTGCATCTATACATACACGCGCTGACACCTGAACCTACACTGACGTTCCCACACCTGCATCTATACATACACATTCTGACACCTGGACATACACAGACGTACCCACACCTGCATCTATACATACACGCGTTGACACCTGGACGTACACTGACGTACACACACCTACATCTATATATGCATGGATGCAAATGTGGGTACGTCTGTATACGTCCAGGTGTTAGCATGTGTATGTATAGATGTTAGGTGTGGGTACATCAGTGTATGTCCAGGTGTCAGCACATGTATGTATAGATTCACATGTGGGTAAGCCGGTGTACGTCCACGTGTCAGCATGTGTAGGTATAGATGCAGGTGTGGGTACGTTGGTGTACGTTTAGGGGTCAGCGTGTTAATGTATAGATGTTGGTGTGTGTAAGTCAGTGTACGTACAGATATAGGTGTGTGTATGTTAGAGATGAGCGGGTTCGGTTTCTTTGAATCCGAACCCGCACGAACTTCACTTTTTTTTTCACGGGTCCGAGCGACTCGGATCTTCCCGCCTTGCTCGGTTAACCCAAGCGCGCCCGAACGTCATCATGACGCTGTCGGATTCTCGCGAGGCTCGGATTCTATATAAGGAGCCGCGCGTCGCCGCCATTTTCACCCGTGCATTGAGATTGATAGGGAGAGGACGTGGCTGGCGTCCTCTCCATTTAGATTAGATTTAGAAGAGAGAGAGAGAGAGAGAGATTGCTGTGATACTGTAGATTAGAAGAGAGTGCAGACAGAGTTTAGTGACTGACGACCACAGTGACCAGTGACCACCAGAGACAGTGCAGTTGTTTGTTTTATTTAATATATCCGTTCTCTGCCTGAAAAAAACGATACACAGTCACACAGTGACTCAGTCTGTGTGCACTGCTCAGCCCAGTGTGCTGCACATCAATGTATTGTATATAAAGTAGAGATGAGCGCCTGAAATTTTTCGGGTTTTGTGTTTTGGTTTTGGGTTCGGTTCCGCGGCCGTGTTTTGGGTTCGAACGCGTTTTGGCAAAACCTCACCGAATTATTTTTGTCGGATTCGGGTGTGTTTTGGATTCGGGTGTTTTTTTCCAAAAACACTAAAAAACAGCTTAAATCATAGAATTTGGGGGTCATTTTGATCCCAAAGTATTATTAACCTCAAAAACCATAATTTACACTCATTTTCAGTCTATTCTGAATACCTCACACCTCACAATATTATTTTTAGTCCTAAAATTTGCACCGAGGTCGCTGTGTGAGTAAGATAAGCGACCCTAGTGGCCGACACAAACACCGGGCCCATCTAGGAGTGGCACTGCAGTGTCACGCAGGATGTCCCTTCCAAAAAACCCTCCCCAAACAGCACATGACGCAAAGAAAAAAAGAGGCGCAATGAGGTAGCTGTGTGAGTAAGATTAGCGACCCTAGTGGCCGACACAAACACCGGGCCCATCTAGGAGTGGCACTGCAGTGTCACGCAGGATGGCCCTTCCAAAAAACCCTCCCCAAACAGCACATGACGCAAAGAAAAAAAGAGGCGCAATGAGGTAGCTGACTGTGTGAGTAAGATTAGCGACCCTAGTGGCCGACACAAACACCGGGCACATCTAGGAGTGGCACTGCAGTGTCACGCAGGATGTCCCTTCCAAAAAACCCTCCCCAAACAGCACATGACGCAAAGAAAAAAAGAGGCGCAATGAGGTAGCTGACTGTGTGAGTAAGATTAGCGACCCTAGTGGCCGACACAAACACCGGGCACATCTAGGAGTGGCACTGCAGTGTCACGCAGGATGTCCCTTCCAAAAAACCCTCCCCAAACAGCACATGACGCAAAGAAAAAAAGAGGCGCAATGAGGTAGCTGTGTGAGTAAGATTAGCGACCCTAGTGGCCGACACAAACACCGGGCCCATCTAGGAGTGGCACTGCAGTGTCACGCAGGATGTCCCTTCCAAAAAACCCTCCCCAATCAGCACATGATGCAAAGAAAAAGAAAAGAAAAAAGAGGTGCAAGATGGAATTATCCTTGGGCCCTCCCACCCACCCTTATGTTGTATAAACAAAACAGGACATGCACACTTTAACCAACCCATCATTTCAGTGACAGGGTCTGCCACACGACTGTGACTGATATGACGGGTTGGTTTGGACCCCCCCCAAAAAAGAAGCAATTAATCTCTCCTTGCACAAACTGGCTCTACAGAGGCAAGATGTCCACCTCATCTTCACCCTCCGATATATCACCGTGTACATCCCCCTCCTCACAGATTATCAATTCGTCCCCACTGGAATCCACCATCTCAGCTCCCTGTGTACTTTGTGGAGGCAATTGCTGCTGGTCAATGTCTCCGCGGAGGAATTGATTATAATTCATTTTAATGAACATCATCTTCTCCACATTTTCTGGATGTAACCTCGTACGCCGATTGCTGACAAGGTGAGCGGCGGCACTAAACACTCTTTCGGAGTACACACTTGTGGGAGGGCAACTTAGGTAGAATAAAGCCAGTTTGTGCAAGGGCCTCCAAATTGCCTCTTTTTCCTGCCAGTATAAGTACGGACTGTGTGACGTGCCTACTTGGATGCGGTCACTCATATAATCCTCCACCATTCTATCAATGTTGAGAGAATCATATGCAGTGACAGTAGACGACATGTCCGTAATCGTTGTCAGGTCCTTCAGTCCGGACCAGATGTCAGCATCAGCAGTCGCTCCAGACTGCCCTGCATCACCGCCAGCGGGTGGGCTTGGAATTCTGAGCCTTTTCCTCGCACCCCCAGTTGCGGGAGAATGTGAAGGAGGAGATGTTGACAGGTCGCGTTCCGCTTGACTTGACAATTTTGTCACCAGCAGGTCTTTCAACCCCAGCAGACCTGTGTCTGCCGGAAAGAGAGATCCAAGGTAGGCTTTAAATCTAGGATCGAGCACGGTGGCCAAAATGTAGTGCTCTGATTTCAACAGATTGACCACCCGTGAATCCTTGTTAAGCGAATTAAGGGCTGCATCCACAAGTCCCACATGCCTAGCGGAATCGCTCCGTGTTAGCTCCTTCTTCAATGCCTCCAGCTTCTTCTGCAAAAGCCTGATGAGGGGAATGACCTGACTCAGGCTGGCAGTGTCTGAACTGACTTCATGTGTGGCAAGTTCAAAGGGCATCAGAACCTTGCACAACGTTGAAATCATTCTCCACTGCACTTGAGACAGGTGCATTCCATCTCCTATATCGTGCTCAATTGTATAGGCTTGAATGGCCTTTTGCTGCTCCTCCAACCTCTGAAGCATATAGAGGGTTGAATTCCACCTCGTTACCACTTCTTGCTTCAGATGATGGCAGGGCAGGTTCAGTAGTTTTTGGTGGTGCTCCAGTCTTCTGTACGTGGTGCCTGTACGCCGAAAGTGTCCCGCAATTTTTCTGGCCACCGACAGCATCTCTTGCACGCCCCTGTCGTTTTTAAAAAAATTCTGCACCACCAAATTCAAGGTATGTGCAAAACATGGGTCGTGCTGGAATTTGCCCATATTTAATGCACACACAATATTGCTGGCGTTGTCCGATGCCACAAATCCACAGGAGAGTCCAATTGGGGTAAGCCATTCCGCGATGATCTTCCTCAGTTGCCGTAAGAGGTTTTCAGCTGTGTGCGTATTCTGGAAAGCGGTGATACAAAGCGTAGCCTGCCTAGGAAAGAGTTGGCGTTTGCGAGATGCTGCTACTGGTGCCGCCGCTGCTGTTCTTGCGGCGGGAGTCCATACATCTACCCAGTGGGCTGTCACAGTCATATAGTCCTGACCCTGCCCTGCTCCACTTGTCCACATGTCCGTGGTTAAGTGGACATTGGGTACAGCTGCATTTTTTAGGACACTGGTGACTCTTTTTCTGAGGTCTGTGTACATTTTCGGTATCGCCTGCCTAGAGAAATGGAACCTAGATGGTATTTGGTACCGGGGACACAGTACCTCCAACAAGTCTCTAGTTGGCTCTGCAGTAATGATGGATACCGGAACCACGTTTCTCACCACCCAGGATGCCAAGGCCTCAGTTATCCGCTTTGCAGCAGGATGACTGCTGTGATATTTCATCTTCCTCGCAAAGGACTGTTGGACAGTCAATTGCTTACTGGAAGTAGTACAAGTGGTCTTCCGACTTCCCCTCTGGGATGACCATCGACTCCCAGCAGCAACAACAGCAGCGCCAGCAGCAGTAGGCGTTACACGCAAGGATGCATCGGAGGAATCCCAGGCAGGAGAGGACTCGTCAGAATTGCCAGTGACATGGCCTGCAGGACTATTGGCATTCCTGGGGAAGGAGGAAATTGACACTGAGGGAGTTGGTGGTGGGGTGGTTTGCGTGAGCTTGGTTACAAGAGGAAGGGATTTACTGGTCAGTGGACTGCTTCCGCTGTCACCCAAAGTTTTTGAACTTGTCACTGACTTATTATGAATGCGCTGCAGGTGACGTATAAGGGAGGATGTTCCGAGGTGGTTAACGTCCTTACCCCTACTTATTACAGCTTGACAAAGGCAACACACGGCTTGACAAATGTTGTCCGCATTTCTGGTGAAATACCTCCACACCGAAGAGCTGATTTTTTTGGTATTTTCACCTGGCATGTCAACGGCCATATTCCTCCCACGGACAACAGGTGTCTCCCCGGGTGCCTGACTTAAACAAACCACCTCACCATCAGAATCCTCCTGGTCAATTTCCTCCCCAGCGCCAGCAACACCCATATCCTCCTCATCCTGGTGTACTTCAACACTGACATCTTCAATCTGACTATCAGGAACTGGACTGCGGGTGCTCCTTCCAGCACTTGCAGGGGGCATGCAAATAGTGGAAGGCGCATGCTCTTCACGTCCAGTGTTGGGAAGGTCAGGCATCGCAAACGACACAATTGGACTCTCCTTGTGGATTTGGGATTTCAAAGAACGCACAGTTCTTTGCGGTGCTTTTGCCAGCTTGAGTCTTTTCAGTTTTCTAGCGAGAGGCTGAGTGCTTCCATCCTCATGTGAAGCTGAACCACTAGCCATGAACATAGGCCAGGGCCTCAGCCGTTCCTTGCCACTCCGTGTGGTAAATGGCATATTGGCAAGTTTACGCTTCTCCTCCGACAATTTTATTTTAGGTTTTGGAGTCCTTTTTTTTCTGATATTTGGTGTTTTGGATTTGACATGCTCTGTACTATGACATTGGGCATCGGCCTTGGCAGACGACGTTGCTGGCATTTCATCGTCTCGGCCATGACTAGTGGCAGCAGCTTCAGCACGAGGTGGAAGTGGATCTTGATCTTTCCCTAATTTTGGAACCTCAACTTTTTTGTTCTCCATATTTTATAGGCAGAACTAAAAGGCACCTCAGGTAAACAATGGAGATGGATGGATTGGATACTAGTATACAATTATGGACGGACTGCCACGGTTAGGTGGTATAAAAAAACCACGGTTAGGTGGTATATAATACAATTATGGATGGACGGACTGCCTGCCGAGTGCCGACACAGAGGTAGCCACAGCCGTGAACTACCGCACTGTACACTGGTTGATAAAGAGATAGTAGTATACTCGTAACAACTAGTATGACGACGGTATAAAGAATGAAAAAAAAACCACGGTTAGGTGGTATATATTATAATACAATTATGGTTGGACGGACTGCCTGCCGAGTGCCGACACAGAGGTAGCCACAGCCGTGAACTACCGCACTGTACACTGGTTGATAAAGAGATAGTAGTATACTCGTAACAACTAGTATGACTGACTATGACGGTATAAAGAATGAAAAAAAAACCACGGTTAGGTGGTATATATTATAATACAATTATGGATGGACGGACTGCCTGCCGACTGCCGACACAGAGGTAGCCACAGCCGTGAACTACCGCACTGTACACTGGTTGATAAAGAGATAGTAGTATACTCGTAACAACTAGTATGACACTATGACGGTATAAAGAATGAAAAAAAAACCACGGTTAGGTGGTATATATTATAATAATACAATTATGGATGGACGGACTGCCTGCCGAGTTCCGACACAGAGGTAGCCACAGCCGTGAACTACCGCACTGTACACTGGTTGATAAAGAGATAGTAGTATACTCGTAACAACTAGTATGACTGACTATGACGGTATAAAGAATGAAAAAAAAACCACGGTTAGGTGGTATATATTGTAATACAATTATGGATGGACGGACTGCCTGCCGAGTTCCGACACAGAGGTAGCCACAGCCGTGAACTACCGCACTGTACACTGGTTGATAAAGAGATAGTAGTATACTCGTAACAACTAGTATGACTGACTATGACGGTATAAAGAATGAAAAAAAAACCACGGTTAGGTGGTATATATTATAATACAATTATGGATGGACGGACTGCCTGCCGACTGCCGACACAGAGGTAGCCACAGCCGTGAACTACCGCACTGTACACTGGTTGATAAAGAGATAGTAGTATACTCGTAACAACTAGTATGACACTATGACGGTATAAAGAATGAAAAAAAAACCACGGTTAGGTGGTATATATTATAATAATACAATTATGGATGGACGGACTGCCTGCCGAGTTCCGACACAGAGGTAGCCACAGCCGTGAACTACCGCACTGTACACTGGTTGATAAAGAGATAGTAGTATACTCGTAACAACTAGTATGACACTATGACGGTATAAAGAATGAAAAAAAAACCACGGTTAGGTGGTATATATTATTATACAATTATGGATGGACGGACTGCCTGCCGAGTGCCGACACAGAGGTAGCCACAGCCGTGAACTACCGCACTGTACACTGGTTGATAAAGAGATAGTAGTATACTCGTAACAACTAGTATGACTGACTATGACGGTATAAAGAATGAAAAAAAAACCACGGTTAGGTGGTATATATTATGATACAATTATGGATGGACGGACTGCCTGCCGACTGCCGACACAGAGGTAGCCACAGCCGTGAACTACAGCACTGTACACTGGTTGATAAAGAGATAGTAGTATACTCGTAACAACTAGTATGACTGACTATGACGGTATAAAGAATGAAAAAAAAACCACGGTTAGGTGGTATATATTATAATACAATTATGGATGGACGGACTGCCTGCCGACTGCCGACACAGAGGTAGCCACAGCCGTGAACTACCGCACTGTACACTGGTTGATAAAGAGATAGTAGTATACTCGTAACAACTAGTATGACACTATGACGGTATAAAGAATGAAAAAAAAACCACGGTTAGGTGGTATATATTATAATACAATTATGGATGGACGGACTGCCTGCCGACTGCGACACAGAGGTAGCCACAGCCGTGAACTACCGCACTGTACACTGGTTGATAAAGAGATAGTAGTATACTCGTAACAACTAGTATGACTATGACGACGGTATAAAGAAAGAAAAAAAAATACCACGGTTAGGTGGTATATAATTATACAATTATGGATGGACGGACTGCCTGCCGAGTGCCGACTGCCGACACAGAGGTAGCCACAGCCGTGAACTACCGCACTGTACTGTGTCTGCTGCTAATATAGACTGGTTGATAAAGAGATAGTATACAACAATATACTACTATACTGGTGGTCAGGCACTGGTCACCACTAGTCACACTGGCAGTGGCACTCCTGCAGCAAAAGTGTGCACTGTTTAATTTTAAATTAATATAATATTATGTACTCCTGGCTCCTGCTATAACAACCTGCAGTGCTCCCCAGTCTCCCCCACAATTATTATAAGCTTTTATACATTGATGTGCAGCACACTGGGCTGAGCTGAGTGCACACAGACTGAGTCACACTGTGTGACTGCTGTGTATCGTTTTTTTCAGGCAGAGAACGGATATAGCAGAGAACGGATATATTAAATAAAAGTTAACTTAACAACAACTGCACTGGTCACTGTGGTAAACTCTGTCTGCACAATCTCTCTCTCTCTCTCTCTCTTCTAATCTATTCTAATGGAGAGGACGCCAGCCACGTCCTCTCCCTATCAATCTCAATGCACGTGTGAAAATGGCGGCGACGCGCGGCTCCTTATATAGAATCCGAGTCTCGCGAGAATCCGACAGCGTCATGATGACGTTCGGGCGCGCTCGGGTTAACCGAGCAAGGCGGGAAGATCCGAGTCGCTCGGACCCGTGAAAAAAAAAGTGAAGTTCGTGCGGGTTCGGATTCAAAGAAACCGAACCCGCTCATCTCTAATATAAAGCTTATAATTGTGGGGGAGACTGGGGAGCACTGCAGGTTGTTATAGCAGGAGCCAGGAGTACATGATAAATAATATTACAGGTTGAGTATCCCTTATCCAAAATGCTTGGGACAAGAGGTATTTTGGATATGGGATTTTTCCGTATTTTGGAATAATTGCATACCATAATGAGATATCATGGTGATGGGACCTAAATCTAAGCACAGAATGCATTTATGTTACATATACACCTTATACACACAGCCTGAAGGTCATTTTAGACAATATTTTTATAACTTTGTGCATTAAACAAAGTGTGTCTACATTCACACAATTCATTAATGTTTCATTTACACCTTATACACACAGCCTAAAGGTCATTTAATACAATATTTTTAATAACTTTGTGTATTAAACAAAGTTTGTGTACATTGAGCCATCAAAAAACAAAGGTTTCACTATCTCACTCTCACTCAAAAAAGTCCGTATTTCGGAATATTCCGTATTTCGGAATATATGGATATGGGATACTCAACCTGTATATTAAAATTAAACAGTGCACACTTTTGCTGCAGGAGTGCCACTGCCAGTGTGACTAGTGGTGACCAGTGCCTGACCACCAGTATAGTAGTATATTGTTGTATGTATTGTATACTATCTCTTTATCAACCAGTCTATATTAGCAGCAGACACAGTACAGTGCGGTAGTTCACGGCTGTGGCTACCTCTGTGTCGGCAGTCGGAACTCGGCAGGCAGTCCGTCCATCCATAATTGTATTACAATATATACCACCTAACCGTGGTATTTTTTTTTCTTTCTTTATACCGTCGTCATAGTGTCATACTAGTTGTTACGAGTATACTACTATCTCTTTATCAACCAGTGTACAGTGCGGTAGTTCACGGCTGTGGCTACCTCTGTGTCGGCAGTCGGCAGGCAGTCCGTCCATCCATAATTGTATTATTATTATAATATATACCACCTAACCGTGGTTTTTTTTTCATTCTTTATACCGTCGTCATAGTGTCATACTAGTTGTTACGAGTATACTACTATCTCTTTATCAACCAGTGTACAGTGCGGTAGTTCACGGCTGTGGCTACCTCTGTGTCGGCAGTCGGCAGGCAGTCCGTCCATCCATAATTGTATTATTATTATAATATATACCACCTAACCGTGGTTTTTTTATACCACCTAACCGTGGCAGTCCGTCCATAATTGTATACTAGTATCCAATCCATCCATCTCCATTGTTTACCTGAGGTGCCTTTTAGTTCTGCCTATAAAATATGGAGAACAAAAAAGTTGAGGTTCCAAAATTAGGGAAAGATCAAGATCCACTTCCACCTCGTGCTGAAGCTGCTGCCACTAGTCATGGCCGAGACGATGAAATGCCAGCAACGTCGTCTGCCAAGGCCGATGCCCAATGTCATAGTACAGAGCATGTCAAATCCAAAACACCAAATATCAGAAAAAAAAGGACTCCAAAACCTAAAATAAAATTGTCGGAGGAGAAGCGTAAACTTGCCAATATGCCATTTACCACACGGAGTGGCAAGGAACGGCTGAGGCCCTGGCCTATGTTCATGGCTAGTGGTTCAGCTTCACATGAGGATGGAAGCACTCAGCCTCTCGCTAGAAAACTGAAAAGACTCAAGCTGGCAAAAGCACCGCAAAGAACTGTGCGTTCTTTGAAATCCCAAATCCACAAGGAGAGTCCAATTGTGTCGTTTGCGATGCCTGACCTTCCCAACACTGGACGTGAAGAGCATGCGCCTTCCACTATTTGCATGCCCCCTGCAAGTGCTGGAAGGAGCACCCGCAGTCCAGTTCCTGATAGTCAGATTGAAGATGTCAGTGTTGAAGTACACCAGGATGAGGAGGATATGGGTGTTGCTGGCGCTGGGGAGGAAATTGACCAGGAGGATTCTGATGGTGAGGTGGTTTGTTTAAGTCAGGCACCCGGGGAGACACCTGTTGTCCGTGGGAGGAATATGGCCGTTGACATGCCAGGTGAAAATACCAAAAAAATCAGCTCTTCGGTGTGGAGGTATTTCACCAGAAATGCGGACAACAGGTGTCAAGCCGTGTGTTCCCTTTGTCAAGCTGTAATAAGTAGGGGTAAGGACGTTAACCACCTCGGAACATCCTCCCTTATACGTCACCTGCAGCGCATTCATAATAAGTCAGTGACAAGTTCAAAAACTTTGGGTGACAGCGGAAGCAGTCCACTGACCAGTAAATCCCTTCCTCTTGTAACCAAGCTCACGCAAACCACCCCACCAACTCCCTCAGTGTCAATTTCCTCCTTCCCCAGGAATGCCAATAGTCCTGCAGGCCATGTCACTGGCAAGTCTGACGAGTCCTCTCCTGCCTGGGATTCCTCCGATGCATCCTTGCGTGTAACGCCTACTGCTGCTGGCGCTGCTGTTGTTGCCGCTGGGAGTCGATGGTCATCCCAGAGGGGAAGTCGTAAGCCCACTTGTACTACTTCCAGTAAGCAATTGACTGTTCAACAGTCCTTTGCGAGGAAGATGAAATATCACAGCAGTCATCCTACTGCAAAGCGGATAACTGAGGCCTTGGCATCCTGGGTGGTGAGAAACGTGGTTCCGGTATCCATCATTACTGCAGAGCCAACTAGAGACTTGTTGGAGGTTCTGTGTCCCCGGTACCAAATACCATCTAGGTTCCATTTCTCTAGGCAGGCGATACCGAAAATGTACACAGACCTCAGAAAAAGAGTCACCAGTGTCCTAAAAAATGCAGCTGTACCCAATGTCCACTTAACCACGGACATGTGGACAAGTGGAGCAGGGCAGGGTCAGGACTATATGACTGTGACAGCCCACTGGGTAGATGTATGGACTCCCGCCGCAAGAACAGCAGCGGCGGCACCAGTAGCAGCATCTCGCAAACGCCAACTCTTTCCTAGGCAGGCTACGCTTTGTATCACCGCTTTCCAGAATACGCACACAGCTGAAAACCTCTTACGGCAACTGAGGAAGATCATCGCGGAATGGCTTACCCCAATTGGACTCTCCTGTGGATTTGTGGCATCGGACAACGCCAGCAATATTGTGTGTGCATTAAATATGGGCAAATTCCAGCACGTCCCATGTTTTGCACATACCTTGAATTTGGTGGTGCAGAATTTTTTAAAAAACGACAGGGGCGTGCAAGAGATGCTGTCGGTGGCCAGAAAAATTGCGGGACACTTTCGGCGTACAGGCACCACGTACAGAAGACTGGAGCACCACCAAAAACTACTGAACCTGCCCTGCCATCATCTGAAGCAAGAAGTGGTAACGAGGTGGAATTCAACCCTCTATATGCTTCAGAGGTTGGAGGAGCAGCAAAAGGCCATTCAAGCCTATACAATTGAGCACGATATAGGAGATGGAATGCACCTGTCTCAAGTGCAGTGGAGAATGATTTCAACGTTGTGCAAGGTTCTGATGCCCTTTGAACTTGCCACACGTGAAGTCAGTTCAGACACTGCCAGCCTGAGTCAGGTCATTCCCCTCATCAGGCTTTTGCAGAAGAAGCTGGAGGCATTGAAGAAGGAGCTAACACGGAGCGATTCCGCTAGGCATGTGGGACTTGTGGATACAGCCCTTAATTCGCTTAACAAGGATTCACGGGTGGTCAATCTGTTGAAATCAGAGCACTACATTTTGGCCACCGTGCTCGATCCTAGATTTAAAGCCTACCTTGGATCTCTCTTTCCGGCAGACACAGGTCTGCTGGGGTTGAAAGACCTGCTGGTGACAAAATTGTCAAGTCAAGCGGAACGCGACCTGTCAACATCTCCTCCTTCACATTCTCCCGCAACTGGGGGTGCGAGGAAAAGGCTCAGAATTCCGAGCCCACCCGCTGGCGGTGATGCAGGGCAGTCTGGAGCGACTGCTGATGCTGACATCTGGTCCGGACTGAAGGACCTGACAACGATTACGGACATGTCGTCTACTGTCACTGCATATGATTCTCTCAACATTGATAGAATGGTGGAGGATTATATGAGTGACTGCATCCAAGTAGGCACGTCACACAGTCCGTACTTATACTGGCAGGAAAAAGAGGCAATTTGGAGGCCCTTGCACAAACTGGCTTTATTCTACCTAAGTTGCCCTCCCACAAGTGTGTACTCCGAAAGAGTGTTTAGTGCCGCCGCTCACCTTGTCAGCAATCGGCGTACGAGGTTACATCCAGAAAATGTGGAGAAGATGATGTTCATTAAAATGAATTATAATCAATTCCTCCGCGGAGACATTGACCAGCAGCAATTGCCTCCACAAAGTACACAGGGAGCTGAGATGGTGGATTCCAGTGGGGACGAATTGATAATCTGTGAGGAGGGGGATGTACACGGTGATATATCGGAGGGTGAAGATGAGGTGGACATCTTGCCTCTGTAGAGCCAGTTTGTGCAAGGAGAGATTAATTGCTTCTTTTTTGGGGGGGGTCCAAACCAACCCGTCATATCAGTCACAGTCGTGTGGCAGACCCTGTCACTGAAATGATGGGTTGGTTAAAGTGTGCATGTCCTGTTTTGTTTATACAACATAAGGGTGGGTGGGAGGGCCCAAGGATAATTCCATCTTGCACCTCTTTTTTCTTTTCTTTTTCTTTGCATCATGTGCTGATTGGGGAGGGTTTTTTGGAAGGGACATCCTGCGTGACACTGCAGTGCCACTCCTAGATGGGCCCGGTGTTTGTGTCGGCCACTAGGGTCGCTAATCTTACTCACACAGCTACCTCATTGCGCCTCTTTTTTTCTTTGCGTCATGTGCTGTTTGGGGAGGGTTTTTTGGAAGGGACATCCTGCGTGACACTGCAGTGCCACTCCTAGATGGGCCCGGTGTTTGTGTCGGCCACTAGGGTCGCTTATCTTACTCACACAGCGACCTCGGTGCAAATTTTAGGACTAAAAATAATATTGTGAGGTGTGATGTGTTCAGAATAGGCTGAAAATGAGTGTAAATTATGTTTTTTGAGGTTAATAATACTTTGGGATCAAAATTACCCCCAAATTCTATGATTTAAGCTGTTTTTTAGGGTTTTTTGAAAAAAACACCCGAATCCAAAACACACCCGAATCCGACAAAAAAAATTCGGTGAGGTTTTGCCAAAACGCGGTCGAACCCAAAACACGGCCGCGGAACCGAACCCAAAACCAAAACACAAAACCCGAAAAATTTCCGGCGCTCATCTCTAAGTGTGACTAGTGGTGACCAGTGCCTGACCACCAGTATATTAGTAGTATTGTATACTATCTCTTTATCAACCAGTCTATATTAGCAGCAGACACAGTACAGTGCGGTAGTTCACGGCTGTGGCTACCTCTGTGTCGGCACTCGGCAGGCAGTCCGTCCATCCATAATTGTATTATAATATATACCACCTAACCGTGGTTTTTTTTTCATTCTTTATACCGTCGTCATACTAGTTGTTACGAGTATACTACTATCTCTTTATCAACCAGTGTACAGTGCGGTAGTTCACGGCTGTGGCTACCTCTGTGTCGGCACTCGGCAGGCAGTCCGTCCAACCATAATTGTATTATATACCACCTAACCGTGGTTTTTTTTTCATTCTTTATACCGTCGTCATACTAGTTGTTACGAGTATACTACTATCTCTTTATCAACCAGTGTACAGTGCGGTAGTTCACGGCTGTGGCTACCTCTGTGTCGGCACTCGGCAGGCAGTCCGTCCATCCATAATTGTATTATAATATATACCACCTAACCGTGTTTTTTTTTTCATTCTTTATACCGTCGTCATACTAGTTGTTACGAGTATACTACTATCTCTTTATCAACCAGTGTACAGTGCGGTAGTTCATGGCTGTGGCTACCTCTGTGTCGGCACTCGGCAGGCAGTCCGTCCAACCATAATTGTATTATAATATATACCACCTAACCGTGGTTTTTTTTCATTCTTTATACCGTCGTCATACTAGTTGTTACGAGTATACTACTATCTCTTTATCAACCAGTGTACAGTGCGGTAGTTCACGGCTGTGGCTACCTCTGTGTCGGCACTCGGCAGGCAGTCCGTCCATCCATAATTGTATTATAATATATACCACCTAACCGTGGTTTTTTTTTCATTCTTTATACCGTCGTCATACTAGTTGTTACGAGTATACTACTATCTCTTTATCAACCAGTGTACAGTGCGGTAGTTCACGGCTGTGGCTACCTCTGTGTCGGCACTCGGCAGGCAGTCCGTCCAACCATAATTGTATTATAATATATACCACCTAACCGTGGTTTTTTTTTCATTCTTTATACCGTCGTCATACTAGTTGTTACGAGTATACTACTATCTCTTTATCAACCAGTGTACAGTGCGGTAGTTCACGGCTGTGGCTACCTCTGTGTCGGCACTCGGCAGGCAGTCCGTCCAACCATAATTGTATTATAATATATACCACCTAACCGTGGTTTTTTTTTCATTCTTTATACCGTCGTCATACTAGTTGTTACGAGTATACTACTATCTCTTTATCAACCAGTGTACAGTGCGGTAGTTCACGGCTGTGGCTACCTCTGTGTCGGCACTCGGCAGGCAGTCCGTCCATCCATAATTGTATTATATACCACCTAACCGTGGTTTTTTTATACCACCTAACCGTGGCAGTCCGTCCATAATTGTATACTAGTATCCAATCCATCCATCTCCATTGTTTACCTGAGGTGCCTTTTAGTTCTGCCTATAAAATATGGAGAACAAAAAAGTTGAGGTTCCAAAATTAGGGAAAGATCAAGATCCACTTCCACCTCGTGCTGAAGCTGCTGCCACTAGTCATGGCCGAGACGATGAAATGCCAGCAACGTCGTCTGCCAAGGCCGATGCCCAATGTCATAGTACAGAGCATGTCAAATCCAAAACACCAAATATCAGAAAAAAAAGGACTCCAAAACCTAAAATAAAATTGTCGGAGGAGAAGCGTAAACTTGCCAATATGCCATTTACCACACGGAGTGGCAAGGAACGGCTGAGGCCCTGGCCTATGTTCATGGCTAGTGGTTCAGCTTCACATGAGGATGGAAGCACTCAGCCTCTCGCTAGAAAACTGAAAAGACTCAAGCTGGCAAAAGCACCGCAAAGAACTGTGCGTTCTTTGAAATCCCAAATCCACAAGGAGAGTCCAATTGTGTCGGTTGCGATGCCTGACCTTCCCAACACTGGACGTGAAGAGCATGCGCCTTCCACCATTTGCACGCCCCCTGCAAGTGCTGGAAGGAGCACCCGCAGTCCAGTTCCTGATAGTCAGATTGAAGATGTCAGTGTTGAAGTACACCAGGATGAGGAGGATATGGGTGTTGCTGGCGCTGGGGAGGAAATTGACCAGGAGGATTCTGATGGTGAGGTGGTTTGTTTAAGTCAGGCACCCGGGGAGACACCTGTTGTCCGTGGGAGGAATATGGCCGTTGACATGCCAGGTGAAAATACCAAAAAAATCAGCTCTTCGGTGTGGAGGTATTTCACCAGAAATGCGGACAACAGGTGTCAAGCCGTGTGTTCCCTTTGTCAAGCTGTAATAAGTAGGGGTAAGGACGTTAACCACCTCGGAACATCCTCCCTTATACGTCACCTGCAGCGCATTCATAATAAGTCAGTGACAAGTTCAAAAACTTTGGGTGACAGCGGAAGCAGTCCACTGACCAGTAAATCCCTTCCTCTTGTAACCAAGCTCACGCAAACCACCCCACCAACTCCCTCAGTGTCAATTTCCTCCTTCCCCAGGAATGCCAATAGTCCTGCAGGCCATGTCACTGGCAAGTCTGACGAGTCCTCTCCTGCCTGGGATTCCTCCGATGCATCCTTGCGTGTAACGCCTACTGCTGCTGGCGCTGCTGTTGTTGCCGCTGGGAGTCGATGGTCATCCCAGAGGGGAAGTCGTAAGCCCACTTGTACTACTTCCAGTAAGCAATTGACTGTTCAACAGTCCTTTGCGAGGAAGATGAAATATCACAGCAGTCATCCTACTGCAAAGCGGATAACTGAGGCCTTGGCATCCTGGGTGGTGAGAAACGTGGTTCCGGTATCCATCATTACTGCAGAGCCAACTAGAGACTTGTTGGAGGTACTGTGTCCCCAGTACCAAATACCATCTAGGTTCCATTTCTCTAGGCAGGCGATACCGAAAATGTACACAGACCTCAGAAAAAGAGTCACCAGTGTCCTAAAAAATGCAGCTGTACCCAATGTCCACTTAACCACGGACATGTGGACAAGTGGAGCAGGGCAGGGTCAGGACTATATGACTGTGACAGCCCACTGGGTAGATGTATGGACTCCCGCCGCAAGAACAGCAGCGGCGGCACCAGTAGCAGCATCTCGCAAACGCCAACTCTTTCCTAGGCAGGCTACGCTTTGTATCACCGCTTTCCAGAATACGCACACAGCTGAAAACCTCTTACGGCAACTGAGGAAGATCATCGCGGAATGGCTTACCCCAATTGGACTCTCCTGTGGATTTGTGGCATTGGACAACACCAGCAATATTGTGTGTGCATTAAATCTGGGCCAATTCCAGCACGTCCCATGTTTTGCACATACCTTGAATTTGGTGGTGCAGAATTTTTTAAAAAACGACAGGGGCGTGCAAGAGATGCTGTCGGTGGCCAGAAGAATTGCGGGACACTTTCGGCGTACAGGCACCACGTACAGAAAACTGGAGCACCACCAAAAACTACTGAACCTGCCCTGCCATCATCTGAAGCAAGAAGTGGTAACGAGGTGGAATTCAACCCTCTATATGCTTCAGAGGTTGGAGGAGCAGCAAAAGGCCATTCAAGCCTATACAATTGAGCACGATATAGTAGGTGGAATGCACCTGTCTCAAGTGCAGTGGAGAATGATTTCAACGTTGTGCAAGGTTCTGATGCCCTTTGAACTTGCCACACGTGAAGTCAGTTCAGACACTGCCAGCCTGAGTCAGGTCATTCCCCTCATCAGGCTTTTGCAGAAGAAGCTGGAGGCATTGAAGGAGGAGCTAACACGGAGCGACTCCGCTAGGCATGTGGGACTTGTGGATGCAGCCCTTAATTCGCTTAACAAGGATTCACGGGTGGTCAATCTGTTGAAATCAGAGCACTACATTTTGGCCACCGTGCTCGATCCTAGATTTAAAGCCTACCTTGGATCTCTCTTTCCGGCAGACACAGGTCTGCTGGGGTTGAAAGACCTGCTGGTGACAAAATTGTCAAGTCAAGCGGAACGCGACCTGTCAACATCTCCTCCTTCACATTCTCCCGCAACTGGGGGTGCGAGGAAAAGGCTCAGAATTCCGAGCCCACCCGCTGGCGGTGATGCAGGGCAGTCTGGAGCGACTGCTGATGCTGACATCTGGTCCGGACTGAAGGACCTGACAACGATTACGGACATGTCGTCTACTGTCACTGCATATGATTCTCTCAACATTGATAGAATGGTGGAGGATTATATGAGTGACCGCATCCAAGTAGGCACGTCACACAGTCCGTACTTATACTGGCAGGAAAAAGAGGCAATTTGGAGGCCCTTGCACAAACTGGCTTTATTCTACCTAAGTTGCCCTCCCACAAGTGTGTACTCCGAAAGAGTGTTTAGTGCCGCCGCTCACCTTGTCAGCAATCGGCGTACGAGGTTACATCTAGAAAATGTGGAGAAGATGATGTTCATTAAAATGAATTATAATCAATTCCTCCGCGGAGACATTGACCAGCAGCAATTGCCTCCACAAAGTACACAGGGAGCTGAGATGGTGGATTCCAGTGGGGACGAATTGATAATCTGTGAGGAGGGGGATGTACACGGTGATATATCGGAGGGTGAAGATGAGGTGGACATCTTGCCTATGTAGAGCCAGTTTGTGCAAGGAGAGATTAATTGCTTCTTTTTTGGGGGGGGTCCAAACCAACCCGTCATATCAGTCACAGTCGTGTGGCAGACCCTGTCACTGAAATGATGGGTTGGTTAAAGTGTGCATGTCCTGTTTTGTTTATACAACATAAGGGTGGGTGGGAGGGCCCAAGGATAATTCCATCTTGCACCTCTTTTTTCTTTTCTTTTTCTTTGCATCATGTGCTGATTGGGGAGGGTTTTTTGGAAGGGACATCCTGCGTGACACTGCAGTGCCACTCCTAGATGGGCCCGGTGTTTGTGTCGGCCACTAGGGTCGCTAATCTTACTCACACAGCTACCTCATTGCGCCTCTTTTTTTCTTTGCGTCATGTGCTGTTTGGGGAGGGTTTTTTGGAAGGGACATCCTGCGTGACACTGCAGTGCCACTCCTAGATGTGCCCGGTGTTTGTGTCGGCCACTAGGGTCGCTAATCTTACTCACACAGCTACCTCATTGCGTCTCTTTTTTTCTTTGCGTCATGTGCTGTTTGGGGAGGGTTTTTTGGAAGGGACATCCTGCGTGACACTGCAGTGCCACTCCTAGATGTGCCCGGTGTTTGTGTCGGCCACTAGGGTCGCTAATCTTACTCACACAGTCAGCTACCTCATTGCGCCTCTTTTTTTCTTTGCGTCATGTGCTGTTTGGGGAGGGTTTTTTGGAAGGGCCATCCTGCGTGACACTGCAGTGCCACTCCTAGATGGGCCCGGTGTTTGTGTCGGCCACTAGGGTCGCTAATCTTACTCACACAGCTACCTCATTGCGCCTCTTTTTTTCTTTGCGTCATGTGCTGTTTGGGGAGGGTTTTTTGGAAGGGACATCCTGCGTGACACTGCAGTGCCACTCCTAGATGGGCCCGGTGTTTGTGTCGGCCACTAGGGTCGCTTATCTTACTCACACAGCGACCTCGGTGCAAATTTTAGGACTAAAAATAATATTGTGAGGTGTGAGGTATTCAGAATAGACTGAAAATGAGTGTAAATTATGGTTTTTGAGGTTAATAATACTTTGGGATCAAAATGACCCCCAAATTCTATGATTTAAGCTGTTTTTTAGTGTTTTTGGAAAAAAACACCCGAATCCAAAACACACCCGAATCCGACAAAAATAATTCGGTGAGGTTTTGCCAAAACGCGTTCGAACCCAAAACACGGCCGCGGAACCGAACCCAAAACCAAAACCCGAAAAATTTCAGGCGCTCATCTCTAGTGTATGTATGTATGTATGTATGTATGTATGTATGTATATGTATAGAGGAAGGTGTGATACATACATATAACACATACATGATAGATACATACATATATCACACACACGATAGATAGATAGATAGAACACATACATACAAGATAGATACATACATACATACATGATAGATACATATATATACACACACATACGATAGATAGATAGATAGATAGATAGATAGATAGATAGATAGATACATATATATATATATATCACAAACATATATGATTCATACATATATCACACACACATACATGATACATACATGAGAAAGACCTGGGATGGTGATGAGGCCAGGGCCCCCTGCTGATGTTGCGTTGAGGAAGGCAGTGTTCCAGGGCGGATGCCAGTCGGGGAGAGCGCCGCGCAGCCCGGGAAAAATACTGCTGAGGAGCTACATCTGGAAGAGCCCCTGGGAGGGAGAGTGCCACATGCCCCATCCTGCGTGGCAGACTCTGCAGGCCTGCACATGGGAAGGGAGGTCTCTGGCCACACATACTCACCCTTCTGCTGAAGCCCCGCTGCTGTCCCCATCAGCGCTCTCCAGCCAGGATGAACCTCAACCTGTGAGAACTATCTTCATGATCAAGAGATCTCATATGCAAGATAAGTATGTGTTGGGATAGGGCTGGGGAGGGCGGCTGCTCGGGCACACCCCCGTCAAGTTAAGGAGATTTAACTGAGGAAGCACAAGGGAACTCTTGTCTGGGGACAACAACAGCAGGGAGACCACATCTTTTCAGATGAACATGGGAGGGCGGAAGGCTGCCTAATACTGAAGCACCCTCAGACATTAAACCATATGCAACAACTATTGCAAGCATTCCTGGGGGAAGGTCTGCAGCAGACGGATTTGCATACGGTGATGTCATCCAAGCAGTGGGCCAAAGTTGGCTGGAACCCTCATCTGTATATGAAAAGAGAAAAGGGGCATGCAGGGCATGGCGGCCTTTTGCGGCGCTTGTATAACCCCAAGTTTGCATTAAACACCCCCACCCTCCTTCGGTGTGGGGCTCATGTTGGCCATGCCCAAGCCCCTGAAGCATTCAAGCTGATTTCTTGCAGCAGCTGGGCACTGTAACAGCTTCAGAGCTGCTCTACAAGACAAGTAAAAGGGTGTGGGCCCTGCAGCACCACCTGTAGTTTGCATACACACATATATAGGACAGCATCTCTTATATGCCCCAGGGTCAATAAAATAGTATCCTTGTCTAGGCTATCCATCCCCTCAGATAAGGTATTTGTCCATGCCGCTACAGCACTACACACCCAGGCCGACGCAATTGCCGGTCTGAGTAAGGTACCTGAATGTGTATAAATGGACTTCAGGGTAATCTCCTGTTTGCGGTCAGCACACTCTTTGAGGGTAGCCGTATCCTGGGACGGGAGGGCTACCTTCTTGGATAAGCGTGTTAATGCTTTGTCCACCCTAGGGGAGGATTCCCATCGTAACCTATCCGTTGATGGGAAAGGATACGCCATAAGAATCCTTTTGGAAATCTGCAGTCTTTTATCTGGAGATTCCCAAGCTTTTTCACATAACTCGTTCAGCTCGTGTGAGGGGGGAAAGGTTACCTCAGGCTTCTTTCCCTTGTACATATGTACCCTCTTGTCAGCGACAGGGGGTTCCTCTGTGATGTGCAAAACATCTTTTATTGCCATAATCATAAATCGAATGGATTTTGCCAATTTTGGCTGTAACTTTGCATCATCGTAATCGACACTGGAGTCAGAATCCGTGTCGGTATCTGTGTCAACAATCTGGGATAGTGGGCGCTTATGAGACCCTGACAGTCCCTGCAACATAGGATCAGGCATGGGTTTAAATCCTGACTGTCCCAAAGCTTCTGCCTTGTCTAATCTTTTGTGCAATGAGTTTACACTAGCATTTAAAACATTCCACATATCCATCCAATCAGCTGTCGGCGGAGACACCACATTCATTTGCTCCCGCTCCTCTCTAATATAGCCTTCTTCCTCAGACATGTCGACACACGTGTACCGACACACTACACACACAGGGAATGCTTTTTCTGAAGACAGTTTCCCCACAAGGCCCTTTGGAGAGACAGAGAGAGAGTATGCCAGCACACCCCCCAGCGCTATATAACCCAGGAATAAAACAGTAACTTAATGTTTGCCCAGTAGTGCTGCTGTATGTAATTTGCGAATTATGTGCCCCCCCCCTCTTTTCAACCCTCTTGTCTAACGTGGTATAAGCAGGGTAGAGTCCGGGGAGCTTCCTCTCAGCGGTGCTGTGGAGAAAAAATGGCGCTGGTGAGTGCTGAGGGAGAAGCCCCGCCCCCTCGGAGGCGGGCTTCTGTCCCGCTTAAACTGTATAATTTGGTGGGGGCTTATACATATATAAAGTGCCCAGCTGTATATATGTTATATTTTTGCGAAAGAGGTTTATATTGCTGCCCAGGGCGCCCCCCCTGCGCCCTGCACCCTTACAGTGACCGGAGTATGTGAGGTGTATGGGAGCAAAGGCGCACAGCTGCAGTGCTGTGCGTTACCTCAGTGAAGATCATGAAGTCTTCTGCCGCCTCTGAAGTCTTCTTTTCTTCTCATACTCACCCGGCTTCTATCTTCCGGCTCTGCGAGGGGGACGGCGGCGCGGCTCTGGGACGGACGGCGAGGGTGAGATCCTGCGTACCAATCCCACTGGAGCTAATGGTGTCCAGTAGCCTAAGAAGCAGGACCTTGCAACTCAGAGAGTAGGGCTGCTTCTCTCCCCTCAGTCCCTCGATGAGGGAGTCTGTTGCCAGCAGTGCTCCCTGAAAATTAAAAACCTAACAAAATACTTTCTGTCAGAAAGCTCAGGAGAGCTCCTGAAAAGCACCCAGTCTCCACTGGGTACAGTATCAAACTGAGGTCTGGAGGAGGGGCATAGAGGGAGGAGCCAGTGCACACCCAGAACTAAAGTCTTTCTTAAAGTGCCCATGTCTCCTGCGGAGCCCGTCTATCCCCATGGTCCTTACGGAGTCCCCAGCATCCTCTAGGACGTTAGAGAAAATAGGATTTTAATACCTACCGGTAAATCCTTTTCTCTTAGTCCGTAGAGGATGCTGGGCACCCGTCCCAGTGCGTACTGTGTCTGCAGTTATTAAATGGCCCTTAACTCCAGAACATTTATGTGGAGATGAAAACATCCAAGGAAGACTTGACCATCTTCCTTGGATGTTTTCCCCCTGTGTGACTGCTCTCCAGCCTCGGAGGGTTGCATCCGTGGTCCCTAGGATCCCGTCCTGGATCCCGAACCATCGCCCCTCTAGGTGGTGAGAACTGTGCAGCCACCAATGGAGTGAGATTCTGGTCTTGGAAGACAGGATTATCCTCCGGTGCATGTGTAGGTGGGATCCGGACCACTTGTCCAACAGGTCCCACTGGAACACACTGGCATGGAACCTGCCAAACTGAATGGCCTCGTAGGCCGCAACCATCTTCCCCAGCAACTGAATGCATTGATGGATTAACACTCTTGCTGGTTTCAGAATTTGTTTGACCAGACTCTGGATCTCCAGAGCCTTTCCACTAGAAGAAAACCTCTTCTGTGTCCAGTATCACTCCCAAAAACAACAACCGCGTCATTGGGACCAACTGCGATTTTGGCAAGTTTAGGGGCCAACCATGTTGTTGAAGAACTGTCAGGGAGAGTAGATGTTTTGCACCAACTGGTCCCTGGATCTCGCCTTTATCAGGAGATCATCCAAGTACGGGATAA
Source organism: Pseudophryne corroboree (assembly GCF_028390025.1). Classification (NCBI taxonomy): domain Eukaryota; kingdom Metazoa; phylum Chordata; class Amphibia; order Anura; family Myobatrachidae; genus Pseudophryne; species Pseudophryne corroboree. The sequence continues at coordinate 845,712 of NW_026968733.1, forward strand.
TTGTGACTCCTTGCTTGCGAAGGAGGACCATCATTTCCGCCATCACCCTGGTGAAAATCCTCGGAGCCGTGGACAGACCAAACGGCAACGTCTGAAATTGGTAATGACAATCCTGAATTGCAAACCTCAGGTAGCTTGATGCAGTGGCTAAATGGGAACATATAAGTAGGCATCCTTTATGTCTACCAAAACCATGAAATCTCCTTTATCCCCCGGACTGGAGATCACTACCCTGAGAGATTCCATCTTGAAATTGAATTTCTTTAGGTAGAAATTAAGGGATTTCAGATTTAAGATTGGTCTGACTGAGCCGTCCGGCTTCTGGACCACGAAGAGGCTTGAATAAAAACCTTCTCCCTGCTGACTAAGGCTGATTTGAACAATCGGTGAGGGGGAACGTCTTGAAACCCCAGTTTGTACCCTTGGGACACTATTTGTAAAACCCACGAGTCCAGGTCCGAATGAATCTAGAACTGACTGAAGAGTTTTAGACGTGCCCCCCACTGGTGCGGGCTCCTGCAAGAGAGCCCCAGCGTCATGCAGTGGATTTGGCAGAAGCAGAGGACGATCTCTGCTCCTGCGATCTTGAAGAGGCTACAGACCTCTTCTCTCTTTTCCTTCCTCTACCTGCAAAGAAAGGGGAATCTTAACTTCTTGCATATCTATTGGGCCGAAATGACTGCGTCAGATAATGATGCGTCTTCATCCGTTGAGAGGGAACATAGGGCAAGAAGGATGACTTACCTGCGGGAGCTGCCGAGATCAAATTAACTAGGCCGTCGCCAAACAAGGCTTCACCTTCATAGGGAATAGACTCCCTTTCTTCTTGGAGTCAGCATCAGCATTCCCTTGGTGAATCCACAATGCCCTCCTATCCGAGACTGCCATGAAATTGGCCCGTGAGCACTTGTGCCCGGTGTAGGATTTTTAAATATGTGTAGTTTACTGTATGCAAGGGTTTAAAACCTTTTAGGAACTGAGATCTAAGGTGTATTACATGTAGTTTAAAAAAAACAAAAAAGGTTTATTTTATGGCAGTAGTTTCCAAACTGGGGTTCTTGCACTGGTAGCATAGTTTGGTGGTCCAGGACCAATTAAAATTATTTATACTTTATTAAATTGGCAAAACCATTCCCTCACAACATAACTGAACCTGAGGATGACATGCTATAAACACAATTTACTTAATTTTATATTTTTTTCTGAATTTCTCAATAAAAAAAACTTTGGCCTAGGGGTGCCGTGAAACAAATTTTGATACTCTAGGGCAGGGGTGTCAATCCCATGGGCCGCATGCCGCCCCCAATGCATCCTTTTGTGGCCCACAGGCCGGGGTCCGACAGGGGTCCTTTTGTGGCCCGATCACCTTGCTTAGAGCGAGGGCAGGAGAGTGCAGCCAGAGTCTTTGCTTTCTATGTGCGGCACCATCTTCCCGAAGAGATCACCGGGAAGATAGTGCCCCTTCCACTGGCTACAGCACAGGTATACTGGGGTGGGGTAGCAAACTGGGGGCCCCAATGGGCCCCTCCAGCAGTCCCTCTACCAAAACACGTCTTTTGGTGGTTTTGCGGTGTTGTTATAACTACATGGTGACGATACTGTAGCACAGAGATTTTCAACCATTTACAACTCACGTCACACAGAACAAGATTTAAATATTGACAAGGCACACTGAAATATAATGGTGATGCATGGTGCAGTATCGTGTCCTAGGATGTCATGTCGCAGCTTCTCCATAGGTAACGCCTGAACAGGCCCGGTGACAGGGGGGACAAAGGGGACACTTGTTCAGGGCTCCAAGTATTAAGAACAGAAATAATGGGGCCACAGTGCCAATATTGCTTTTTAAAGTGTATCCACCAACTGCTCAATTTAAGCAGGAAAACAATTAACAGGCCAACTAAACCCTCCCCCCTCCTTTTACCCCATCACTTTGTCCAGTCCCTGTGGTCCATACTGTATTGCCATTATTATGCATGTTGCTGTGCTGGCCCTTTTCTGAATGTCCCTGCCACCGCCACCGAAGAGCTGGATAGCCCAGTATGAAAACCACCTGCCGGCCTCACTGACGGTCCGAGTCAAAGGCTCCATTTTTTTTAAAGATCCCTCTGCCAAGTTAAGGGGGGGTTGAGGGGGCCCCAGAGATATCAGTGCACTGGGCCCCGAGATTTCTGTTGCTGGCCCTGACCCTCAGGGGCGTATCTACCCCTTGGCCAGGATGGCACTTGCCAGGGGCACCATCCAGCTGTGCCAACCGTGGCTAAGGGATAGAGTTCTGCAGTCTCGAAAGGGCGCTATGGCAATCAGCGTGGGACTGACCAATTAGACGGTGAGGGAAGGATACTGAAATTGTCCAAACCCTGTTACAGTTTGAAACGCCCCTCAACTGCTGTCCACTGCTTCACTCCTAGCTCTGCCCCTTTGAAATTATTAATCCCTACCCCCCGGTAGGCGGAGTTCTCCAGGCCCATACTCAGGAGTCACCACTGCTGTACATTATGTGCCGGTTGCAGAGGCAGAGCGGGGAACATCAGAGAACGCCACAAATTACACAGTGGGCAAGGAGATGGCTGGAGACAGCTGCACAGCCATGCCTTGCAAGTTCGAGAGAGCTGTTGAATTTCAGCACTTCAAGTCAGAGCCTGCCCCCTGCTGCCCAAGCAGTCCGTGACAGTTAGTGTCGAGGAGGGGGGGATTTGTGCATGTGTGCTATCAGTGTGTGTGTGGGGGGGGTGGAGGATGTGTGTGACTGTGAGGGAGCTGTCAGTGTCAGTGGGGAGAGGAGCAGGAGGGAGTTGTCAGTGTGTGGAAGTGATGAGAGTCAGTACTGGGGAAATGTGTGTGTGTGTGTGTGTGTGTGTGTGTGTGTGTGTGTGTGTGTGTGTGTGTGTGTGTGTGTGTGTGTGTGTGTGTTTGTGTACTAGATTTAGGAGTGTGTGTTTGTGAGAGGTTTCAGTTGGGGAATTAGAGTTCATACAGTAATTAAATGTTTTCATATTGAGAACTACATCTCCCAGCATATACAGTGTGCTGGGGATGCTAACAAGCTTTATTTAAAAGTTTAAAAAACATTGCTTTTATGACTGCAATGGTTAAAAAGGGAGAGCTATAAATCAATTTATCAGTGAATGATCGCAGTTTGAGCTGTTACATTTTACTGAACCACCTATCCCTCCACACTCACTACCTGTACTCAGGATACATTTACCATCCCGGCAGACGGTATACCGGCGGTCATTTGACCGATGTTGGAATCCTGACACCACTTGGGAGACTGGTGCCGGCACACAGACAGCCAACATCCCGAAGGCGAGTATTGGAGGGAGGGTTAGGACCGGGGGAGCGGGTGTTAGGGAAGGCACTAGGAGGGGGTGGGGGGGTTAGTCCTAGCTGCCACCCCCTGAGGGTTAGCCCTATCCGCCACCCCCCCAGAGGGTTAGGATTAGGTATCATGTGACTGCTGGAATCCCGAGCGCCGGATGCCATACCCAACCCCCTTTACTTTTTCAGGCATTTCTATCTCTCCTCTCTCTATGGTGTTCCGATTGCCCACTTTCCCTTGTGCTTTTCTCTCTCTCTCCTTTGTTTAGAGCATCAGTTTCTGTAGTCCACTTTATCCTTATTTTTTCCAGTGTTTCACTATCTCTCTGATGTAATGAGGATGTATGGTCTAGAGGGATCAGTAATGCATTGTACTGTATAGAGGCGTCAGGGATGTAGCGTAGGGTATAGAGGCGTCAGGGATGTAGCGTAGGTTATAGAGGCATCAGGAATGTAGCGTAGGGAATAGAGGCATCAGGAATGTAGCGTAGGGTATAGAGGCGTCAGGGATGTAGCATAGGGAATAGAGGCGTCAGGGATGTAGCGTAGGGAATAGAGGCGTCAGGGATTTAGCTTAGGGAATATAGGCATCAGGGATGTACTAGCAGGTATATAGAAGTCAGTGTACTGTATAGAGGGGTCAGTAATGCAGTGATGGTTATAGAAAGGTCAGTGATGTAGTGTAGGGTATAGAGGGGTCAGTTATGTAGTGTGGGGTAAAGAGGGGTCAGTAAAGATACTAAGCTGAAGTACTTAGAACACTTCTTGAATTAAGACACAACCTGCAAGAAAAAGTATGCAATATGGGTGAAAAGGCAAATGTCAGAGGTCTGATACAAGTAACCAGCTCCACACCTTGCACCACATAGCGTTATGTTAAACTGGGATATGTTCTTTTTTGGTGTGTGTGTGTGTGTGTGTGTGTGTGTGTGTGTGTGTGTGTGTGTGTGTGTGTGTATGTGTGTGGGGGGGGGGGGGGGGTGCCAAAGGAAATTTTTGCCATTGGCTCCTTTGGTCTAGAACCAGCCCTGATCACAAAATATTTTTGTCTAAGCAGACTGGACACTGATCAGCGTTGGCTCATTCTCAGCCCCCCGCCCAGCCTCTGCTGCCAACAGACTGCTATTAGCTAGTTAACCTTCTGCCTTCCCTATCTATGACACAGACTGCTGCTAATGCTACCAGACTGTTCCCAGTGGCTTCACACCAACAGTGAATCCCAGCCGATGATGTAGGGCAGCGTGTGGGGGAGGGGGTCAGTTGCTGTGGCTCCAACATGGTAACCGCCAATGGACTGCAATGCTTTATCGAAAGGGGGGGGCGCCAGTCCCTTACTTTGCCAGGGGCGCTTGGACCCCTAGCTACACCTCTGTTGACCCTAACCGATACCCCTAAACTAACCATAATTCCTGCAGTAAAAATCCATGTTTCTATGTATATAGGGGGTCATTCCGAGTTGATCGCATGCTGCCGTTGTTCGCTGCGTAGCAATCAGTTGAAAAAAAATGGCTAATCTGTGCATGCGCATGCTCCGTAATGTGCATGCGCATCATACGGGTACAAAGTCCATTGTGGTTTTGCACTAGTTCTAGCGATTATTCCAATCACAGAACAGGCCACAAGGAGATTGACAGAAAGAGGGCGTTTCTGGGTGGCAACTGACCGTTTTCAGGGAGTGCTTGGAAAAATGCAGGCGTGGCAGAAGAAATGCAGACGTGGCTGGGCATTCGCTGGATGGGTGTGTGACATCAAAAGCCGTCCCTCGGTTGTTAGAATCAACGCACACGAAGTGTAACTACAGTGCTGGTCTTATTTTGAAACGATTTTGCAGGCGCTCTGCTGCTCAAGTGTTCGCACTTCTCCAAAGTGAATATACACTCTCCAGTGGGCAGCGACAATGCGTTTGCATGGCTGCTAAAAACTGCTAGCGAGCAATCAACTCAGAATGACCCCCATAGTGTATTGCAAGAAAATATCTGTAAATCCAATGGTACCGTAAGTGCGGTATATACTCGCACTTCTTTGCGGGGTGAGAACATCTCCCCTAAGTGAAGTCAGCCCTATGAATAGAGTTTGTGTGATCCCTGTGCAGCAGTCACAGAAAGGGTTCATCTCTGCAGTTTGTCACTCAAATTACATTGCTGCATTTTTTCTAGAAGTGGATCTGAGAGCTGTTACCCGCAGACCAGCTACAATAATTATCCTGGGTACTCACTAGACCAGTGGTTCTCAAACTGCACCCTGGGGTGCCTCAGGACACTTGCAGGGGTGCCTTGGATTGGTGGTCCAGGACCAATTCAAAATATTTATAGTTAGTGTTATAGGCAAAACCAGTGCTGTTGGCTGGCAATCATAACATATGTGCACAAGCAGAAGCAAATCCTGTCCCCTACCAAAGGGCCAGTGCTAGGGTGTTTGGCGCCTCCCTGCAAACTATTAATTTGGGCCCTCTCTCCAATACTTAATAAAGGGACAGTGCGCTCCTTAAAAAAAGAAGGTGTGGTATCACAAGGAAGGGGCATGGCCACACAATAGCACCCCAAATCAAAATACGCCACACAGTAGCACTATCTTATTGTCATTACACCGCATGTAATAATAATAATAATAATAATAATACCCACAGTCACAGTGCCCTTTATACACATAACCACCATATCAGTGCAGCTTACACACATAATGCCAACAGTAGCAGTGCCCCTTCTACACATGCCCATGGTGGCAATCCTTTACATGGCAAATATCAACCTGGTTTTGCCATGTAAAGGATTGCCACTTTAAAAACAAACAATAAAAAAAAAAAAACAACAGGAAAAAACACAAAATCTCTCACTTTCTGATTCTCACACCCTATTACATTCCTCCCTATATATTTAAATGTTTCTATTACTGTATGTTCCCTCTTCCCTTCTCCAAACTATACACATCAACATTTTTTAGTATTTCCAGGTAAGTTTTGTGATGTAGGCCATGCACAATTTTAGTTGCCCTAATGTATTTACAGCCTTCTGGAGATATGGCTTCTGGAACTGAACACAGGATTCTAAATGTGGCTGTACCAAGGACCTATACAGTGGCATTACAGGTTGAGTATCCCTTATCCAAAATGCTTGGGACCAGAGGAATTTTGGATATCGGATTTTTCTGTATTTTGGAATAATTGCATACCATAACGAGATATTATGGTGATGGGACCTAAATCTAAGCACAGAAGGCATTTATGTTTCATATACACCTTATACACACAGCCTGAAGGTCATTTTAGGCAATATTTTTTATAACTTTGTGCATTAAACAAAGTGTGTGTACATTCACAGAATTCATTTATGTTTCATATACACCTTATACACACAGTCTGAAGTTCATTTAATACAATATTTTTAATAACTTTGAGTATTAAACAAAGTTTGTGTACACTGAGCCATCAAAACACAAAGGTTTCACTATCTCAGTCTCACTCAAAAAAGTCCGTATTTCGGAATATTCCGTATTTCGGAATATTTTGATATGGGATACTCAACCTGTATTACTTTTTTCTGCTACTGGTTCTTTAACCTATGCAAACAAGCATCTGACTTGCCTTTCCTATTGCTTTGTTACATTGCTTACCTGAAATAGTAATACTTAGATAGCTTTCCTCTTGCCATTATAATGCCCTTAATATTATAGTTAGCCTTTGCATTTTTGAGACGTGTATGATTTTGCATTTTTTGGCATTAAATGTTGCCATGTTCTTGACCATTCCTCTAGTCCAGGGTCGGAACTGCCAGAGACAACGGAGTCAGTTGCCGCCGGGCTCCAGCCCTAAAGGGGCTTCCTCCATTGCCCCCCGGCTGTTACGTGCCCTTCCTACTAAATAGACAAAGGCGCTACCAGCAGGGTCTCGCAGTTTGTACATTCCATGCCGTAACACCCTTCTTTCCACCTTCACAATGAAGCTATTGGTACTTTGCAAAAAAAAAAATTATTAGCATTGCAACTCAGCAGATCAATGCAGTGTGCAGCCACACACTCCATATATCTGCTCAGCCACAAAGCTGATTATTTCTTCACAAAGTACAAGGTGAGCTCCAAATAGAATTCTCTAGCTTAGATTATACCTTTCTATGCAAGGGTAAATAGCTCAATTGTTTGACTGCAATGCCACAGGAAATGGTTTGGATCCAAGACAGTGTGACTGAATAATAAAGAAACCTTAAGATGAGTTCATGAATGTTGTATAAGTATTAGTGAGAGAAGGGGTCAGGAGCATGCTAGGCTGCAAAAAATAAGGTAGGCTGCAAGTGAAAGTAATGATCTCCTATATATTTTCCCAGATCTGTCACTCTGTGTGGCTAACTCTGGGGGAAGTCACAGCAATGGGCGGAGACGGCAACTGCAGGACGATACACCAGTGCCAGCAGCAGACCGTAACAAAGTGACAGATCAGGGAGAATATATAGGAGGTAGGGAGGTGGCCATGGTACATGGCTGGCCAAGGGACACTAGCTCATGTACCCCTTTACCACTGAGGCTGGCCACCAAGGATGGACCTGTCACCAGTGCACATGCAATAACCTCTTCTGCTGCCCTCTTTGCAACTCAGATTGCCCAGTGCTCCCCTTCGCTAACAGTCCACAAAGTTTCCCCATCTCACGATCTGCCTCCTCACCCCCACTTTCATCTCTACAGCACACGCGCATATCATACAAGATCCCATCATGCGTACGTAGGTCTGAAATGCAAGAGGGAGGTTGGGGGGAGATTGGCATGCGCCAGCAACACCACACAGCTCACTGTGACCACAGTGGAGAGGCGCTGCAACAGGACAATACACCAACCTCGGAGCAAGGAACTGCGTCGGTCAGGAGGAGAACTATTTCAATAGCATAAAAAGGTTAATGCGTCCCACCCTATGGACACCAGACTCATCAAGTCACTGTTGCCAGAGTCTCATACAATGACTCTGAACCTCTAAGCACACTATTTGACTGTCCACACCCTGCTGTGCCTATTACCCATCTCCTCCACCACCCTCAACACTGACCCACACATCATTCACCCACAAAGATACAATAAAGTTAGTTTGGATAAATTAGCTAAATGAAATGGATTTAACCAATTTATCTAAATGACCATTTTTGGATGTTTTCCAGTGTTTGTGAGCAAATGGTCAATTGTAATTTGCTGCCACATATTAGCATAATTTTGTTTCAACTAGGAAAAAAATTGGACAGATAATCTAAGTGTGGATCCAGTTTAAAGGTCCGTATTCACGGCCCGATTTTGGGGAGAGATGTGTGCTGAGCGAACTGCTCAGCACACATCTCTCCCCCCGCTCAGCACAGCGTGATGTGTGCTGAGCATACGGGGGGTGGGGGGGGCGCTCATTTCACCCCCTGTGTAGGGCATTCTGTGTGTATCCAGCTTAACAGGTGTGAGCATCATACAACTACTGACTTGCGAGTAACTATACAGCAGCTCCATACCTTGTGACTTGAAGAAACACCAGTTAACCCCGGGAATGCTGCAGTCAAAGCAACAATTCCTCTTCTTACATTCCGCTGCACTTATTGTGGGGTAGCCGCAATCCCTTCTGCTGTACGGTTCCACATTACATTGTTTCTTGTCACTTCCTGTTGATGCAGTAAGGAAACATCCAGGAATTACAGCAGCTTAGTTTTTTTTTTTTTTTTTTTTAACTGGGGCAATTTAGCTAGATCACAGGACAATTTAGCTCCTTTGGTCCTTTTTTAGGACCAGTTAATCAGACAGTTGAGCAAACTGAAAAACAGCTAACAGGAAATTTCCACTTAAATGGTATTTTCTAATCTTATCTGACCATGACTAAGAATAAAGGATACACAAGATAAACTCTTAGAGCCATGGACCTTATCCATGTTTAAGCTCCATCAAATCTGTAATCAATAGCACTACATGCTCCCACTTTACCACTGTACTATATACTCTACCTGTGTTTTTAAGGTAAAAACACCATTTAACCCCAGTGACACTTGAATTAAAGCAGCAGCCTCTGGAATAGCATTCCTTAGCATTAATCCCAGGAAATCTGCAATCTTCACGCTCTTTGATAGCCATGCTACATTGCTGTTTACTTGGATGGAGCAGAGAGCACAACATCAGGACATAGGAAATATTACAATGCATGATAAGAAAGGTGTGAGCTCTACAGCAAGGCCTCTAACCCTTTGCCAGTGCCAAATACATAGGGCTTAACTCAGATCTGATCACAGCAGCAAATTTATTAGCTAAAACCATGTACACTGCAGGGGGGGGGGGGTGTATAATATGTGCAGAGAGAGTTAGATTTTGGTGCGGTGTGTTCAAACTGAAATCTAAATTGCAGTGTAAAAACAAAACAGCCAGTATTTACCCTGCACACAAACAATATAACCCACCTAAATCTCTTTGCAAATGTTATATCTGCCCCCCCCCCCCCCCCCATCCCTGCAGTGCACATGGTTTTGCCCACTAGCTAACAAATTTGCTGCATCTGGGAATTACAGCAGCTTAATATTTCTTTTTACAGAAGGTTCAGCAAATTAAATTATTTAGTGAAATACTGTAATCATAACAGTTACAGGGATATTGTAGGTAGATTTATTGTCAGTGGATAAATGTAAAAATTAAACCCTTAGGCATAGTTCCAAAATGCTGTCATTGCAATCCAGATTTTAAGGATATCATGCTTGAGCACAGGTGACTTAATTAGAACTTCGGTCAATGTGAATTAACCATTGGACTCAACCATGGTTATCCTTAAAACCCAGGGGTCTATTTAAGATCGATCTTAATCGATGTTGGGCTTCCAGGTTGAAAAAAACACACACATTTACTAACATTTTAAAATTTATATAAAAAAATCATCTGTTCGTAAATGCAGTGCACATGGTTTTGCCCAACTGCTAACAAAAATCCTGCTGCGATCAACTCAGAATTACCCCCCATGGCCCTCATTCCGAGTTGTTCGCTCGCAAGCTGCTTTTAGCAGCATTGCACACGCTAAGCTGCCGCCTACTGGGAGTGAATCTTAGCATCTTAAAATTGCGAACGAAAGATTTGCAATATTGCGATAAGACATCTCTGTGCAGTTTCTGAGTAGCTCGAGACTTACTCTGCCAGTGCGATCAGTTCAGTGCTTGTCGTTCCTGGTTTGACGTCACAAACACACCCAGCGTTCGCCCAGACACTCCTCCGTTTCTCCAGCCACTCCCGCGTTTTTCCCAGAAACGGTAGCATTTTTTCCCACACGCCCCTAAAGCGGCCTGTTTCCGCCCAGAAACACCCACTTCCTGTCAATCACATTACGATCACCAGAACGATGAAAAAACCGTGAGTAATATTCCTAACTGCATAGCAAATTTACTTGGCGCAGTCCCAGTGTGAACATTGCGCATGCGCATTAAGCGGAAAATCGCTGCGATGCGAAGAAAATTACCGAGCGAACAACTCGGAATGACCACCTATGTGCACTGCAGGGAAGGCAGATTTAACATGTGCAGAGAGAGTTAGATTTGGGTGTGGTGTGTTCAATCTGCAATCTAATTTGCAGTGTAAAAATAAAGCAGTCAGTATTTACCCTGCACAGAAACAAAATAACTCACCCAAATCTAACTCTTTCTGCACATGTTATATCTGCCTCCCCTGCAGTACACATGGTTTTGCCCAACTGCTAACAAAATTCCTGCTGCGATCATCTTGGAATTACCCCCATCGATTGATGTTTTCACACTGCTCGTGTATATAAGACATATAGGGCCTAATTCAGTTTGGATCGTAATACGCGTTCCAACCGCAAAAACTATGAAGAGGATGGGGGCATATACGCAGGGTCCATCCTGTGCGTGTGCCTACATTTTCTCCGGGTGCCCCGCAGAAAATGCGAATGCCTCTGCCTGTCAATCAGTAGAGGGCGTACCTTCGCAGGTATATCGCGATCATGAGCCATGTCTCCCATTTTTGTCATTATAGGTGCTCTGTGAGCTGCTGGCCATGCCCCAGCCCCTCTGTCTCCCGTGAATAGACATTGAGGCTTATTCAGACCAGATCGCTTCAATTTATTTTCACCCAGCGGGCAATCTGGTCTGCACTGCACATGCGTATGCGCCACAATGCGTAAGTGCGACGGTCCGGAGATCACAAGAAGATTGACAAGAAGAGGGTGTTTGTGTGGGTGGCAACTGAATGTTTCTAGGGAGTGTCCGGAAAAACACTGGAGGGACCCGGCGTTTTGTGGGAGGATTTGTGACGTCACCTCAATGGCTGAGTAAGTGCTGAGCTGTGCAGCTCTTGTGCACATGTGATCACACACCTGCACAGCAAATTTTCCCTTCCGCTGTAGGCGGCAACTTTCTGATTACAGGGATGCAAAAAACACACCCTAGCGATCAGGTCTGAATTACCCACAATGTGCATATTTGCAGAGCAACAAGCTACAGGGAGCCTTCCACCCCCCCCCCCCCCTTCCCCATGGGAAGGGGGGGGGGTTGTTTGGGTTAGCTGGACATTCCCCAAAAAAGTGACTGTCCTGCAAAAATTGGGATAGTTGGGAGGTATGTTCAAATACATTTATTGTTTTGCATGCAGGGTAAATACTGGCTTCTTTGACATTTAGCCACAAATGCTGCACAGCTGAATTACAGTATTACACTGCAATTAACAGTTATGCTAGGACATTCCCCCTCCCAAATCTACCTCTCTCTGCATGTTACATCTGTCCCACAGTGGCGTGCGGTGAGGTCAGTGGCTAGTGAGGCACTACAGCCATAATGTCCGCCGAATCCTGCCGATGACCCTTAGCCAATGCCCGCTACTGCCTCTGAGCCGATACCCGCTGCCACCGCCAATGGCTTACAAACTCGCCCACAATCAACTGACCCAGCCCTCCACCACTAATTTCTATCTCAGTCCGATGCCGCCAATGCCCGCTGCCTGCCTGCTCATTGTTCTCGTTATATATTATACATTTTTAAAGAAAAAAAAAATGAGTGTTTGGGACTGGGAAGGGTGAGGGAGGAGGACATGAATGCAATTTTGTTGTCCAGGGCTTCCATTAACTTAAAGGAGAAGGGTCTGAATGGGTTAAAAAAAATGCGTGAGGTCCCCCCTCCTTAGTATAACCAGCCTCGGGCTCTTTGAGCCGGTCCTGGTTATTTAAATACTGGGGGAAAAATTGGACAGGGGTTCCCCGTATTTAGACAACTAGCACCGGGCTCTTAGACCGGTCCAGGTTCCAAAAATACGTGGGACAATAGATGTAGGGGTCCCCCATATTTTTAAAACCAGCACCGGGCTCCACTAGCCAGAGAGATAATGCCACAGCCGGGGGACACTTTTATGTAGGTCCCTGCGGCCCTGGCATTACCCCTCCAACTAGTCACCCCTGGCCGGGGTTCCAATGGAGGAGTGGGGACCCCTTAAATCAAGAGGTTCCTCCCCTCGAGGCACCCAAGGGCCAGGGGTGAAGCCCGAGGCTGTCCCCAGCACCCCTGGGTGGTGGGTGCCGGGCTGATAGCCATGTGTGTAAAAAAAGAATATTGTTTTTTCGTTGTGGAACTACAATGCCCAGCAAGCCTCCCCCGCTTGCTGGTACTTGGAGAACCTCAAGTACCAGCAGGCGGGGAAATAACGGGCTTGCTGGTACCTGTAGTTCTACAACAACAAAAAATACCCAAATAAAAACACAAACACACACAGCGTGACAGTAAAATTATTGAGACAGGCTGTAGCATGTGGGTGCATGTAACCCTATAAAAGTGATGGATTGGGTGACTATTACAATACCCACTGTTGCTGTCTGAAAAATGATGGATTTATAGATTGCTCTGCCGAGACATGTTTTTTTCTAAAATGCACCACAGGTATGGATGGATAGTATACTTGACGACACAGAGGTAGGTAGAGCAGTGGCCTACTGTACCGTAATGCTACATATTATATTATTTATTATTATTATTATTATCCTTTATTTATATGGCGCCACAAGGGTTCCGCAGTGCCCAATTACAGAGTACATAAACAAATAATCAAACAGGAAAACAGCAACTTACAGTTGACGACAATATAGGACAAGTACAGGGTAAATAAACATAGCTACATCAGCAGATGACACTGGAATAAGTATCAGGTGGCAGAAGACTGCTGGATTTGGTGCAGCTGAAGATTATTAAAGTAAGAAAAGAGTAAGCACATGAGGGAAGAGGGCCCTGCTCGTGAGAGCTTACATTCTAAAAGGGAGGGGTAGACAGACAGGGGTGAGACAGATGGGGTACATAGAGAGCATGGAACAGAGGTTTAGGATGAGATTTGGCTGGGTTTGGTGAAGAAGTGGGTCTTGAGAGCCCGTTTGAAGTTTTGTAGAGAGGTGGAGAGTCTGAGGGGGAGAGGTAGGGAATTCCAGAGAAGTGGTGCAGCACGTGAAAAATCTTGGAGGTAGGAGTGGGAGGAAGTAATCCGTAGGCAGGAGAGTCGGTGTGCATTAGCAGAGCGAAGAGGACGGGTGGGAGTGTAAAGCGAGATAAGATCAGAGATGTAGATGGGAGAGGAGTGGGTGAGGGCTTTGTAAGCAAGTGTGAGAAGCTTGAAATGGATTCTGAAAGGGAAGGGGAGCCAGTGAAGGACTAGTAAGAGAGGAGAGGTGGACGTAGTGCGTTTGGTGAGGAAAATGAGCCGGGCAGCAGCATTGAGGATAGATTGGAGTGGAGAGAGGTATTTGTCAGGAATGCCAGTCAGGAAGAGATTACAGCAGTCCAGTCTGGAGATGACCAGTGAGTGGATAAGAGTCTTAGTAGCATCCTGGGTCAGAAAAAGTCTGATCCTGGAAATATTTTTTAGATGAAAACGGCAGGTTTGTGAGAGGTGCTGAATGTGTGGTTTGAAGGAGAGGGAGGAGTCAAGGATTACTCCAAGACAGCGCGCTTGGGGGGTAGAGGAGATAGTAGTGCCATCAATAGATAATGAGATTGTAGGAGGTGAGATTATGCGGGAGGGAGGGAAGATGATCAGCTCGGTCTTAGACATGTTAAGTTTAAGAAAGCGCTGGGACATCCAGGAAGAGATAGCAGAGAGACAGTTGGAGATACGAGTGAGGAGAGTAGGGGAGAGGTCTGGAGAGGAAAGATAGATTTGAGTGTCATCAGCATAGAGATGATATTGGAAACCAAAAGAACTAATGAGCTTACCTAGGGAGGACGTATAGAGAGAGAAGAGAAGAGGACCAAGGACAGAACCTTGGGGTACCCCTACAGTTAGTGGAAGTGAGGGGGAGGTGGAGTCATGAGAGGAGACAGAGAATGAACGGTCAGAAAGGTAGGACGACAACCAAGAGAGGGCAGTGTTACGCAGACCAATGGAGTGAAGGATTTGCAGTAGGAGAGGATGGTCCACAGTGTCAAAAGCAGCAGAGAGATCAAGTAGAATAAGTAGAGAGTAGTGTCCCTTAGATTTAGCAGCATGGAGGTCATTGCATACTTTTGTAAGGGCAGTTTCAGTGGAGTGGAGAGGACGGAAGCCAGACTGGAATGGGTCAAGCAGTGAGTGTGAGGAAAGAAAGGAAGTAAGGCGGTTGTAGACAATACGCTCAAGGAGTTTGGAGGCAAAAGGGAGGAGAGAGATGGGTCGGTAGTTGGAGAGAGTGTTTGGATCAAGGGTAGGTTTTTTAAGAATAGGAGAGATGAGAGCGTGCTTGAAGGCAGAGGGGACAGTGCCTGATGAGAGGGAGAGATTGAGAAGGTGGGAAAGATGGGAACAAGCAGAAGAAGAGAGGTGGCAAAGGAGGCGGGAGGGGATAGGGTCAAGTGGGGAGGTGGTGAGGGGACAGGAACGAATGAGGGCCATGACTTCCTCTCCAGATGCATGGGAGAAAGATGACAGAGTTGGTGCGAGGGATGTGGAGGGTTGGTAAGGGATGGGAGAAGGCTGGTTACTGATAGTCTGGTGTAATGTGATGTCCTGACGTATGGAGTCAATTTTGGATGTGAAGTAAGTGGCAAAGTCAAGAGCAGAGAGTGAGGAAGGGAGACGAGGTGGAGGTGGGCAGAGGAGTGAGTTGAGAGTGGCAAAGAGGCGCCGGGGGTTGGAAGACTGGGAGGAGATGAGGTTCTTGAAGTATGACTGTTTAGCAAGAGAAAGGGCAGCACTGAAGGATGAGAGCATAAGTTTGAAATGGAGGAAGTCTGCCCTAGAGCGTGATTTCCTCCAGTGTCGCTCAGCAGTACATGAGCATTTTTGCAGATATCTGGTGCATTTGGTGTGCCAGGGTTGAGGTGTTAATTTGCAAGGGTGAATAGTGGTTGGTGGAGCAACAGAGTCAAGAGCAGAAGTAAGGGAAGCATTGTATGTGGAAGTGGCTTGTTCAGGGCATGAGAGAGAGAGAATAGGAGAGAGAAGTGAGTCAAACAGGGAGGAAAGGAGTGTCAATAGCTTCAATGTTACGCTTAGTGATGGTAGCCTTAGGAGGTAGAGATGGGGAAGTCGAGAGAGATAGGTTGAAGGAGAGCAGGTGGTGGTCAGAGAGGGGAAATGGGGAGTTGGAAAAATCAGAAATATCACAGCGGTGAGTGAAGACCAGATCCAGTGAGCTCCCATTCACATGGGAGGGTGAGGAGGTCCACTGGGAGAGACCAAGTGAAGAGGTGAGGTTAAGGAGTTTAGAGGCAGGGGATTGTGTGGGGATGTCAATAGGGATGTTGAAATCGCCTAGGATAATGGTGGGAATGTCAGAAGAGAGGAAGTGAGGAAGCCAGGAAGCAAAGTTGTCGATGAATTTGGAAGCAGTGCCAGGGGGGCGGTAAATGACAGCTACTCTAAGATGGACTGGTTGGAAGAGGCATATGGCGTGGACCTCAAATGTAGAGAATATAAGGGATGGTTCTGGTGGTATGAGTTGGTAGGAGTAACTAGAAGGTAAAAGGACCCCAACACCACCCCCATGGCGACCCCCAGGTCGGGGTGTGTGTGTGAATGTAAGGCCCCCAGCAGAGAGAGCAGCAGCAGAAGTAGTGTCAGAGGGCGTAATCCAAGTTTCAGTAATGGCTAGTAGGTGTAGGGAGTTGGAAATGAAAAGGTCATGAGTGGGGACCAGTTTGTTACAAACAGATCTGGCATTCCAAAGGGCACAGGATAGGGGGTATGAGTTTGTGGGAGAGATGTGAATTAGATTTTCAGGGTTGCTGTAGCGATTAGGTGGGATTAACTTTGAGGGCAGGGATGATGAGAGAGTAGTGATGGTACGGGTGCCTGAGCTAGGAGGGGAAACTGCAGGAGGTGGGCAGGGAGGGAGGTCAGTGTGATGTGGATGGGGGTGTGGGGAGGTGACAGGGAAGGGAGAGAGGGAGCAGGGCTGAGTTGTGGGGTAGCAGGACCATGGGGCAGAGGTGAATGAAAGTGGGGTAACAGGAAAGGTGGGGGAAGGAAACAGAGGGATGGAGGGGAGACAGAGGAGGGGAGAGAGGAGGAGGTGGAGGAGACTAGTGGGGGAAGGATAAAGATACATTATTAGGTAGACACTGAGTGATGTGGGGAGTATAAGAAAACCTTGACATAGTGTTAAGTAGGTAAATAGGTTGAAGTAGTGGAAGTAGGAGAGGAGACTGTAAGGCAATCCGAGCAGAAGAATTGCAGAAATGCAGGTGAGAAAAGCAGTGTAGGCTCAAGGGGTGTAGATTTAGTATGAAATGAGTCAAAAGCGTAGATAAAGTGGGTGCAGAAATGTATTTGGAGTGTAAGAAATGAAAGGATTGTGAGAGGTTTAAGAAGCAATGGTAATTATGTTAGATGTTTTAAGTGTTTGCAGGTAAAATTGCATTGGTGCAGCTGTGCTTAAAAAACAAAATTACAATAATACAGATACAGGCATTTGTAGGTGAAATGGATGGTTTATGAAATGTCCAAGTAAGGTAGTTCTGTGCTATGTAATCAGATGCAACAATCAGGAGGTGAGTGATCTGAGGAGTAAGTGACTCACATTTGTTATTAGTTCTTCAGTTTTCTTTGTTTTGTTAGATTGGTGTGCTTCTGTTTTCCTTCTTTTTCACTTCGATTGAACGCTGATTGAACACTGCTGTTATGTGTCAATTTTATCACGCTTTGATAAAAATGCACGCTTAGATCAATAAATGCACAGCCAAATGGCTTTGCACAGCCTACACCATTGGACTTAAGTAGAAGACTATTACAAGTGAAACCAATAATTGAAATCTGTAACCACACCCCACCCCCTCAAATGCCAGGCAATAAATTACCTTAAAAACAACAACCAGGCATTCCACAAAGATTAAACTGGGTCTATATCATTCAAAACTTTAAAAAAGTACTTCAAAATCACATACTATGCAATAATGTTTCAATTTGCATTACCCAGCAGAATTAGCTTTGCATATATAGATATAGTGCAGCAGAATATATTGGTGGTTGTAGTCAATTGTAATTACCTGGAGGTGACAAGAAGAGAAGAAACGTCAATTCACAATCGATATCAGCTGAAGATAAATTAACGCTGATTGAACACTGCTGTTATGTGTCAATTTTATCACGCTTTGATAAAAATGCACGCTTAGATCAATAAATGCACAGCCAAATGGCTTTGCACAGCCTACACCATTGGACTTAAGTAGAAGACTATTACAAGTGAAACCAATAATTGAAATCTGTAACCACACCCCACCCCCTCAAATGCCAGGCAATAAATTACCTTAAAAACAACAACCAGGCATTCCACAAAGATTAAACTGGGTCTATATCATTCAAAACTTTAAAAAAGTACTTAAAAATAAACATACTATGCAATAATGTTTCAATTTGCATTACCCAGCAGAATTAGCTTTGCATATATAGATATAGTGCAGCAGAATATATTGGTGGTTGTAGTCAATTGTAATTACTCAGCAGAATTAGCTTTGCATATATAGATATAGTGCAGCAGAATATATTGGTGGTTGTAGTCAATTGTAATTACCCAGCAGAATTAGCTTTGCAAATATAGATATAGTGCAGCAGATATATTGGTGGTTGTAGTCAATTGTAATTACCCAGCAGAATTAGCTTTGCATATATATAGTGCAGCAGAATATATTGGTGGTTGTAGTAAATTGTAATTACCCAGCAGCAGCTCTACTGCACTCGACATCACCAGTGCTCACAATATATATAATGCTATATACTATGCCATAGTGGTGCTTACTATATAACACCTCCTACTGCGTTCCCCCTGGCAATGAGCATGACACCCAGAGAGTGAAACCCCTGGCAATGAGCATGACACCCAGCACGTGAAACTCTTGGCGTTGAGCAGTTTTTGTAAAAGTAATTAGAAGCTTTACTGTAGGGCATAGTGTATCACAGATATTGTGGTGAGTGACATAATATGTTCCAAAGGGCATTAATGTGTGGGGCTTAACATGGTGGAAATTACTGTACTTTTTTCCCTGTGGTGGCCGAGGTCTGTTGGTGCAGGGTCAAGAACTAGGGTGTAAGGTAGTCTTTGCCTGCAAGGCTACGCTCATTTTATGGAGACCATACCCATACATTTAAGTGTGGCATATACCTGCGCTTGCTCGCGGGGTGAGAACATCTCCCTAATTGAATTCAGCGATATGAATAGAGGTTGTGCAGCAGCCACAGAAAGGGTTAATCTCTGCAGCTTGTCACTAAATTACATTGTTGCAATTTTAGCTGGGAGCTGCAATAATTACTCTAATACATAACACAGCCAACACTTCTATATTCACACAATATACTGCATGGTGAATATAGAAGTGGTGCTTGCTAAACAGCACCTCCTACTGCATTCCACATCACCGCTGGTCACACTCATATCAGGCCCATAATGCTGTATACTATGCCATAGTGGTGCTTACTATATAACACCAGGTGCTGTGCAGTGGTCAAAACACACTAACTGGTCCCATGCTGTTGTTGAACTAAAGGCCTATACACACGATGAGATTCGGTCTATGCTAATAGGTTTAAAAAGGTTACATAAAAGCTACTTTATGTATTTATTCATTAACGTTTTTAAGTTGTATTTTACAACCATACAATGATATGATATATAATGTATCGTATAATCATTACATAATGTTGATGGCATTGAATTGTCTCTGCCTTGACTAGTGGCAGCAGCTTCAGCACAAGGTGGAAGTGGATCTTGATCTTTCCCTATTTTACCCTCCACCTTTTTGTTCTCCATTTTTTAATGTGTGGAATTATATGCCAGTAATATATCTGGAATTAGACGGTGGTAATGTCTGGAATTAGATACCACTAGATAGATACCAGATATCACTGTGACTGGAATGATGACATATGCACAGTGACAGGACACTACCACAGCACCCTACAGCAGCCATATGCGGCACAAGACACTGGAGTATTAGTAATGTACTGTAGTATACTGAGCACCACAAGACAATGAGCAGTGATACGGAGCACTGATGAGATTACTAGAACTGACACTGAGCAGCCAGATGCAGCACTGGACTATTAGTAATGTTCTGTAGTATACTGAGCACCACAATGCAGCACAAGACAATGAGCAGTGATACTGAGCACTGATGAGGATACTAGAACTGACACTGAGCAGCAAGATGCAGCACTGGACTATTAGTAATGTACTCTAGTATACTGAGCACCACATTGCAGCACAAGACAATGAGCAGTGATACTGAGCACTGATGAGGATACTACTGAGAACTGACACTGAGCAGGAGAGACACACTACAATTTCATCTTGCGCCTCTTTTTTTATTTATCTTTGCATCATGTGCTGTTTGGGGCTATTTTTTTAAGTGCCATCCTGTCTGACACTGCAGTGCCACTCCTAGATGGGCCAGGTGTTTGTGCTGCCCACTTGGGTCGCTTAGCTTAGTCATCCAGGGACCTTGGTGCAAATTTTAGGACTAAAAATAATATTGGGAGGTGTGAGGTGTTCAGAATAGACTGGAAAGGAGTAGAAATTATGGTTATTGAGCTTAATACTATAGGATCAAAATTACCCCCAAATTCTATGATTTTAGCTGTTTGAGGTTTTAAAAAAAAATCACCCGAATACAAAACCCGAAAGGGTGGTTTTGCCAAAACGCGTCCGTATCCAAAACACAACTGCGGATCCGAAACCAAAACCAAAACATGAAACACGAAAAATGCCCGCTGCACATCTCTAGTTAGGGGAGAAGCATGTAGCCTTGTAGACTATGCACAGCTATATCTAGAAAAATATACGATCTAATCTTTAACCAACCAATGCAAGAAAGTATTTAATGTGAAAATACGAAACACTAGACTAATTGGAGGTGCGCCCTAAAGCAAATTACAATGTTAGGATTAGGGGGTTTGGAAAGACCTCTAGTGTAAACACTACTATATACATTTTAAGATAGGAAGGTACAAATTACATATTCACATTGCATCTATGGGCTGGATTCAAATGTCCCTTTCCTCCCTCAATCGTGCCCGTCAGCAGCTATTCTAATGTTGCTGCCAACGGGTGCGACATGTTTATTTCAGCTCGCTACCCCCAGGGGAAACAAGCTGAAATGTGTGCAAAGAGACCCATTTGGGCAACCAAACGGTGTCTTTTCATGATCGCGCCGATTACTTTATTCAGGTTTAGGTGCTTTGTGCACCTAAACCAGAGTGTAATGTGCGCAATAATTGAGGGCATTTGAATTTCCCTTATATGTGTGTGTGTGTGATATACACACAGACACACATACTGTATTTCTTTATATAATGGACACCTCAGTTTCTATTCATTCATGTCCTGCCCCCTACTCTGTCAGACCCCTTCCCCTCTACTTTTCTGACCCCAAACGCCACTCATTCTTGTTGAGTGCTGGTGGGCCCATTCAGAATTTTGCTATGGGGCCCACAAAGGTCTAGTTACGCCACTGGGCAGGGTTATAGAGGAGGCGGTGCAAGGCATCCTGGGAACAGTCAAAGCTTTAGCCTGTTGGTGCCTTGGATCAAGATCCAACTCTACACCCCGATGTTAGTGTAGTGCCTTTTGGGGTTAAGGTTTTACAGAAAGTTACAGGTTTTTTTAATTTAGTAAAATATGCCCCATTTTAAAGATAGGGCATTTACATTTGTTGCACCTGTGCAGTACATAGCAGCCTGCAGGGCATGTACAGTGGCTTCATTTGGGTGCACATACATTGCCGGCTCCTGGTCGCAAACTGAAATTATTGTGTGTAAGTGGAATTAGCGGTGTTTATGTCATACAGGGGGGTGGGGGAGGTTTGTGGTTGGTGGGGGGCACGCTGTGTGATTATTATCCTGCATCTATACATACATGCGCTAACACCTGGACATACACTGATGTACCCACACCTAAAATCCATACATACACGCCCTGACACCTGGACATACACCAACATTCCCACACCTGCATCTATACATACACATGCTGACACCTGGACATACACCAACATACAAGCACCTGCATCTATATATACACGCGCTGACAAATGGACATACACCGACGTACCCACACTTGTATCTATACATACATGCACTGACATCTGGACATACAAGCACCTGCATCTATACATACACGCGCTGACACCTGAACCTACACTGACGTTCCCACACCTGCATCTATACATACACATTCTGACACCTGGACATACACAGACGTACCCACACCTGCATCTATACATACACGCGTTGACACCTGGACGTACACTGACGTACACACACCTACATCTATATATGCATGGATGCAAATGTGGGTACGTCTGTATACGTCCAGGTGTTAGCATGTGTATGTATAGATGTTAGGTGTGGGTACATCAGTGTATGTCCAGGTGTCAGCACATGTATGTATAGATTCACATGTGGGTAAGCCGGTGTACGTCCACGTGTCAGCATGTGTAGGTATAGATGCAGGTGTGGGTACGTTGGTGTACGTTTAGGGGTCAGCGTGTTAATGTATAGATGTTGGTGTGTGTATGTCAGTGTACGTACAGATATAGGTGTGTGTATGTATGTATGTATGTATGTATGTATGTATATGTATAGAGGAAGGTGTGATACATACATATAACACATACATGATAGATACATACATATATCACACACACGATAGATAGATAGATAGATAGATAGATAGAACACATACATACAAGATAGATACATACATACATACATGATAGATACATATATATACACACACATACGATAGATAGATAGATAGATAGATAGATAGATACATATATATATATATATATATATATATATATATATCACAAACATATATGATTCATACATATATCACACACACATACATGATACATACATGAGAAAGACCTGGGATGGTGATGAGGCCAGGGCCCCCTGCTGATGTTGCGTTGAGGAAGGCAGTGTTCCAGGGCGGATGCCAGTCGGGGAGAGCGCCGCGCAGCCCGGGAAAAATACTGCTGAGGAGCTACATCTGGAAGAGCCCCTGGGAGGGAGAGTGCCACATGCCCCATCCTGCGTGGCAGACTCTGCAGGCCTGCACATGGGAAGGGAGGTCTCTGGCCACACATACTCACCCTTCTGCTGAAGCCCCGCTGCTGTCCCCATCAGCGCTCTCCAGCCAGGATGAACCTCAACCTGTGAGAACTATCTTCATGATCAAGAGATCTCATATGCAAGATAAGTATGTGTTGGGATAGGGCTGGGGAGGGCGGCTGCTCGGGCACACCCCCGTCAAGTTAAGGAGATTTAACTGAGGAAGCACAAGGGAACTCTCGTCTGGGGACAACAACAGCAGGGAGACCACATCTTTTCAGATGAACATGGGAGGGCGGAAGGCTGCCTAATACTGAAGCACCCTCAGACATTAAACCATATGCAACAACTATTGCAAGCATTCCTGGGGGAAGGTCTGCAGCAGACGGATTTGCATACGGTGATGTCATCCAAGCAGTGGGCCAAAGTTGGCTGGAACCCTCATCTGTATATGAAAAGAGAAAAGGGGCATGCAGGGCATGGCGTCCTTTTGCGGCGCTTGTATAACCCCAAGTTTGCATTAAACACCCCCACCCTCCTTCGGTGTGGGGCTCATGTTGGCCATGCCCAAGCCCCTGAAGCATTCAAGCTGATTTCTTGCAGCAGCTGGGCACTGTAACAGCTTCAGAGCTGCTCTACAAGACAAGTAAAAGGGTGTGGGCCCTGCAGCACCACCTGTAGTTTGCATACACACATATATAGGACAGCATCTCTTATATGCCCCAGGGTCAATAAAATAGTATCCTTGTCTAGGCTATCCATCCCCTCAGATAAGGTATTTGTCCATGCCGCTACAGCACTACACACCCAGGCCGACGCAATTGCCGGTCTGAGTAAGGTACCTGAATGTGTATAAATGGACTTCAGGGTAATCTCCTGTTTGCGGTCAGCACACTCTTTGAGGGTAGCCGTATCCTGGGACGGGAGGGCTACCTTCTTGGATAAGCGTGTTAATGCTTTGTCCACCCTAGGGGAGGATTCCCATCGTAACCTATCCGTTGATGGGAAAGGATACGCCATAAGAATCCTTTTGGAAATCTGCAGTCTTTTATCTGGAGATTCCCAAGCTTTTTCACATAACTCGTTCAGCTCGTGTGAGGGGGGAAAGGTTACCTCAGGCTTCTTTCCCTTGTACATATGTACCCTCTTGTCAGCGACAGGGGGTTCCTCTGTGATGTGCAAAACATCTTTTATTGCCATAATCATAAATCGAATGGATTTTGCCAATTTTGGCTGTAACTTTGCATCATCGTAATCGACACTGGAGTCAGAATCCGTGTCGGTATCTGTGTCAACAATCTGGGATAGTGGGCGCTTATGAGACCCTGACAGTCCCTGCAACATAGGATCAGGCATGGGTTGAAACCCTGACTGTCCCAAAGCTTCTGCCTTGTCTAATCTTTTGTGCAATGAGTTTACACTAGCATTTAAAACATTCCACATATCCATCCAATCAGCTGTCGGCGGAGACACCACATTCATTTGCTCCCGCTCCTCTCTAATATAGCCTTCTTCCTCAGACATGTCGACACACGTGTACCGACACACTACACACACAGGGAATGCTTTTTCTGAAGACAGTTTCCCCACAAGGCCCTTTGGAGAGACAGAGAGAGAGTATGCCAGCACACCCCCCAGCGCTATATAACCCAGGAATAAAACAGTAACTTAATGTTTGCCCAGTAGTGCTGCTGTATGTAATTTGCGAATTATGTGCCCCCCCCACCCCTCTTTTCAACCCTCTTGTCTAACGTGGTATAAGCAGGGTAGAGTCCGGGGAGCTTCCTCTCAGCGGTGCTGTGGAGAAAAAATGGCGCTGGTGAGTGCTGAGGGAGAAGCCCCGCCCCCTCGGAGGCGGGCGTCTGTCCCGCTTAAACTGTAAAATTGGTGGGGGCTTATACATATATAAAGTGCCCAGCTGTATATATGTTATATTTTTGCGAAAGAGGTTTATATTGCTGCCCAGGGCGCCCCCCTGCGCCCTGCACCCTTACAGTGACCGGAGTATGTGAGGTGTATGGGAGCAAAGGCGCACAGCTGCAGTGCTGTGCGTTACCTCAGTGAAGATCATGAAGTCTTCTGCCGCCTCTGAAGTCTTCTTTTCTTCTCATACTCACCCGGCTTCTATCTTCCGGCTCTGCGAGGGGGACGGCGGCGCGGCTCTGGGACGGACGGCGAGGGTGAGATCCTGCGTACCAATCCCACTGGAGCTAATGGTGTCCAGTAGCCTAAGAAGCAGGACCTTGCAACTCAGAGAGTAGGGCTGCTTCTCTCCCCTCAGTCCCTCGATGAGGGAGTCTGTTGCCAGCAGTGCTCCCTGAAAATTAAAAACCTAACAAAATACTTTCTGTCAGAAAGCTCAGGAGAGCTCCTGAAAAGCACCCAGTCTCCACTGGGTACAGTATCAAACTGAGTTCTGGAGGAGGGGCATAGAGGGAGGAGCCAGTGCACACCCAGAACTAAAGTCTTTCTTAAAGTGCCCATGTCTCCTGCGGAGCCCGTCTATCCCCATGGTCCTTACGGAGTCCACAGCATCCTCTAGGACGTTAGAGAAAATAGGATTTTAATACCTACCGGTAAATCCTTTTCTCTTAGTCCGTAGAGGATGCTGGGCACCCGTCCCAGTGCGTACTGTGTCTGCAGTTATTAAATGGCCCTTAACTCCAGAACATTTATGTGGAGATGAAAACATCCAAGGAAGACTTGACCATCTTCCTTGGATGTTTTCCCCCTGTGTGACTGCTCTCCAGCCTCGGAGGGTTGCATCCGTGGTCCCTAGGATCCCGTCCTGGATCCCGAACCATCGCCCCTCTAGGTGGTGAGAACTGTGCAGCCACCAATGGAGTGAGATTCTGGTCTTGGAAGACAGGATTATCCTCCGGTGCATGTGTAGGTGGGATCCGGACCACTTGTCCAACAGGTCCCACTGGAACACTCTGGCATGGAACCTGCCAAACTGAATGGCCTCGTAGGCCGCAACCATCTTCCCCAGCAACTGAATGCATTGATGGATTAACACTCTTGCTGGTTTCAGAATTTGTTTGACCAGACTCTGGATCTCCAGTGCCTTTCCACTAGAAGAAAACCTCTTCTGTGTCCAGTATCACTCCCAAAAACAACAACCGCGTCATTGGGACCAACTGCGATTTTGGCAAGTTTAGGAGCCAACCATGTTGTTGAAGAACTGTCAGGGAGGGTAGATGTTTTGCACCAACTGGTCCCTGGATCTCGCCTTTATCAGGAGATCATCCAAGTACGGGATAATTGTGACTCCTTGCTTGCGAAGGAGAACCATCATTTCCGCCATCACCCTGGTGAAAATCCTCGGAGCCGTGGACAGACCAAACGGCAACGTCTGAAATTGGTAATGACAATCCTGAATTGCAAACCTCAGGTAGCTTGATGCAGTGGCTAAATGGGAACATATAAGTAGGCATCCTTTATGTCTACCAAAACCATGAAATCTCCTTTATCCCCCGGACTGGAGATCACTACCCTGAGAGATTCCATCTTGAAATTGAATTTCTTTAGGTAGAAATTAAGGGATTTCAGATTTAAGATTGGTCTGACTGAGCCGTCCGGCTTCGGGACCACGAAGAGGCTTGAATAAAAACCTTCTCCCTGCTGACTAAGGCTGATTTGAACAATCGGTGAGGGGGGACGTCTTGAAACCCCAGTTTGTACCCTTGGGACACTATTTGTAAAACCCACGAGTCCAGGTCCGAATGAATTCAGAACTGACTGAAGAGTTTTAGACGTGCCCCCCACTGGTGCGGGCTCCTGCAAGAGAGCCCCAGCGTCATGCAGTGGATTTGGCAGAAGCAGAGGACGATCTCTGCTCCTGCGATCTTGAAGAGGCTACAGACCTCTTCCCTCTTTTCCTTCCTCTACCTGCAAAGAAGGGGGAATCTTAACTTCTTGCATATCTATTGGGCCGAAATGACTGCGTCAGATAATGATGCGTCTTCATCCGTTGAGAGGGAACATAGGGCAAGAAGGATGACTTACCTGCGGGAGCTGCCGAGATCAAATTAACTAGGCCGTCGCCAAACAAGGCTTCACCTTCATAGGGAAGAGACTCCCTTTCTTCTTGGAGTCAGCATCAGCATTCCCTTGGTGAATCCACAATGCCCTCCTATCCGAGACTGCCATGAAATTGGCCCGTGAGCACTTGTGCCCGGTGTAGGATTTTTAAATATGTGTAGTTTACTGTATGCAAGGGTTTAAAACCTTTTAGGAACTGAGCTCTAAGGTGTATTACATGTAGTTTAAAAAAAACAAAAAAGGTTTATTTTATGGCAGTAGTTTCCAAACTTGGGTTCTTGCACTGGTAGCATAGTTTGGTGGTCCAGGACCAATTAAAATTATTTATACTTTATTAAATTGGCAAAACCATTCCCTCACAACATAACTGAACCTGAGGATGACATGCTATAAACACAATTTACTTAATTTTATATTTTTTTCTGAATTTCTCAATAAAAAAAACTTTGGCCTAGGGGTGCCGTGAAACAAATTTTGATACTCTAGGGCAGGGGTGTCAAACCCATGGGCCGCATGCCGCCCCCAATGCATCCTTTTGTGGCCCACAGGCCGGGGTCCGGCAGGGGTCCGACAGGGGTCCTTTTGTGGCCCGATCACCTTGCTTAGAGCGAGGGCAGGAGAGTGCAGCCAGAGTCTTTGCTTTCTATGTGCGGCACCATCTTCCCGAAGAGATCACCGGGAAGATAGTGCCCCTTCCACTGGCGACAGCACAGGTATACTGGGGTGGGGTAGCAAACTGGGGGCCCCAATGGGCCCCTCCAGCAGTCCCTCTACCAAAACACGTCTTTTGGTGGTTTTGCGGTGTTGTTATAACTACATGGTGACGATACTGTAGCACAGAGATTTTCAACCATTTACAACTCACGTCACACAGAACAAGATTTAAATATTGACAAGGCACACTGAAATATAATGGTGATGCATGGTGCAGTATCGTGTCCTAGGATGTCATGTCGCAGCTTCTCCATAGGTAACGCCTGAACAGGCCCGGTGACAGGGGGGACAAAGGGGACACTTGTTCAGGGCTCCAAGTATTAAGAACAGAAATAATGGGGCCACAGTGCCAATATTGCTTTTTAAAGTGTATCCACCAACTGCTCAATTTAAGCAGGAAAACAATTAACAGGCCAACTAAACCCTCCCCCCTCCTTTTACCCCATCACTTTGTCCAGTCCCTGTGGTCCATACTGTATTGCCATTATTATGCATGTTGCTGTGCTGGCCCTTTTCTGAATGTCCCTGCCACCGCCACCGAAGAGCTGGATAGCCCAGTATGAAAACCACCTGCCGGCCTCACTGACGGTCCGAGTCAAAGGCTCCATTTTTTTTAAAGATCCCTCTGCCAAGTTAAGGGGGGGTTGAGGGGGCCCCAGAGATATCAGTGTACTGGGCCCCGAGATTTCTGTTTCTGGCCCTGACCCTCAGGGGCGTATCTACCCCTTGGCCAGGATGGCACTTGCCAGGGGCACCATCCAGCTGTGCCAACCGTGGCTAAGGGATAGAGTTCTGCAGTCTCGAAAGGGCGCTATGGCAATCAGCGTGGGACTGACCAATTAGACGGTGAGGGAAGGATAATGAAATTGTCCCAACCCTGTTACAGTTTGAAACGCCCCTCAACTGCTGTCCACTGCTTCACTCCTAGCTCTGCCCCTTTGAAATTATTAATCCCTACCCCCCGGTAGGCGGAGTTCTCCAGGCCCATACTCAGGAGTCACCACTGCTGTACATTATGTGCCGGTTGTAGAGGCAGAGCGGGGAACATCAGAGAACGCCACAAATTACACAGTGGGCAAGGAGATGGCTGGAGACAGCTGCACAGCCATGCCTTGCAAGTTCGAGAGAGCTGTTGAATTTCAGCACTTCAAGTCAGAGCCTGCCCCCTGCTGCCCAAGCAGTCCGTGACAGTTAGTGTCGAGGAGGGGGGGATTTGTGCATGTGTGCTATCAGTGTGTGTGTGGGGGGGGGGGGGGGTGGGGGGGGTGGAGGATGTGTGTGACTGTGAGGGAGCTGTCAGTGTCAGTGGGGAGAGGAGCAGGAGGGAGTTGTCAGTGTGTGGAAGTGATGAGAGTTGTCAGTACTGGGGAAATGTGTGTGTGTGTGTGTGTGTACTAGATTTAGGAGTGTGTGTTTGTGAGAGGTTTCAGTTGGGGAATTAGAGTTCATACAGTAATTAAATGTTTTCATATTGAGAACTACATCTCCCAGCATATACAGTGTGCTGGGGATGCTAACAAGCTTTATTTAAAAGTTTAAAAAACATTGCTTTTAATGGTTAAAAAGGGAGAGCTATAAATCAATTTATCAGTGAATGATCGCAGTTTGAGCTGTTACATTTTACTGAACCACCTATCCCTCCACACTCACTACCTGTCCTCAGGATACATTTACCATCCCGGCAGACGGTATACCGGCGGTCATTTGACCGATGTTGGAATCCTGACACCACTTGGGAGACTGGTGCCGGCACACAGACAGCCAACATCCCGAAGGCGAGTATTGAAGCGAGGGTTAGGACCGGGGGAGGGGGTGTTAGGGAAGGCACTAGGAGGGGGGGGGGTTAGTCCTAGCTGCCACCCCCTGAGGGTAAGCCCTATCCGCCACCCCCCCAGAGGGTTAGGATTAGGATTAGGTATCATGTGACTGCTGGAATCCCGAGCGCCGGATGCCATACCCAACCCCCTTTACTTTTTCAGGCATTTCTATCTCTCCTCTCTCTATGGTGTTCCGATTGCCCACTTTCCCTTGTGCTTTTCTCTCTCTCTCCTTTGTTTAGAGCATCAGTTTCTGTAGTCCACTTTATCCTTATTTTTTCCAGTGTTTCACTATCTCTCTGATGTAATGAGGATGTATGGTCTAGAGGGATCAGTAATGCATTGTACTGTATAGAGGCGTCAGGGATGTAGCGTAGGGTATAGAGGCGTCAGGGATGTAGCGTAGGTTATAGAGGCATCAGGAATGTAGCGTAGGGAATAGAGGCATCAGGGATGTGTCACGATCCGGGTATCTGGACGCCATTTCTTACCCATCAGATGCCTCCTAAGGCTGGCTCAGCGCTCCAGGACCGGATCCCATCTGTTATCCTGATGTGTACATTCCTGTATCCTATCCTGTCACTCTGGGACGCTGTCACAGTGGACGCCATATTACACCTGGCATGGCGTCTCCCGCGGCCTCCGCCGCCGTCCCTGAACTTCTGCATGCAGAGTGTCTGAGTGGCGATTACGTCGGCCGCGGCCTCCGCTGTGTCCGCGTGGTTGGATGTGCATCTGTCAACCTGGCGCCTCCTGTCTCCGGTGGCCGGCGCCGCCATTACTGTTTTCATTGCCACATGGATTACAAACCAAACTTCCCTCCAAGTGTCTGCATGGGCGCAGCCATCTTGGATTCTGTCAGCTGATCATTTCCACCAATCTGTTCTCAGTATTGATAATCTGCATAATTGCCTAGCCAATCCCTTCCTTGCTGCAGGTATAAATACACTGTGCCTGAGCAAGGAAGGCGTCAGTGCTTTGGTTGTCAAACCTAGTTCCTGTTTGTCTCTCTCCTGTGATTGTCTTCCAGGTTCCAGCTCCTGTCTCAAGCATTCCACCATAGAGACCCGCACCAGCATTCCACCTGCGGTGTAGCCTGACTCTCCAATCCATTGTGGATTCATCTGTTTCCAGCTACAACATTACCTGCTTCCAGCTCAGCTTCCAGCAGAGTACAGCTTTCCTTAAAGGGCCGGTGTCCTTTCTACACTTTACCACTCTCCACCGGTATTATTATTTCTCCGCTCTCAAGTTCTACATTTCAGTTCATATTTCATCGCTCCCAAGTTCATTTATTATTTAACTGGTTCCAGCCAGTATCCACTCCGTGCTAACAACAGTCTGGTTCCAGCCAGTATCCACAGCAGCTGTTTTACCTTCAGCAACCCAGCTTTTCCTGGAACACCAGCTGGCACAATCCTGGGTTATCTCCATTGCTACAGTCGGGCCTGGTAAGGACTTTCCATCTAGAAGATCATAAGAACTATCTCACACTACCAGTGCCCTGTGGCTCCTGCCATCCTGTAGTACCCAGGAACTGTATTTATTATTTGCTGACTTTTACGTTTTCTTTTACTGCTGCTGTGTTGCGGATTTGTCATAATAAACATCATTGACTTTTATCCAAGTTGTCGTGGTCACGCCTTCGGGCAGTTATTATTCATGTTACTTACATGTCCAGGGGTCTGATACAACCTCCCAGGTTCCGGTACATCTCAGCCCCTACAACTGAGGCTGCCTCCCGTCAGCTCAGGCCCTCAGTTGTGACAGTAAGCACTGACCTAATGAATCCAGCCGGAGACCAGGATCAAGCGGCCAGGCCGATGCAAGTACTGGCAGCCCGACTAGAACATCAGGAGGCTGCACAGGGCCACATCATCCGCTGTCTCCAGGATCTCTCTACTCGGCTGGATGGGATTCAGACAACTCTCCGTGGATCAAGCGCATCTGGTGCGTCAACCACAGTGACTCCAGCTATAACCCCACCCACCTTACCCATTTCTGCTCCACGTCTTCATCTTCCAACGCCAGCAAAATTTGACGGATCTCCAAGATTCTGCAGGGGATTTCTCAACCAGTGTGAGATTCAGTTTGAGCTACAACCTGGCAATTTTCCCAGTGACCGTACAAAAATTGCCTACATCATCTCTCTTCTCAGTGGCTCCGCCCTTGACTGGGCATCACCGTTATGGGAGAGGTCCGACACCCTGCTATCTTCTTACACTGCATTCGTGTCAACATTCAGGCGCATCTTCGACGAGCCAGGCCGGGTAACCTCAGCTTCATCCGAGATTCTCCGTTTACGCCAGGGGTCACGTACTGTAGGACAATATCTGATACAGTTCCAGATCCTGGCATCCGAACTGGCATGGAACGACGAGGCCCTGTATGCTGCATTCTGGCATGGCTTATCTGAGCTTATTAAAGATGAGTTAGCTACCAGAGACTTACCTTCTAAGTTAGATGAGCTAATCTCACTCTGCACGAAAGTTGATTTACGTTTCAGAGAGAGAGCAACTGAGCGTGGAAGATCATCTGCTCCAAAATCTTCTGCTCCTCCTCCTCGTCAACTGTCACCATCTAAAGATGAGCCCATGCAAATTGGCCGTTCCCGTTTAACTCCTGCTGAGCGCCGAAGACGTCTCTCTGAGTCTCTTTGTCTTTACTGTGCAGCTCCGTCTCACACCATCAATGCCTGTCCCGAACGTCCGGGAAAACTCCAAACCCTAGCTCGCCCAGGAGAGGGCCGGCTAGGAGTAATGATCTCCTCTCCATCTCCTCATGATTGTAATCTCCCAGTCTCGCTTCAAGTCGCTCAACGTTATCGGAACGTCATTGCCCTCCTTGATTCCGGAGCAGCTGGGAACTTTATTACTGAAGCCTATGTTAAACGGTGGTCCCTACCCACCGAGAGACTTCCTTCCTCCTTTTCCTTAACTGCCGTGGATGGCAGTAAAATTTTTGATACTGTTATTGCTCTAAGGACTCTACCAGTTCGTCTGAGAGTGGGAGTTCTTCATTCCGAACTTATTTCACTTTTAGTGATTCCAAGAGCCACACATCCTGTGGTCCTGGGCCTTCCATGGCTCCGTCTTCACAATCCTACAATTGATTGGACGACTACGCAAATCCTGGCATGGGGTTCCTCCTGTGCAGAGACATGTTTGTTTAAAGTATTGCCTGTCTGTTCTTCCTCCCCCAGGTCGTCTGATGTTCCACCTCCTCCATATCAAGATTTCACGGATGTGTTCAGTAAAGCTTCTGCTGATATCCTTCCTCCTCATAGAGAATGGGACTGCCCGATTGATCTCGTTCCAGGGAAGGTTCCACCTCGAGGCCGAACTTATCCGTTGTCTCTGCCTGAGACGCATTCTATGGAGGAATACATTAAAGAGAACCTAGCAAAGGGGTTCATTCGACCTTCTTCTTCCCCAGCCGGCGCAGGCTTCTTTTTTGTAAAAAAGAAAGATGGTGGTCTGCGGCCGTGCATCGACTACAGAGGTTTGAACGACATTACCATCAAGAACCGTTATCCTTTACCCCTGATTACTGAGCTCTTTGACAGAGTTAGCGGAGCTACCATCTTTACAAAGCTGGACTTGCGAGGTGCATACAATCTCATCCGGATCCGTGAGGGTGACGAGTGGAAGACCGCCTTTAACACCCGTGACGGACATTATGAGTACCTCGTCATGCCCTTCGGATTGAGCTATGCTCCAGCTGTCTTCCAGCATTTTGTCAATGAGATCTTCAGAGACATTCTATACCGTCATGTCGTGGTCTATCTAGACGATATCCTCATTTTTGCCAACGATTTAGAGGAACATCGTTTTTGGGTTAAAGAGGTTCTGTCCCGTCTCCGTGTCAATCATCTCTATTGCAAATTAGAAAAATGCGTCTTTGAAGTCAAGTCCATTCCGTTTCTAGGGTACATTGTGTCTGGTTCCGGACTAGAGATGGATCCTGAGAAACTACAAGCAATCCAAAATTGGCCGGTACCCTTAACCCTCAAAGGGGTCCAGAGGTTCTTAGGGTTCGCCAACTATTACCGAAAGTTTATACGAGACTTTTCCACCATTGTGGCACCTATTACTGCTTTCACTAAGAAGGGTGCTAACCCGTCCAAGTGGTCTGAAGAAGCCATGCAAGCATTTCATCTTTTAAAACAAAGGTTCATCTCTGCGCCTGTTCTGAAACAGCCTGACATCGACTCTCCTTTCATCTTAGAGGTGGATGCCTCCTCCGTTGGAGTAGGAGCGGTGTTATCTCAGAGGGCTAAAGATGGCCATTTACACCCTTGCAGTTTCTTCTCCCGGAAGTTCTCCCCAGCTGAGCGCAACTATGCCATTGGCGACCAGGAGTTGCTAGCCATCAAGCTCGCTCTAGAAGAGTGGAGGTATCTGTTGGAGGGAGCTTCTCATTCAATCACCATACTTACAGACCACAAGAACCTTTTATACCTGAAGGGCGCACAATGTCTCAACCCTCGTCAGGCCAGATGGGCACTTTTCTTTTCCAGGTTCGACTTTAAACTCCAGTTCTGTCCGGGCTCTCAGAATCGCAAGGCCGATGCCCTTTCCCGCTCATGGGAGCAAGAAAATGAGTCAGAGTCTTCAGACAAGCATCCTATTATAAATCCGTTGGCATTCTCCACGGTAGGAATGGACTCTACGCCCCCATCAGGGAAAAGTTTTGTGAAGCCGATGCTAAGGAAGAAGCTCATGCATTGGGCCCATGCTTCCCGTTTTGCCGGACATACAGGTATCCAAAAAACCCTGGAGTTTATCTCTAGGTCCTATTGGTGGCCAACTCTGAAAAAGGACGTCTTGGAGTTTATTGCATCTTGCCCAAAGTGTGCCCAACATAAAGTATCCCGCCAGTCGCCTGCGGGGCAACTGGTTCCACTATCCGTTCCCCGTCGACCATGGACCCACTTGTCGATGGATTTCATTACAGACTTACCCATGTGCAACAAGTTCAATACCATCTGGGTGGTAGTTGACCGGTTCACCAAGATGGCACACTTCATTCCTCTCACCGGTCTTCCGTCAGCTTCCAAGTTGGCTCAAGTATTCATACAAGAGATCTTCCGACTCCACGGTCTTCCTGAAGAAATTATCTCAGATCGAGGAGTTCAATTCACAGCCAAATTCTGGCGAAGTTTATGTCAAGTCCTCCAAGTCAAGCTAAAGTTTTCCACGGCTTACCATCCTCAGACCAATGGTCAAACCGAGAGGGTGAATCAGGACTTGGAGGCCTTCCTCCGCATCTATGTGTCCTCCTCTCAAGATGACTGGGTTCAATTACTTCCCTGGGCCGAGTTCTGTCATAACAACCAGTATCATTCTTCATCTGCTTCAACACCATTCTTCACTAACTTTGGATTCCACCCTAAAGTCCCTGAGTTCCAACCGCTTCCAGCAACTTCTGTTCCCGCAGTGGATATCACCTTGCATCAGTTTGCCAATATCTGGAAGAGCGTACGATCAGCTCTGCTCAAGGCATCGTTCAGGTACAAGAAGTTTGCGGATAAGAAGCGTCGAGCAGTTCCTGCTCTCAAGGTGGGTGATCGGGTATGGTTATCCACGAAGAATTTGAGGTTAAGAGTTCCCAGTATGAAGTTTGCACCTCGCTATATCGGTCCTTTCAAGATTGAACAAGTCATCAATCCTGTTGCTTACAGACTCCAGTTGCCTCCCTTCTTAAAAATACCCAGGACATTCCATGTTTCCCTGTTGAAACCGCTGATCTTGAATCGGTTTCATTCCTCACTTCCTCCAACTCCGAAAGTCCAAACTCAACGAGGCGTTGAGTATGAAGTGGCCAAGATCCTGGACTCACGTCACCGTTACGGTCAACTACAATATCTTATTGACTGGAAGGGTTATGGTCCTGAGGAACGTTCATGGACCAATGCTTCTGATGTCCATGCTCCTGCCTTGGTCCGGAGATTCCATTCCAAGTTTCCTCAAAAGCCAAAGAAGTGTCCTGGGGCCACTCCTAAAGGGGGGGGTGCTGTCACGATCCGGGTATCTGGACGCCATTTCTTACCCATCAGATGCCTCCTAAGGCTGGCTCAGCGCTCCAGGACCGGATCCCATCTGTTATCCTGATGTGTACATTCCTGTATCCTATCCTGTCACTCTGGGACGCTGTCACAGTGGACGCCATATTACACCTGGCATGGCGTCTCCCGCGGCCTCCGCCGCCGTCCCTGAACTTCTGCATGCAGAGTGTCTGAGTGGCGATTACGTTGGCCGCGGCCTCCGCTGTGTCCGCGTGGTTGGATGTGCATCTGTCAGCCTGGCGCCTCCTGTCTCCGGTGGCCGGCGCCGCCATTACTGTTTTCATTGCCACATGGATTACAAACCAAACTTCCCTCCAAGTGTCTGCATGGGCGCAGCCATCTTGGATTCTGTCAGCTGATCATTTCCACCAATCTGTTCTCAGTATTGATAATCTGCATAATTGCCTAGCCAATCCCTTCCTTGCTGCAGGTATAAATACACTGTGCCTGAGCAAGGAAGGCGTCAGTGCTTTGGTTGTCAAACCTAGTTCCTGTTTGTCTCTCTCCTGTGATTGTCTTAGAGGTTCCAGCTCCTGTCTCAAGACTTCCACCATAGAGACCCGCACCAGCATTCCACCTGCGGTGTAGCCTGACTCTCCAATCCATTGTGGATTCATCTGTTTCCAGCTACAACATTACCTGCTTCCAGCTCAGCTTCCAGCAGAGTACAGCTTTCCTTAAAGGGCCGGTGTCCTTTCTACACTTTACCACTCTCCACCGGTATTATTATTTCTCCGCTCTCAAGTTCTACATTTCAGTTCATATTTCATCGCTCCCAAGTTCATTTATTATTTAACTGGTTCCAGCCAGTATCCACTCCGTGCTAACAACAGTCTGGTTCCAGCCAGTATCCACAGCAGCTGTTTTACCTTCAGCAACCCAGCTTTTCCTGGAACACCAGCTGGCACAATCCTGGGTTATCTCCATTGCTACAGTCGGGCCTGGTAAGGACTTTCCATCTAGAAGATCATAAGAACTATCTCACACTACCAGTGCCCTGTTGCTCCTGCCATCCTGTAGTACCCAGGAACTGTATTTATTATTTGCTGACTTTTACGTTTTCTTTTACTGCTGCTGTGTTGCGGATTTGTCATAATAAACATCATTGACTTTTATCCAAGTTGTCGTGGTCACGCCTTCGGGCAGTTATTATTCATGTTACTTACATGTCCAGGGGTCTGATACAACCTCCCAGGTTCCGGTACATCTCAGCCCCTACAACTGAGGCTGCCTCTCGTCAGCTCAGGCCCTCAGTTGTGACAGGATGTAGCGTAGGGTATAGAGGCGTCAGGGATGTAGCATAGGGAATAGAGAAGTCAGGGATGTAGCGTAGGGAATAGAGGCGTCAGGGATTTAGCTTAGGGAATATAGGCATCAGGGATGTACTAGCAGGTATATAGAGGTCAGTGTACTGTATAGAGGGGTCAGTAATGCAGTGATGGTTATAGAAAGGTCAGTGATGTAGTGTAGGGTATAGAGGGGTCAGTTATGTAGTGTGGGGTAAAGAGGGGTCAGTAAAGATACTAAGCTGAAGTACTTAGAACACTTCTTGAATTAAGACACAACCTGCAAGAAAAAGTATGCAATATGGGTGAAAAGGCAAATGTCAGAGGTCTGATACAAGTGACCAGCTCCACACCTTGCACCACATAGCGTTATGTTAAACTGGGATATGTTCTTTTTTGGTGTGTGTGTGTGTATGTGTGTGTGTGTGTGTGTGTGTGTGTGTGTTTGTGTGTGTGTGGGGGGGGGGGTGTGTATGTGTGTGTGTGGGGGGGGGGGTGCCAAAGGAAATTTTTGCCATTGGCTCCTTTGGTCTAGAACCAGCCCTGATCACAAAATATTTTTGTCTGAGCAGACTGGACACTGATCAGCGTTGGCTCATTCTCAGCCCCCCGCCCAGCCTCTGCTGCCAACAGACTGCTATTAGCTAGTTAACCTTCTGCCTTCCCTATCTATGACACAGACTGCTGCTAATGCTACCAGAATGTTCCCAGTGGCTTCACACCAACAGTGAATCACAGCCGATGATGTAGGGCAGCGTGTGGGGGAGGGGGTCAGTTGCTGTGGCTCCAACATGGTAACCGCCAATGGACTGCAATGCTTTATCGAAAGGGGGGGCGCCAGTCCCTTACTTTGCCAGGGGCGCTTGGACCCCTAGCTACACCTCTGTTGACCCTAACCGATACCCCTAAACTAACCATAATTCCTGCAGTAAAAATCCATGTTTCTATGTATATAGGGGGTCATTCCGAGTTGATCGCTTGCTGCCGTTGTTCGCTGCGTAGCAATCAGTTGAAAAAAAATGGCTAATCTGTGCATGCGCATGCTCCGTAATGTGCATGCGCATCGTACGGGTACAAAGTCCCTTGTGGTTTTGCACTAGTTCTAGCGATTATTCCAATCACAGAACAGGCCACAAGGAGATTGACAGAAAGAGGGCGTTTCTGGGTGTCAACTGACCGTTTTCAGGGAGTGCTTGGAAAAATGCAGGCGTGGCAGAAGAAATGCAGACGTGGCTGGGCATTCGCTGGATGGGTGTGTGACATCAAAAGCCGTCCCTCGGTTGTTAGAATCAACGCACACGAAGTGTAACTACAGTGCTGGTCTTATTTTGAAACGATTTTGCAGGCGCTCGGCTGCTCAAGTGTTCGCACTTCTCCAAAGTGAATATACACTCTCCAGTGGGCAGCGACAATGCGTTTGCATGGCTGCTAAAAACTGCTAGCGAGCAATCAACTCAGAATGACCCCCATAGTGTATTGCAAGAAAATATCTGTAAATCCAATGGTACCGTAAGTGCGGTATATACTCGCACTTCTTTGCGGGGTGAGAACATCTCCCCTAAGTGAAGTCAGCCCTATGAATAGAGTTTGTGTGATCCCTGTGCAGCAGTCACAGAAAGGGTTCATCTCTGCAGTTTGTCACTCAAATTACATTGCTGCATTTTTTCTAGAAGTGGATCTGAGAGCTGTTACCCGCAGACCAGCTACAATAATTATCCTGGGTACTCACTAGACCAGTGGTTCTCAAACTGCACCCTGGGGTGCCTCAGGACACTTGCAGGGGTGCCTTGGATTGGTGGTCCAGGACCAATTCAAAATATTTATAGTTAGTGTTATAGGCAAAACCAGTGCTGTTGGCTGGCAATCATAACATATGTGCACAAGCAGAAGCAAATCCTGTCCCCTACCAAAGGGCCAGTGCTAGGGTGTTTGGCGCCTCCCTGCAAACTATTAATTTGGGCCCTCTCTCCAATACTTAATAAAGGGACAGTGCGCTCCTTAAAAAAAGAAGGTGTGGTATCACAAGGAAGGGGCATGGCCACACAATAGCACCCCAAATCAAAATACGCCACACAGTAGCACTATCTTATTGTCATTACACCGCATGTAATAATAATAATAATAATAATAATAATACCCACAGTCGCAGTGCCCTTTATACACATAACCACCATATCAGTGCAGCTTACACACATAATGCCAACAGTAGCAGTGCCCCTTCTACACATGCCCACGGTGGCAAATATCAACCTGGTTTTGCCATGTAAAGGATTGCCACTTTAAAAAACAAACAATAAAAAAAAAAAACAGGAAAAAACACAAAATCTCTCACTTTCTGATTCTCACACCCTATTACATTCCTCCCTATATATTTAAATGTTTCTATTACTGTATGTTCCCTCTTCCCTTCTCCAAACTATACACATCAACATTTTTTAGTATTTCCAGGTAAGTTTTGTGATGTAGGCCATGCACAATTTTAGTTGCCCTAATGTATTTACAGCCTTCTGGAGATATGGCTTCTGGAACTGAACACAGGATTCTAAATGTGGCTGTACCAAGGACCTATACAGTGGCATTACAGGTTGAGTATCCCTTATCCAAAATGCTTGGGACCAGAGGAATTTTGGATATCGGATTTTTCTGTATTTTGGAATAATTGCATACCATAACGAGATATTATGGTGATGGGACCTAAATCTAAGCACAGAATGCATTTATGTTTCATATACACCTTATACACACAGCCTGAAGGTCATTTTAGACAATATTTTTTATAACTTTGTGCATTAAACAAAGTGTGTGTACATTCACAGAATTCATTCATGTGTCATATACACCTTATACACACAGTCTGAAGTTCATTTAATACAATATTTTTAATAACTTTGAGTATTAAACAAAGTTTGTGTACACTGAGCCATCAAAAAACAAAGGTTTCACTATCTCAGTCTCACTCAAAAAAGTCCGTATTTCGGAATATTCCGTATTTCGGAATATTTGCATATGGGATACTCAACCTGTATTACTTTTTTCTGCTACTGGTTCTTTAACCTATGCAAACAAGCATCTGACTTGCCTTTCCTATTGCTTTGTTACATTGCTCACCTGAAATAGTAATACTTAGATAGCTTTCCTCTTGCCATTATAATGCCCTTAATATTATAGTTAGCCTTTGCATTTTTGAGACGTGTATGATTTTGCATTTTTTGGCATTAAATGTTGCCATGTTCTTGACCATTCCTCTAGTCCAGGGGCAGAACTGCCAGAGACAACGGAGTCAGTTGCCGCCGGGCTCCAGCCCTGAAGGGGCTCCAGCCCTAAAGGGGCTTCCTCCATTGCCCCCCGGCTGTTACGTGCCCTTCCTACTAAATAGACAAAGGCGCTACCAGCAGGGTCTCGCAGTTTGTACATTCCATGCCGTAAAACCCTTCTTTCAACCTTTTTCAAGACCCAGCCCAGCAGCCTCGCCGCTGCCACCACCGCTAGCTGCAGCACTGCCAGCGGTGGGGTGCCCCTGCTTCTTCTCACACCACAGATAGCTGGGCAGCACTGCAACTGCCTGCCTGATTGCTCCGCCCCCTTCCGGCTCCCAAGCACCTCTGCTGCCCAGTGATCCAGGAGCCTGCTGCTAGGAAGAAGTGGCCGAGCTTCAGCAAGCGAGTCTGGACACTGGCGGAGGAAGCCATGATAACCAGATAATGGGGAGTGGAGAGCCAGTTCCAAGGTAATACTTTATACAGCTGGTTGAGATCCTGGTCGGTGGATATGGATTCCAAGAAAACCCTGGAGGTGCTTCCTTTCAAGGGAGACACTCTCTTTGGAGAAGACCTCAATAAGATTGTAGCTGATCTGGCTACTGCTAAAACAGCTTGCCTACCTCGTATGACTCCTACCACGCAGAAGGCTAAAAGTACTTTCCCTTGGCCCTTTCATCCCTCAGGTAAAGCGTACCCAAGGTCAGGCATACCCAAAGCAAGCTCATGCTTCCAGACCTGCCAAGCCCAGACTGAAGCAAGCCTGGGCTGCCCATCAGCCTGCTTCCAAAACGGACAAGCCTGCCGCATGACGGTGCAGGCCTCCCTCTGGGGGATCCCAGGGTGGGGGGCCCGACTTCTAGGTTTGGCATAGAAAGGTATAATTCTAAGCTAGAGAATTCTGTTTGGAGCTCACCTTGTACTTTGTGAAGAAATAATCAGCATTGTGGCTGAGCAGATACATGTAGTGTGTGGCTGCAAACTGCATGGATCTGCTGCGTTGTAATGCTGATACTTTTTTTTTGCAAAGTACCAATAGCTTCATATAATGTTCACAATTTTTATGCAGGATCAAATAGCTCAATAGGTAGGGTGTTTGATTAGAATTCAACAGGTTATAGGTTTGAATTGAATCCTGGGTATGGTAGTTTGAGATGTGTTATTTAATAAAGTATGTTGTTCTGACTGCTGGGATATCATACTAAATAAATGGAGTTGATCAATTTTTTTTTTAATTTTTTTTTAAACTAGGGACAATTTCCAGATACTTTTCTTTATAACTGAGATTGCCCCCTGGAACTTCACATCAGTTGACAACTATGCATGAGTGGGCAGTGCTTGCTCTGGATCTGCCCACCCATTTATGTGCCGTCATAAAAGAAAGCACAACTGACAGTTATCCTGGGCGTACACTACACAATTATCTGTCAGGCTATCTATCCAGTCTGGATGGGTGGAATGAAAATCTGGTAATGTATAGTAGCAAATGTCAATTAACCATTTGCTCCCAAGCACTAGAAAAGTGGTCAAAAATGGTCATTACACAAATTGGTTAAACCCAAAATTTAACCAATTTGTTTAGGGGACCATGTTTGTCCATTTTCTAGTGTTTGAGAGTAAATCGTTGATGGTCATTTGCTCACATAGATAACCGGATTTCTATTCCAACCAGCCAGTGTTGGAGATATGGTCTGCCAGATTACATAATGCATACCAGAGCCATAACTAGACTTTTTGGTGCCCTGTGACAGAGAATTATATGCCCCCCCCCTCCCTCCCCATTTTTGCAATATGGACAAAAGGCGCATGCCTTGTGGGGAAGGGGCATAACAAGATTGGTCTCAGAGAAAGCACATGAGATATGAAGATATATCTAGTATACTTGACACTCAATGGTTTGTGGTATTGCCGGGGTGCCCTCCTTAACTGCATATACAGTCACACATGGGGTGTTTGTGCAAATGGCATATCAGCAGTCAGCACTAACTGGTGACATGCCATTTGTAAAAGTAAGCCATGTGTGACTAATATATAAACATACTTTATTAAATAACACCTCAAACTATCATACCCAGGATTCAAATCTATAACCTGTTGAATTCTAATCAAACACCCTACCCATTGAGCTACTTGATCCTGCATCTATTCTAACCTCCAAAAACAGATTCAGTTGCATTTTCCAGCGTGTTTTGTTTGCGCCTTTGCAAATGTCTTACATCGACAAACTTATTTAGTACTATTTTGCAAATAGGGTTACATTGTCGCAACATTGTGTTCCCTAATTGCTTGATTTTTTAAATGCAACAATTGATAAAGACACCTGATAATTGCTCTGTGGAGTGTTATTTTGTGTCTACTTCTTATCTACATTTAATTCCCTACCTCTAATCAAGGCATTTTTAAATGCTGGGGGCTGCCAGGACGTGAGGCCTACCTAGACTTTAGATCGGAATTTGAATGTACTTGTGAACTAACTTAATTTCCTACTTCTAAATTCATTCCTAAATTCACTACTTACATTAATCCTGTAGTTGGGCATTTTGAGCCTTCAATTGTGGGTATTGTTTTGTGTCCAGACCAGCAGCTGGTGGTGTGCATTTGCTGGAAAGGCATCGAAGACCTCCGATATGCTGCATCTCCTGATGTGTGTCTCCCTCAAGTGGCTGTCAGCAAATGCATGCTAGACACCCCATTCCAAGCTGATTGTGACATCACGGAACATGCATCATAGAACAGGCATGCTAGAATATGGGTCTTCAACCTGCGACCCTCCAGCTGCTGTGGAACTACATATACCAGCATGCCCTGCCTCAGTTTTAGCATACCTTAATAGCAAAACTGTGGCAGGGCATGCTGGGATGTGTAGTTTCACAGCAGCTGGAGGGCCACAGGATGAAGACCCATGTGCTAGAGCCAAGCCGCAGGTACATTGAATGCTAGCAAGCTGAATGTTTAAATCCTTTTTGTTCCGCAGCATTCCAATGCGGAAGATTCCATGGAACCAGAGATTATTCCATTGAGAAGGACATGCTGCCTGGATGACTGCACTGTGCAAATTAAATCACGGAGCCAGTTGGCTTGTGGGTGGCTCTGGTGACTGGGTGGTTGGGTGGGCGGTGTGTCAGAGGTGGAGCACATGCAAATGAATGTGTATCATCCTGCTAGTGAGAGTGAAAACTCATGCAGGAGTGTGCCTGCTTGTCAGTGGGTTATGCACCTTGCCAGGCGTCAAATCTACATGGAGCAGCTGGAGGGGACAAGAGCAGGTTTGCAAAATATAGATAGAAGAGCATATATGCTGGCGCATTCTCCATGATTGTGTCAGCTTATGTTTTGGTGCACTGCACTTTCCTCCACTAAGTTTTAGCCATTTTGGTTAAACGCAAGTGTAGTTGCTTCTCGCCCTTTTGGCTGTGATCTTGTATCGTGGTTGAAGAGTCTGCTGGAGGGATTGTTTTCTTCATTGACAAGAGACTGAAGATATTACAGGATGGACGGCTTGGGAACACTATCTGTTTTTCAGTTGTGGAAGAGTTGAAAGACAGCTTTTCCTTGCCAATATCT
This sequence comes from Pseudophryne corroboree, assembly GCF_028390025.1. Classification (NCBI taxonomy): domain Eukaryota; kingdom Metazoa; phylum Chordata; class Amphibia; order Anura; family Myobatrachidae; genus Pseudophryne; species Pseudophryne corroboree. The sequence continues at coordinate 889,273 of NW_026968733.1, forward strand.
CTCTTTTGCAAAGAGCTACGCATTGGAAAATTCAGGGCTATACCGTGTAGATGAAGCACTAACAGGAGGCTTTAAAATTTTCATTCTAGTTTCCTTCGTTTGGGAGAAAAATGCAAAGGTACAAGACAGCTTTTCCTTGCCAATATCTCTCTTTTGCAAAGAGCTGCACATTGGAAAATTCAGGGCTATGCCGTGTAGATGATGGCCTAACAGGAGGCTTTAAAATTTTCTTTCTAGTGTCCTTCGTTTGGGAGAAAAATGCAAAGGTACAAGACAGCTTTTCCTTGCCAATATCTCTCTTTTGCAAAGAGCTACGCATTGGAAAATTCAGGGCTATGCCGTGTAGATGATGGCCTAACAGGAGGCTTTAAAATTTTCTTTCTAGTGTCCTTCGTTTGGGAGAAAAATGCAAAGGTACAAGACAGCTTTTCCTTGCCAATATCTCTCTTTTGCAAAGAGCTACGCATTGGAAAATTCAGGGCTATACCGTGTAGATGAAGCACTAACAGGAGGCTTTAAAATTTTCATTCTAGTGTCCTTCGTTTGGGAGAAAAATGCAAATGTAGCTTGTGCCATCGCCACTCTGCTCCTTGTGCCGCCTTGGCGGTTTACATGAGCCACTGCGGTGACGTTGTCTGACTGGATCAGAACCGGTTGGTCGCAAAGTAAGGTCTCCGCTTGACGTAGGGCATTGTATATGGCCCCTAGTTTCAGGATGTTGATGTGAAGACAAGTCTCTTGACTTGACCAAAGACCTTGGAAATTTCTTCCCTGTGTGACTGCTCCCCAACCTTGGAGGCTTGCATCTGTGGTCACCAGGATCCAGTCCTGAATGCCGAATCTGTGTCACTCGAGAAGGTGAGCACTCTGCAGCCACCACAGGAGTGATACCCTGACCCTGGGGGACAGGGTGATCAACCAATGCATCTGTAAATGTGACCCAGACCACTTGTCCAGTAGGTCCCATTGGAAAGTCCTCGCATGGAACCTGCCGAATGGAATGGCTTTGTATGATGCCACCATCTTTCCCAGGACTCGAGTGCAGTGATGCACTGACACAAGTTTTGGTTTCAATAGGTTCCTGACAAGAGTCATGAGTTCCTGGGCCTTTTCTATCGGGAGATAAACCCTCTTCTGGTCTGTGTCCAGAATCATGCCCAAGAAAGACAGACGAGTCGTAGGAACCAACTGCGACTTTGGGATATTGAAAATCCAGCCGTGTTGCTGTAACACTTTCAGTGAAAGTGATACGCTGTTCAGCAACTGCTCTCTTGATCTCGCTTTTATGAGATCGCTCAAGTACGGGATAATTGTGACACATTGCTTGCGCAGGAGAACCATCATTTCCACCATTACCTTGGTGAAAATTCTCTGGGCCGTGGAGAGACCAAACAGCAACGTCTGAAATTGGCAATGACAGTCCTGTACCGCAAATCTGAGGTACGACTGATGAGATGGATAAATTTGGACATGAAGGTATGCATCCTGTACACAAATGCGGACAACAGGTGTCAAGCCGTGTGTTGCCTTTGTCAAGCTGTAATAAGTAGGGGTAAGGACGTTAACCACCTCAGAACATCCTCCCTTATACGTCACCTGCAGCACATTAATCATAAGTCAGTGACAAGTTCAAAAACTTTGGATGACAGCGGAAGCAGTCCACTGACCACTAAATCCCTTCCTCTTGTAACCAAGCTCCTGCAAACCACACCACCAACTCCCTCAGTGTCAATTTCCTCCTTAGACAGGAGAGCCAATAGTCCTGCAGGCCATGTCACTGGCAAGTCTGACGAGTCCTCTCCTGCCTGGGATTCCTCCGATGCATCCTTGAGTGTAACGCCTACTGCTGCTGGCGCTGCTGTTGTTGCTGCTGGGAGTCGATCGTCATCCCAGAGGGGAAGTCGGAAGACCACTTGTACTACTTCCAGTAGGCAATTGACTGTCCAACAGTCCTTTGCGAGGAAGATGAAATATCACAGCAGTCATCCTGCTGCAAAGCGGATAACTCAGGTCTTGTCAGCCTGGGTGGTGAGAAACGTGGTTCCGGTATCCATCGTTAATTCAGAGGCAACTAGAGACTTGATTGAGGTACTGTGTCCCCGGTACCAAATGCCATCTAGGTTCCATTTCTCTAGGCAGGCGATACCGAAAATGTACACAGACCTCAGAAAAAGAGTCACCAGTGTCCTAAAAAATGCAGTTGTACCCAATGTCCACTAGTCCACATGTCCGTGGTTAAGTGGAGCAGGGCAGACTCAGGACTATATGACTGTGACAGCCCACTGGGTAGATGTATTGCCCCCCGCAGCAAGAACAGCAGCGGCGGCACCAGTAGCAGCATCTCGCAAATGCCAACTCGTTCCTAGGCAGGCTACGCTTTGTATCACCGCTTTCCATAAGAGGCACACAGCTGACAACCTCTTACGGAAACTGAGGAACATCATCGCAGAATGGCTTACCCCAATTTGACTCTCCTGGGGATTTGTGACATCGGACAACGCCACCAATATTGTGCGTGCATTACATCTGGGCAAATTCCAGCACGTCCCATGTTTTGCACATACATTGAATTTGGTGGTGCAGAATTATTTAAAAAACGACAGGGGCGTGCAAGAGATGCTGTCGGTGGCCCGAAGAATTGCGGGCCACTTTCTGCATTCAGCCACCGCGTGCCGAAGACTGGAGCACCACCAAACATTCCTGAACCTGCCCTGCCATCCTCTGAAGCAAGAGGTGGTAACGAGGTGGAATTCAACCCTCTATATGCTTCAGAGGATGGAGGAGCAGCAAAAGGCCATTCAAGCCTATACATCTACCCACGATATAGGCAAAGGAGGGGGAATGCACCTGACTCAAGCGCAGTGGAGAATGATTTCAACGTTGTGCAAGGTTCTGCAATCCTTTGAACTTGCCACACGTGAAGTCAGTTCAGACACTGCCAGCCTGAGTCAGGTCATTCCCCTCATCAGGCTTTTGCAGAAGAAGCTGGAGACATTGAAGGAGGAGCTAAAACAGAGCGATTCCGCTAGGCATGTGGGACTTGTGGATGGAGCCCTTAATTCGCTTAACCAGGATTCAATCTGTTGAAATCAGAGCAATAAATTTTGGCCACCGTGCTCGATCCTAGATTTAAAACCTACATTGTATCTCTCTTTCCTGCAGACACAAGTCTGCAGAGGTTCAAAGACCTGCTGGTGAGAAAATTGTCAAGTCAAGCGGAACGTGACCCGTCAACAGCTCCTCCTTCACATTCTCCCGCAACTGGGGGTGCGAGGAAAAGGCTAAGAATTCCGAGCCCACCCGCTGGCGGTGATGCAGGGCAGTCTGGAGTGAGTGCTGACATCTGGTCCGGACTGAAGGACCTGGCAACGATTACTGACATGTCGTCTACTGTCACTGCATATGATTCTGTCACCTTTGAAAGAATGGTGGAGGATTATATGAGTGACCGCATCCAGGTAGGCACGTCAGACAGTCCGTATGTATACTGGCAGGAAAAAGAGGCAATTTGGAGGCCCTTGCACAAACTGGCTTTATTCTACCTAAGTTGCCCTCCCTCCAGTGTGTACTCCAAAAGAGTGTTTAGTGCAGCCGCTCACCTTGTCAGCAATCGGCGTACGAGGTTACTTCCAGAAAATGTGGAGAAGATGATGATCATCAAAATGAATTATAATCAATTCCTCCGTGGAGACATTCACCAGCAATTGCCTCCAGAAAGTACACAGGGATCTGAGATGGTGGATTCCAGTGGGGACGAATTAATAATCTGTGAGGAGGGCGATGTACACAGTGAAAGGGGTGAGGAATCGGAGGATGATGAGGTGGACATCTTGCCTCTGTAGAGCCAGTTTGTGCAAGGAGAGATTGATTGCTTCTTTTTTGGTGGGGGTCCAAACCAACCAGTCATTTCAGTCAGCCGTGTGGCAGACCCTGTTGCTGAAATGATGGGTTCGTCAATGTTTTTCTTTTCAATCTAAGCCCCTGCAGTTTTCTGTAAGAATCTGCTTCGCTATGATGATCAACAAGTCACAAGGGCAAACACTCAGGGCTGGAGGCGTAGATCTTAGGACCAGCTGCTACAAGGATGGCAAAGGTGTCACTATCATTTGTGACACCCAGAGAGGCAGCGAGGGAGATTGTAATGCAGTGCGCGCAGATAAGCAGCGCAATGGTAAAATGGAGGCATGGTCTCATAGGTAGGGGTGTGGCCTGTTGGCCTGAATCTCCATTTTGTTGCTCCATTTTGAGTGCTGCACCCGGGGACTAGTGTGTGAGTGGTGCTGGCTCCTGCACAGTGACAGAAACTGGGTGTTGCACGTAATGTCACAGTGAAACACCCATATTCTGTCACTGAAGAGGAGCCGGCACTTTGGTGTCACCCCCCTTGGCGGGTGACACTCGGGTGTGGGCCGCAACCCCGTTGTGATGCCACTGACCCATGGGAAGCTTTACGTGGCTTACCCATGTGTTAATAGCCCCAAGCATCTTTTGTGTTAGTCCCTGAAGAAAAACTTCAAATATTTACAAATAAATTTTGTAATCAATGGGCCTAATTCAGTAAGGATTGCAAATTCTGCTAAGTAACAGAATTTGCAATCCTTTGGTTCGCATGCTGGGGCCACCCAGCATGCCGCCTCCCTTCTTGACCATGCTGAAATTGCAGTCGCAGTGCAGTTCAGCGTGATCATAAAAAATGGGTTAGCCTCCTGTTGGTGCAGACTGTATGTGTGCGCAGGAAGCCGCCACCATTTTTGTGATCGCAGCTGCTGCATGTGATGTCATGCAACCGCTCTGACCACGCCTCCTGTTTCTCCGTTGCCGACCCCATTTTGAAGCCCTGCCCACGCACCGCTCCATCTCCGACTTGGAAATGGAGTGTTGCTGACCCCCCCCCCCCCCCAGCACCGATTGACAGTCAGAGGCGATCGCATTAACTGCGGGGTGCCGCAGAAAATGCAGGCGCATGCGTATGCTCTTAGCAATTTTTGCAGTTGGACTGCTTATTGCGATTGCAATCCAACCTGAATCAGGCTCTATTACCTATCACAATGCACTGCGGGTAGTACAAAATGGGGTTAATATAAGAGAAAACCCCCCAGAGCTGTGCTCCTTAACTGTCCCTGGTGGCTAGTGGAGCAGCTGCCCAGTAATCAGTGTCCACGCCAGTGCGCACATGGCCCGCCCCCTACAGCCACGCTGGATCACGGTATAGTGTGGGCACAGAAGTCCCTTACCTCCCTTTCATCAGCGGCCTCGTGATCCCGGAGGGCGGTGTGTGTGTGACTGACCTTAGGAAGAAACCGGAGCCTCCGCTGCAGTGACCCAGCAACCAGGGCGCGGGAGTATACTGCGCCGCTGGGAGTGATGGAGCTGCAGTAAAGATGTCTATTAGACCTAGCCTGCTGCAGCCCTTGTAGATTCTTATAAAAAAAAGTTCTTCTTTTCTTGTCAAAATTAATAGCTAAGAATAGGCTGCCTGAGGCAGCCCCCTCTTAAGTGGCCTGCTACTGAAGGCACCAACTACAAACTGAGCTCCCTGTTCATGGAAGCGAGGTTATAGAGGAGGGGGCGCTGAGCATCTTGGGAACAGTCAAAAGCTTTGAGCCTGTTGGTGCCTCAGATCAAGATCCTACTCTACACCCCAATGTGAATCCTTGTGGAGTCCAGTGTACCCCACAGAAGAAATGAATGTGTCACACCCATTGGCAGCAACATTAGAATAGCTGCTGATGGGCACAATTGAGAAAGGAAGGGGGGAAAACATTTGAATCCAGCACATATATGTAATTTGAATATGTAATTTGTACCTTCCTACTTTAAAATGTAATGGATGAACCTCACCCTGTGAGAACTATCTTCATGATCAAGAGATCTCATACGCAAGAAAAGCATGTGCTGGGATAGGGCTGTGGAGGGCGGCTGCTCGGGCACACACCCGTCAAGTTAAGGAGATTCAACTGAGGAAGCACAAGGGAACTGCAGGGAGACCACATATTTTCAGATGAACATGAGAGGGCGGAAGGCTGCCTAATACTGAAGCACCCTCAAACATCAAACCATATGCAACAACTAGTACAAGCATTCCTGGGGAAAGGTCTGCAGCAGACGGATTTGCATACGGTGATGTCATCCAAGCAATGGGCATAGTTGGCTGCAACCCTCGTCTGCATATGAAAATGGTCACGCAGGGCATGGCGGCCTTTGTGGGGTTGCGCTTGGATGACCCCTAGATCGCTTTATACACCCCCATCAGTGTGGGGCTCATGTTGGCCATGCCCAAGCCCCTGAAGCATTCAAGCTGATTTCTTGCAGCAGCTGGACCCAGTAACAGCTCCAGAGTTGCTCTACAAGACAAGTAAAAGGGTGTGAGCCCTGCAGCACCACCTGTAGTTTGCATACACACATATATAGGACAGCATCTCTTATATGCCCCAGGGGCAATAAAATAGTAGCCTTATCTAGGGTATCCGTCCATGCCGCTACAGCACTACACACCCAGGCCGACGCAATTGCCGGTCTGAGTAAGGTACCTGAATGTGTATAAATGGACTTCAGGGTAATCTCCTGTTTGCGGTCAGCAGACTCTTTGAGGGTAGCCGTATCCTGGGACGGGAGGGCTACCTTCTTGGATAAGCGTGTTAATGCTTTGTCCACCCAAGGGGAGGATTCCCATCGTAACCTATCCGTTGATGGGAAAGGGGAATCCTTTTGGAAATCTGCAGGAGATTCCCAAGCTTTTTCACATAACTCGTTCAGCTCGTGTGAGGGGGGAAAGGTTACCTCAGGCTTCTTTCCCTTGTACATATGTACCCTCTTGTCAGGGATAGGGGGCTCCTCTGTGATGTGCAAAACATCTTTTATTGCCATAATCATATATCAAATGTATTTTGCCAATTTTGGCTGTAACTTTGCATCATCGTAATCGACACTGGAGTCAGAATCCGTGTCGGCATCTGTGTCAACAATCTGGATAGTGGGCGCTTATGAGACCCTGACAGTCCCTGCGACATAGGATTAGGCATTGGTTGAGACCCTGACTGTCCCAAAGCTTCTGCCTTGTCTAATCTTTTGTGCAATGAGTTTACACTAGCATTTAAAACATTCCACATATCCATCCAATCAGGTGTCGGCGGAGACACCACGTTCATTTGCTCCCGCTCCTCTCTAATATAGCCTTCTTCCTCAGACATGTCGACACACGCGTACCGACACACCACACACACAGGGAATACTTTTACTGAAGACATTTCCCCCACAAGGCCCTTTGGAGAGACAGAGAGAGAGTATGCCAGCACATACCCCAGCGCTATATAACCCAGGAATAGCACAGTAACTTAATGTTTGAACAATCGGTGAGGGGGAACATCTTGAAACCCCAGTTTGTACCCTTGGGACACTATTTGTAAAACACACGAGTCCATGTCCGAATGAATCCAGAACTGACTGAAGAGTTTTAGACATGCCCCCACTGGTGCGGGCTCCTGCAAGAGAGCCCCAGCGTCATGCAGTGGATTTGGCAGAAGCAGAGGATGATCTCTGCTCCTGCGATCTTGAAGAGGATGCAGACCTCTTCTCTCTTCTCCTTCCTCTACCTGCAAAGAAAGGGGAATCTTAACTTCTTGCATATCTATTGGGCCGAAATGACTGCATCAGATAATGATGCGTCTTCATCCGTTGGGAGGGAACATAGGGCAAGAAGGTTGACTTACCTGCGGGAGCTGCCGAGATCAAATTAACTAGGCAGTCACCAAACAAGGCTTCACCTTCATAGGGAAGAGATTCCCTTTCTTCTTGGAGTCAGCATCAGCATTCTCTTGGTGAATCCACAATGCCCTCCTATCCGACACTGCCATGAAATTGGCCCGTGAACTCAAGAGTCCTATATCCCTTGCAGTCTCACGTAAGTATGCTGCAGTGTCCTTGATATGATACAACGTAAGGAGTATCCCATCTCTCCAGGGTATCTATATCGGATGACAAGGTATTCGACCAATTCTTGAATACTACTACTCACCCATGCACATGTAATGGCAGGTCTAAGTAATGTACCCGTGGTTACATAACTAGAAATAATGTAGCTTCCTGCATACGATCCGCTGGATTTGTGACAGGGCCCCGTGCAGAACAGGGGGTGACTCCCACTTTATTCTGTCCGCGGCGGGAAATGAATAAACAACCAGAATCCTTTTGGGGATTTGAAACCATCTTGTCGAGCTGGCCCAGACTTTCTCAAACAGAGATGGAGGAACGTTACATCAGCTTTCATTATATATCTATATATACATACATATAGACCCCTTTGTCAGGAACAGCAGGGTCTTCAGTGATTTTAATATGTCCTTAATATCCACAATCATGTACTGAATGCTCCTTGCCAATATTGGATCTAATCAGGAAACATTATGGTCGACATAAGTATCAGTATCCGTGTCAGTATCAGTGTGTAGTAACTGGGCAAAATAACATTTTTGCGACCCAGCGGGGCCTGAGGGAAAAGAAACATAGCCATGAATATCACATCTATTCTCTAAGTCTGTGTCTGGGACACAGATTTATCCAACCTTACTCTGATATTACTGAAACTTTTACCCAGTCAGTTATTGGTGGTGCCAACAGGGCCACCATCATATGTCTGCATTCCTAATATAGTTTCCTCTTGGGAAAAACATTCAGCCACCGACATGTTGACACACATATACCAAGTACCCACAGACACACCGGCTTATGGGGGACAGACCGTCAGTAAATCTGTCAGAGGGACACAGAGGATTTTTCAGCTCACAATCCAGCGCCAAAAGTACACAGTCTGGGAAATAATAAACTCTATAGTGATAGACTTGTAATGCTCTAAAGATGTTCTGGTGAGGTGAGGAAGAAGCCCCGCCGCTGTAATGGCGCGTATCTGTCCCGCTCAGAAATAATTAATTACGCTAGCGGGGTAAGGACAGTGCCCAGGCACTAATGTCCACTTTTTCCAGCCTTTTGTGAGGAATTTATGCTGCCCAGGGTGCCCCCCCCCCCGTGCCCTGCACCCTGCAGTGCCTGTGTTTGTGTGGGAGCATGGCGCGCAGCGTTCCGCTCGCTGCTCGGTACCTCAGAATGCCGTCACTGAAGAAGAAGTCTTCTGTTCTTCTGCTACTCACCTGTCTTCTGGCTCTGTAAGGGGGTGACGGCAGGCTGCGGGAGTGTGCATCTAGGCGTACCCAGCGATCAGCACCCTCAGGAGCTAATGGTGTCCTGTCAGCCTGAAGCAGAGCCATTGAACTCACTAGAAGTTGGTCATACTTCTCTCCCCTAAGTCCCACGAAGCAGGGAGACTGTTGCCAGCAGCCTCCCTGAAAATAAAAAAAACTAACAAGTCTTTTCAGAGAAACTCAGTAGAGCTCCCCTGTAGTGCATCCAGTATCACTGCGCACAATACTAAAACTGGAGTCTGGAGGAGGGGCATAGAGGGAGGAGACAGTTCACACCCTTTGAAAGTCTTAAAGTGCCCATGTCTCCTGCGGATCCCGTCTATACCCCATGGTTCTTAATGTGACCCCAGCATCCTCTAGGACGTATGAGAAAACAAATAACGCACACACGAGGAGGAGAGAACTAAGGAAGCTATAAGGAGAAGAGGGGAGGGAGGGGGGGTTGAAAGGTAAGGTAGTAAAGGCATATTGGATAAACTACAACCTTATACATATTCATTAATGTACCAGTAGTTAGAAGTAGAAGAGCTCTAACAGAAACCACAAAGCTTATCTAAAGCCACACCACACTGGATATGCCCAATCCATTTGATTTTTGAAGCAAAGCAGTATTGGACTTTGTTAATACATGGATGGGAGACTGCTTGGTAGTATCAGATTCTTTAGGTGTTTTTAAACTACCAACACCATTTTCTTGGTACATTTAATTTTTACATGTATTCTTTTATGTACCAGAAGTTAGAAGTAGAAGAGCTGTAACAGAAACCACCAGCTCATCTACAGCCACAGCACACTGGATTTGCCCAATCTCTCCTGATCATGGAAGCTGAGCAGTGTTGGTCCTGGTTTTAGTACTTGGATGGGAGACCACAAGGAAATACCAGGAGCTGTGTGTATTTTTACAATACTAACACCGTTCTCTTGATGCATTCCATTTTGAAACATTGGGGCAGATCTATTAAGCCTGGTGAACTGATAAAGTGCAAGGTGATAAAGTACCAGCCAGTCAGCTCCTAACTGTCATTTTTCAAACCCAGCCTGTGACATGGCAATTAGGAGCTGATTGGCTGGTACTTTATCACCATGCAAATTATCATTTCACCAGGTTTAATAAATCGGCTGCTTACTCATTTATGTACGAGTAGTTAGAAGTAGAAGAACTCTAACAGAAACCACTAAGCTCATCTACAGCCACACCACACTGTATATGCCCAATATCACCTGATTTTAGGCCTGGTTTGTTCTTGGATGTGAGACCACCTGGGAATACCAGGTGCTGTAGGTAGTTTTATACTACCAACACCGTTCTCTTGATGCATTCCATTTTGAAACATTGGGGCAGATCTATTAAGCCTGGTGAACTGATAAAGTGCAAGGTGATAAAGTACCAGCCAGTCAGCTCCTAACTGTCATTTTTCAAACCCAGCCTGTGACATGGCAATTAGGAGCTGATTGGCTGGTACTTTATCACCATGCAAATTATCATTTCACCAGGTTTAATAAATCGGCTGCTTACTCATTTATGTACGAGTAGTTAGAAGTAGAAGAACTCTAACAGAAACCACTAAGCTCATCTACAGCCACACCACACTGTATATGCCCAATATCACCTGATTTTAGGCCTGGTTTGTTCTTGGATGTGAGACCACCTGGGAATACCAGGTGCTGTAGGTAGTTTTATACTACCAACACCGTTCTCTTGATGCATTATATTTTGAAACTTATTCATTGATGTACCAGTAGTTAGAAGTAGAAGTTAGAAACAGCAAAAATCATCTACAGCCGCATCACACTGGATATGTCCAATCTCATCTGATGTTGGAAGCTAAGCAGTGTTGTGCCTGGTTAGTTTTTGGATTTCAGGTCCTGCCTTCTGGTTTGGCCACGGCACCTCGGAAATTCACCAAGGTCATGGCCGTGATGACGACCCTTCACCATCGGTGGACCAGGGAGGAATCTCTCCTCCCGATAAACATTCTGGAATTGCGGGCAGTGTTCAATTCATTGACACTGGCCCTGCCTCTAGTACAGAACAGGCCTGTTCAAGTACAATCGGACAACGACACCACGGTAGTGTACACAAATCATCAAGGCGGCACTCGAAATTGCATGGCAAAGCTGGAAGTATCAAAAATCCTCAGTTGGGTAGAACGTCATCTGCCAGCAATATCGGCAGTGTTCATTCCCGGAGTCCTCAACTGGGAAGCGGATTTCCTCAGTCGTCAGTACGTTCACGCTGGAGAGTGGAGAGGCCGCAGCAGAAATGTCTGCACTGGTGTCAGTAGGTGACTGAGGCAGGGATGACTGGGAGATAGTGGGTGACTGAAGCATGTATGACTGGGAGATAGTGGGTGACTGAGGCCGGGGTGACTGGGAAATAGTCAGTGACTAAGGCAGGGGTGATAGGGATATAGTGGATGACTGTGGCAGGGGTGACAGGGACAGTAGGAGACTGAGGCAGGGGTGACAGGGATAGTGGGTGACTGAGGCAGGGGTGATAGGGTGACAGTGGGTGACTGAGGCAGAGGTGACAGGGATAGTGGGTGACTGAGGTAGGGGTGATATGGAGATAGTGGTTGACTGAGGCAGGGGTGACAGAGATAGTGGGTGACTAAAGCAGGGGTGACTGGTATAGTGGGTGACTGAGGCAGGGGTCGCAGGTATAGTGGTTAACTGAGGCAGCGGTGACTGGGAGATAGTGGGTAACTGGGGCAGGGGTGACAGGGAAAGTGTGTGACTCAGGCAGGGGTGATAGGGAGATAGTGGGCAGCAGATCACTGCCTCGCTGACAGCAGCACATCCCTGCTTCACTGACAGCAGCACATCCCTGCCTCATTGACAGCAGCACATACCTGCCTCACTTATAGCAGCACATCCCTGCCTCACTGGCAGCAGCAGATCCCTGCCTCACTGGCAGCAGCAGATCACTGCTTCACTGACAGCCGCACATCCCTGCCTCACTGGCAGCAGCAGATCCCTGCCTTACTGACAGCTGTATATAGGGCCTAATTCAGACCTGATCTCTGCTGTGCATATTCACACAACAGGAGATCAGGTCTGAAGTGTGTGTGTGTGTGCTGGTGCCGCAGTGCGATCAGCATCTCTGCCCAGTGAGCGCCTCTGCCAACACATACTTATCTTGCATATGAGATCTCTTGATCATGAAGATAGTTCTCACAGGGTGAGGTTCATCCATTACATTTTAAAGTAGGAAGGTACAAATTACATATTCAAATTACATATATGTGCTGGATTCAAATGTTTTCCCCCCTTCCTTTCTCAATTGTGCCCATCAGCAGCTATTCTAATGTTGCTGCCAATGGGTGTGACACATTCATTTCTTCTGTGGGGTACACTGGACTCCACAAGGATTCACATTGGGGTGTAGAGTAGGATCTTGATCTGAGGCACCAACAGGCTCAAAGCTTTTGACTGTTCCCAAGATGCTCAGCGCCCCCTGCTCTATAACCTCGCTTCCATGAACAGGGAGCTCAGTTTGTAGTTGGTGCCTTCAGTAGCAGGACACTTAACAGGGGGCTGCCTCAGGCAGCCTATACTTAGCTATTAATTTTGACAAGAAAAGAAGAACTTTTTTTATAAGAATGTACAAGGGCTGCAGCAGGCTAGGTCTAATAGACATCTTTACTGCAGCTCCATCACTCCCAGCGGCGCAGTATACTCCCGTGCCCTGGTTGCTGGGTCACTGCAGCGGAGGCTCCGGTTTCTTCCTAAGGTCAGTCACACACACACCGCCCTCCGGGATCACGAGGCCGCTGATGAAAGGGAGGTAAGGGGCTTCTGTGCCCACACTATACCGTGATCCAGCGTGGCAGTAGGGGGCGGGCCGTGTGCGCACTGGCGTGGACACTGATTACTGGGCAGCCGCTCCACTAGCCACCAGGGACAGTTAAGGAGCACAGCTCTGGGGGTTTTTCTCCTATATTAACCCCATTTTGTACTACCTGCAGTGCATTGTGATAGGTAATAGAGCCTGATTCAGGTTGGATTGCAATCACAATAAGCAATCCAACTGCAAAAATTGCTAAGAGCATACGCATGCGCCTGCATTTTCTGTGACTGTCAATCGGTGCGGGAGGGGGGGGGGTCAGCAACACTCCATTTCAAAGTCGGAGATGGAGCGGTGCGGGGGCAGGGCTTCAACGGAGAAACAGGAGGCGTGGTCAGAGCGGCTGCATGACATCACATGCAGCCGTTGCGATCACAAAAATGGTGGCGGCTTCCTGCGCACACGTACAGTCTGCACCAACAGGAGGCTAACCCATTTTTTATGATCACGCTGAACTGCACTGAGACTGCAATTTCAGCGTGGTCAAGAAGGGAGGCGGCATGCTGGGTGGCCATGCCCTGTGATGGATGGCCCCAGCATGCGAACCAAAGGATTGCAAATTCTGTTACTTAGCAGAATTTGCAATCCTTACTGAATTAGGCCATTGATTACAAAATTGTAAACAATATTTGAAGTTTTTCTTCAGGGACTAACACAAAAGATGCTTGGGGCTACTAACACATGGGTAAGCCACGTAAAGCTTCCCATGGGTCAGTGGCATCACAACGGGGTTGCGGCACACACCCGAGTGTCACCCGCCAAGTGGGGTGACACCAAAGTGCCGGCTCTTCTTCAGTGACAGAATATGGGTGTTTCACTGTGACATTACGTGCAACACCCAGTTTCTGTCACTGTGCAGGAGCCAGCACCACTCACACACTAGTCCCCGGGTACAGCCCCCAACCCCCGGGATACCCGCAGCAACAAAATGGTGATTCAGGCCACGCCCCTACCTATGAGACCATGCCTCCTTTTTACCATTGCGCTGCTTATCTGCGCGCACTGCATTACAATCTCCCTCGCCGCCTCTCTGGGTGTCACCAGTGATAGTGACACCTCTGCCATGCTTGTAGCAGCTGGTCCTAAGATCTACGCCTCCAGCCCTGAGTGTTTTCCCTTGTGACTTGTTGATCATCATAGCGAAGCAGATGCTTACAGAAAACTGCAGGGGCTTAGATTGAAAAGAAAAACATTGACGAACCCATCATTTCAGCGACAGGGTCTGCCACTCGACTGACTGAAATGACTGGTTGGTTTGGGCCCCCACCAAAAAAGAATCAATCAATCTCTCCTTGCACAAACTGGCTCTACAGAGGCAAGATGTCCACCTCATCATCCTCCGATTCCTCACCCCTTTCACTGTGTACATCCCCCTCCTCACAGATTATTAATTCGTCCCCACTGGAATCCACCATCTCAGATCCCTGTGTACTTTCTGGAGGCAATTGCTGGTGAATGTCTCCACGGAGGAATTGATTATAATTAATTTTGATGATCATCATCTTCTCCACATTTTCTGGAAGTAACCTTGTACGCCGATTGCTGACAAGGTGAGCGGCCGCACTAAACACTCTTTCGGAGTACACACTGGAGGGAGGGCAACTTAGGTAGAATAAAGCCAGTTTGTGCAAGGGCCTCCAAATTGCCTCTTTTTCTCCACCATTCTTTCAAAGGTGACAGAATCATATGCAGTGACAGTAGACGACATGTCAGTAATCGTTGCCAGGTCCTTCAGTCTGGACCAGATGTCAGCACTCACTCCAGACTGCCCTGCATCACCGCCAGCGGGTGGGCTCGGAATTCTTAGCCTTTTCCTCGCACCCCCAGTTGCGGGAGAATGTGAAGGAGGAGCTGTTGACGGGTCACGTTCCGCTTGACTTGACAATTTTCTCACCAGCAGGTCTTTGAACCTCTGCAGACTTGTGTCTGCCGGAAAGAGAGATACAATGTAGGTTTTAAATCTAGGATCGAGCACGGCGGCCAAAATGTAGTGCTCTGATTTCAACAGATTGAATCCTGGTTAAGCAAATTAAGGGCTCCATCCACAAGTCCCACATGCCTAGTTGAATCGCTCTGTTTTAGCTCCTCCTTCAATGTCTCCAGCTTCTTCTGCAAAAGCCTGATGAGGGGAATGACCTGACTCAGGCTGGCAGTGTCTGAACTGACTTCACGTGTGGAAAGTTCAAAGGGTTGCAGAACCTTGCACAACGTTGAAATCATTCTCCACTGCGCTTGAGTCAGGTGCATTCCCCCTCCTTTGCCTATATCGTGGGCAGATGTATAGGCTTGAATGGCCTTTTGCTGCTCCTCCATCCTCTGAAGCATATAGAGGGTTGAATTCCACCTCGTTACCACCTCTTGCTTCAGATGATGGCAGGGCAGGTTCAGGAATGTTTGGTGGTGCTCCAGTCTTCGGCATGCGGTGGCTGAAGGCAGAAAGTGGCCCGCAATTCTTCGGGCCACCGACAGCATCTCTTGCACGCCCCTGTCGTTTTTTAAATAATTCTGCACCACCAAGTTCAATGTATGTGCAAAACATGGGACGTGCTGGAATTTGCCCAGATGTAATGCACGCACAATATTGGTGGCGTTGTCCGATGTCACAAATCCCCAGGAGAGTTCAATTGGGGTAAGCCATTCTGCGATGATGTTCCTCAGTTTCCGTAAGAGGTTGTCAGCTGTGTGCCTCTTATGGAAAGCGGTGATACAAAGCGTAGCCTGCCTAGGAACGAGTTGGCAATTGCGAGATGCTGCTACTGGTGCCGCCGCTGCTGTTCTTGCTGCGGGAGGCAATACATCTACCCAGTGGGCTGTCACAGTCATATAGTCCTGAGTCTGCCCTGCTCCACTTAACCACAGACAAGTGGACATTGGGTACAACTGCATTTTTTAGGACACTGGTGACTCTTTTTCTGAGGTCTGTGTACATTTTCGGTATCGCCTGCCTAGAGAAATGGAACCTAGAGGGTATTTGGTACCGGGGACACAGTACCTCAATCAAGTCTCTAGTTGCCTCTAAATTAACGATGGATACCGGAACCACGTTTCTCACCACCCAGACCTGAGTTATCCGCTTTGCAGCAGGATGACTGCTGTGATATTTCATCTTCCTCGCAAAGGACTGTTGGACAGTCAATTGCTTACTGGAAGAAGTACAAGTGGTCTTCCGACTTCCCCTCTGGGATGACGATCGACTCCCAGCAGCAACAACAGCAGCGCCAGCAGCAGTAGGCGTTACACTCAAGGATGCATCGGAGGAATCCCAGGCAGGAGAGGACTCGTCAGACTTGCCAGTGACATGGCCTGCAGGACTATTGGCTCTCCTGTCTAAGGAGGAAATTGACACTGAGGGAGTTGGTGGTGTGGTTTGCAGGAGCTTGGTTACAAGAGGAAGGGATTTAGTGGTTAGTGGACTGCTTCCGCTGTCATCCAAAGTTTTTGAACTTGTCACTGACTTATGATGAATGCGCTGCAGGTGACATATAAGGGAGGATGTTCCGAGGTGGTTAACGTCCTTATCCCTACTTATTACAGCTTGAAAAAGGCAACACACGGCTTGACACCTGTTGTCCGCATTTGTGTACAGGATGCATACCTTCATGTCCCCATTTATCCACCTCATCAGGCGTAACTCAGATTTGCGGTACAGGACTGTCATTGCCAATTTCAGACGTTGCTGTTTGGTCTCTCCATGGCCCTGAGAATTTTCACCAAGGTAATGGCGGAAATGATGGTGCTCCTGTGCAAGCAAGGTGTCACAATTATCCCGTACTTGGGCGATCTCATAAAAGCGAGATCAAGAGAGCAGTTGCTGAACAGCATATCACTTTCACTGAAAGTGTTACAGCAACACGGCTGGATTCTCAATATCCCGAAGTCGCAGTTGATTCCTACTACTCGTCTGTCTTTCTTGGGCATGATTCTGGACACAGACCAGAAGAGGGTTTATCTCCTGATAGAAAAGGCCCAGGAACTCATGACTCTTGTCAGGAACCTATTGAAACCAAAACAGGTGTCAGTGCATCACTGCACTCGAGTCCTGGGAAAGATGGTGGCATCATACGAGGCCATTCCATTCGGCAGGTTCCATGCGAGGACTTTCCAATGGGACCTACTGGACAAGTGGTCCGGGTCACATTTACAGATGCATTGGTTGATCACCCTGTCCCCCAGGGTCAGGGTATCACTCTTGTGGTGGCTGCAGAGTGCTCACCTTCTCGAGGGACGCAGATTCAGCATTCAGGGCTGGATCCTGGTGACCACAGACGCAAGCCTCCAAGGTTGGGGAGCAGTCACACAGGGAAGAAATTTCCAAGGTCTTTGGTCAAGTCAAGAGACTTGTCTTCACATCAACATCCTGGAACTAAGGGCCATATACAATGCCCTACGTCAAGCGGAGACCTTACTTTGCGACCAACCGGTTCTGATCCAGTCAGACAACGTCACCGCAGTGGCTCATGTAAACCGCCAAGGCGGCACAAGAAGCAGAGTGGCGATGGCACAAGCCACCAGAATTCTTCGCTGGGTGGAGAATCACGCAAGCGCACTGTCAGCAGTGTTCATTCCGGGAGTGGACAACTGGGAAGCAGACATCCTCAGCAGACACGACCTACATCCGGGAGAGTGGGGACTTCATCAGGAAGTCTTTGCACAGATTACAAGTCGGTGGGAACTGCCACAGATAGACATGATGCCGTCCCGGCTCAACAAAAAGCTACAGAGGTATTGCGCAAGGTCAAGAGACCCTCAGGCAGTAGCTGTAGACGCCCTAGTGACACTGTGGGTGTTCCGGTCGGTCTATGTATTTCCTCCTCTTCCTCTCATACCCAAGGTGTTGAGGATAATAAGACAAAGAGGAGTGAGAACAATCCTCATTGTTCCAGATTGGCCACGGAGGACCTGGTATCCGGATCTGCAGGAAATGCTCACAGAAGATCTGTGGCCTCTCCCTCTAAGACAGGACCTGTTGCATCAGGGGCCCTGTCTGTTCCAAGACTTACCGCGGCTGCGTTTGACGGCATGGCGGTTGAATGCCGGATCCTAGCATTCCGGTTGAGGTCATCCCTACGCTGATAAAGGCTAGGAAGGATGTAACGTTAAAACATTACACCGTATATGGCGAAATTATGTTTCTTAGTGTGAGGCCAGGAATGCTCCTACGGAAGAATTCCATCTGGGCCGTTTCCTTCACTTCCTACAAACTGGAGTGAATTTGGGCCTAAAATTAGGCTCTATTAAGGTCCAGATTTCGGCCTTATCCATTTTCTTTCAAAAAGAATTGGCTTCTCTTCCAGAAGTTCAGACTTTTGTAAAAGGAGTGCTGCATATTCAGCCTCCTTTTGTGCCTCCGGTGGCACCTTGGGACCTTAACGTGGTGTTAAGTTTTCTAAAATTACACTGGTTTGAACCACTTAAAACAGTGGAGTTAAAATATCTCACATGGAAGGTGGTCATGTTATTAGCCTTGGCTTCGGCTAGGCGAGTGTCGGAATTAGCGGCTTTGTCACATAAAAGCCCATATTTGGTATTCCATGTGGATAGAGCGGAATTGCAGACCCGTCCTCAATTCCTACCAAAAGTGGTCTCATCTTTTCATATGAACCAACCTATTGTGGTGCCTGTGGCTACGCGTGACTTGGAGGATTCCGAGTTACTTGATGTGGTTAGGGCTTTGAAAATTTACGTGGCCAGGACGGCTAGAGTCAGGAAAACTGAAGCGCTGTATGTTCTGTATGCAACCAACAAGATTGGTGCCCCTGCTTCAAAGCAGGCTATTGCTCGCCGGATTTGTAACACGATTCAGCAAGCGCATTCTATGGCTGGATTGCAGTTACTGAAATCGGTCAAGGCCCATTCCACGAGGAAAGTGGGCTCTTCTTGGGCGGCTGCCCGAGGGGTCTCGGCACTACAGCTGTGTCAAGCTGCTACTTGGTCGGGTTCACACACCTTTGCAAAATACTATAAGTTTGATACCCTGGCTGAGGAGGAACTCATGTTTGCTCAATCGGTGCTGCAGATTCATCCGCACTCTCCCGCCCGTTTTGGAGCATTGGTATAATCCCCATGGTCCTTACGGAGTCCCCAGCATCCTCTAGGACGTTAGAGAAAATAAGATTTTAAACCTACTGGTAAATCTTTTTCTCGTAGTCCGTAGAGGATGCTGGGCGCCCGTCCCAAGTGCGGACTACTTCTGCAATACTTGTATATAGTTATTGCTTCAATAAGGGTTATGTTATAGTTGCATCGGTCCTGCACTGATGCTATGTTGTTTTTTCATACTGATAACTGGGTAGTTTATCACAAGTTATACGGTGTGATTGGTGTGGCTGGTATGAATCTTGCCCTGGATTAACAAAATCCTTTCCTCATACTGTCCGTCTCCTCTGGGCACAGTTTCTCTAACTGTTGCATAGAGGGAGGAGCCAGTGCACACCCAGAACTAAAGTCTTTCTTAAAGTGCCCATGTCTCCTGTGGAGCCCGTCTATCCCCATGGTCCTTACGGAGTCCCCAGCATCCTCTACGGACTACGAGAAAAAGATTTACCGGTAGGTTTAAAATCTTATTTTCTACTTTATTCTTTTCTATCCTAGTTTATTACGACCAACTCTCATCCAAGGAGTTTGATATTCTACTACCTGCATGCAATTTAAATTGCTTAAATTGTTTATATGGTTGATTTGTCCTTCACAATCCATAATCTGCAACTTGGATGTACTTGTGTCATTGAAAATCTTATAATAAAAATGTATATACAGATACTCAACCTGTATATTGAAAAAAAAAAAAAAGTTATAAGACATATGCATTCAATATTTGAAGAAACAAAATAAAATAAAGCTATCTATTGGGTTTCACTAACAAGCACATTGGAAGACTTGACTACTGTTAAAAGACATGCATTACATGGTATAGAGCCACAAACCACAATGTAGTAAAATAAAAACAAACTTACATGTGTATCAAACCTATGTGAGGCTTACATTGATAGTGCAAGATCAACACTCTATCAACTGTGCAAACTAGACTGCACATAAATGCCATAAAATTTATCTGAGATTTTAGTAAATAAGGCCCGTTGCTGTCCGGGTCACGCAGCCGTCACGGCCCGCCCCCATACGGTCCGGTCATGTCTGCGTTGTCCTGACTGTGCCCCCAAAATGGCGGCACAACGCCGCTGGCCCGACTCCTCCTGCCCAGTGACCGCCTCTGCCTGTCAATCAGGCAGAGGCGCTCACTGGGCAGAGATGCTGATCGCATCTCTGGCATGTGCCGGTGCACTGCGGCACCAGCACACACGCACTTCAGACCTGATCTCCTGTTGTGTGAATATGCACAGCAGGGATCAGGTCTGAATTAGGCCCTATATACAGCTGTCAGTAAGGCAGGGATGTGCTGCTGCCAGTGAGGCAGGGATGTGCTGCTGGTAGTGAAGCAGTGATGTGCTGCTGTCAGCGAAGCAGTGCTGTGCTGCTGTCAGCGAGACAGGGATGTGCTGCTGTCAGCGAGGCAGGGATGTGCTGCTGTCAGCGAAGCAGGGATGTGCTGCTGTCAGCGAAGCAGGGATGTGCTGCTGTCAGCGAAGCAGGGATGTGCTGCTGTCAGCGAGGCAGGGATGTGCTGCTGTCAGCGAGGCAGGGATGTGCTGCTGTCAGCGAGGCAGGGATGTGCTGCTATAAGTGAGGTAGGGATGTGCTGCTGTCATTGAAGCAGGAATGTGCTGCTGCAGTGAGGCAGAGATATGCAGCCCACTATCTCCCTATCACCCCTGCCTGAGTCACACACTTTCCCTGTCACCCCTGCCTCAGTTACCCACTATCTCCCAGTCACCGCTGCCTCAGTCAACCACTATATCTGCGATCCCTGCCTCAGTCACCCACTATACCAGTCACCCCTGCTTTAGTCACCCACTGTCACCCTATCACCCCTGCTTCAGTCACCCACTATCCCTGTCAACCCTGCCTCAGTCACCCACTATCTCCCAGTCACCCCTGCCTCAGTCAGCCACTATCCCTGTCACCCCTGCCTCAGTCTCTTACTGTCCCTGTCACCCCTGCCACAGTCATCCACTATCTCCCTATCACCCCTGCCTTAGTCATTTATTATACCTGTCACCCACTTTCTTCCCATACTTACCCAACCCCTTCCTATCACCCCTCCCTCAGTAACCCACTATCTCCCTGTCACCCACTATCTCCCAGTCACCCCGGCCTCAGTCACCCACTATCTCCCACTCATACATGCTTCAGTCACCCACTATCTCCCAGTCATCCCTGCCTCAGTCACCTACTGACACCAGTGCAGACATTTCTGCTGCGGCCTCTCCACTCTCCAGCGTGAACGTCCTGACGACTGAGGAAATCCGCTTCCTAGTTGAGGACTCCGGGAATGAACACTGCCGATATTGCTGTCAGATGACTTTCTACCCAACGGAGGATTTTTGATACTTCCAGCTTTGCCATGCAGTTTCGAGTGCCGCCTTGATGATTTGTGTACACTACCGTGGTGGCGTTGTCAGATTGTACTTGAACAGGCCTGTTCTGTACTAGAGGCAGGGCCAGTGTCAATTAATTGAACACTGCCTGCAATTCCAGAATGTATATCAGGAGGAGAGATTCCTCCCTGGTCCACCGACCCTGGAGAAAGTGTTGCTCCAACACCATGGCCCAGCCCAAAAGACTGGCATCCATTGTCAGGAGGACACAGTTGGAGATCCAGAAGGGATGGCCCCTGCTCAACTGTTGGTCCTGTAGCCACCAGCTCAGTGTCAGACGAACCTCCGGAGTCAAGGAGATCATTTGAGACATCATCCGATGAGGCAGGCCGTCCCACTTGGAGAGGATTAACCTCTGCAGAGGGCGGTAATGAAATTGAGCGTACTCTACCATATCGAAAGCCGACACCATGAGGTCTAGTACTTGCATCGCCGTGTGTATCAACACTCTTGGGCGAGAGAGGACGATACTGTCCTGAATTTTCAGGACTTTCTCTGGAGACAGAAACAATTGTTGGCTGAGTGTGTCCAGCAGTGCCCCTAGGTGCACAATGTTCCGAGCAGGGACCAGCGAGGACTTTTTTCAGTTGATGAGCCACCCGTGGACTTTTAGGAATTGGACCGCCAGTTCCAGATAACTGTGGAGAACCTCTTGGGAGTTCACCAGGATCAGCAAGTCGTCCAGATTTGGCAGGATCCTGATTCTCTGATGGTGAAGGGTCGTCATCACGGCCATGACCTTGGTGAATATCCGAGGTGCCGTGGCCAAACCAGAAGGCAGGACTTGAAATCCAAAAACAAACCAGGCACAACACTGCTTAGCTTCCATCATCAGATGAGATTGGACCAGTGGCGTAACTACTGCCCCCGCAGTCCTCGCGGTGGCTTGGGGGCGAGGGGCTGCGGGGGCGCCACTGATTTACAGCAGACTGACATGCGGACGAGCGTCCGCATGTCAGTCTGCAGTCTCCTTCCCTCCGCCGCTTTTTGGAGGGACACGGAGGGCACACAGCGCGCCTCCCTGTGTCCCTCCTGCTGCATCATCTCCGGCGGCCGCGGGTCTAATAGGGGGAAGTGCCGTCCGTGAGCTCTAATTGGCTCACGAACCGGCACTTCCCCCTATTAGACCCGCGGCCGCCGGAGATGATGCAGCAGGAGGGACACAGGAGAGACGAGCTGTGCCCTCCGTGTCCCTCCAAAAAGCGACGGGGGGGGGGGGGTAAATATCTGGCACTGGGGGCATATATGGCACGGGGGGGGGGGAATATCTGGCACTGGGGCATTTCTGGCACTGGGGGGAATATCTGGCACTGGGGGCATATCTGGCACTGGGGGGGATATCTGGCACTGGGGCATATATGGCACTGGGGGGGAATATCTGGCACTGGGGGCATATATGGCACTGGGGGGGGTATCTGGCACTGGGGGCATATATGGCACGGGGGGCATATATGGCACTGGGGGGAATATCTGGCACTGGGGGCATATATGGCACTGGGGGGGAATATCTGGCACTGGGGGCATATGTGTACCTGGCACATGGGGGGGACGACTATATTTGGCACTGGGGCATGTAAGTACCTGGCACCGTGGGGGAATATCTGGCACTGGGGACATATGTGGCACTGGGAGCACAGCCCTAGCAACAAGGACTACCTCCTAGCAACGAGCATGACACCCAGTGCATGAAACATCTGGCAACGAGCATGACACCCAGTGCATGAAACACCTGGCAACGAGCATGACACCCAGTGCATGAAACCCCTGGCAACGAGCATGACACCCTGAGCATGAAAACCCCTGGCACCGTGCATGGAACCAAGAGCATGAAACCCCTGGCAACGAGCATGACACCCAGTGCATGAAACCCCTGACAACGAGCAGGTAATTGAAAAGTAATTAGAAGCCTTACTGTAGGACTTAATGTGTAATGGGCATTACGGTGTGTGGCATAATGTATCACGGACATTGCGGTATGTGTCATAATGTGTCGCAGGCATTACGGTGTATGGTATACTATATCGCGGGCATTGTGATATGTGGTATAATGTCTCAGGGTCATTGCAGTGTGTGGCATAATGTATCACGGACATTGCGGTGTGTGTCATAATGTGTCAGGCATTACGGTGTGTGGTATACTATATCACGGGCATTGTGGTATGTGGTATAATGTCTCAGGGTCATTGCAGTGTGGCATAATACATAACGGGCATTGCGATGTGTGGCATAGGGTATAACAGGCAGGGCATTGCGGTATGTGTCACAGGCATTACGGTGTATGGTATACTATATCACGGGCATTGTGGTATAATGTCTCAAGGTCATTGCAGTGTGTGGCATAATGTGTCACAGGCATTGTATGTGCTATAATGTATCGGGCATTGCAGTGTGTGGCATAATGTATCACGGACATTGCGGTGTGTGTCATAATGTGTCACAGACATTGTATGTGCTATAATGTATCAGGGGCATTGCAGTGTGTAGCATAATGTATAACGGGCATTGCGATTCCTGTCATAATGTGTCACAGGCATTACGGTGTGTGGCATAATGTGTCACAGACATTACGGTGTGTGGCATAATGTGTCGGGGGCATTACAGTGTGTGCATATTGTGTCGTGCATTATTGTGTGCGGCATAATGTCTAAGGGCCATTGCAGTATGTGGCATAATGTATACTGGGCATTACTATAAGGAGGAAAAATGACAAATAATGTAAGGCGCATGAATCAGGATTATTTTTCTTTCCTGTGGTGGCCAACGTATGGGCGTGCAGGTTGCAAAACTGGGGTATAAGGTAGTCTTTTCCTGCCCCTTTATGCGAAACCACGCCCACTCCAACAAAACCACGCCCCTTTTTTGACGCGCGCGCCTTAGGCGCGCGCATATTTATCCCTTTCTTGCTCCCAATTATGGAGCATGAAGGGGGGGGGGGCGCCGAAGAATTTTTTGGCTTGGGGGAGAAAAATTTCTAGTTACGCCACTGGATTGGACATATCCAGTGTGATGCGGCTGTAGATGATTTTTGCTGTTTCTAACTTCTACATCAATGAATAAGTTTCAAAATAGAATGCATCAAGAGAACGGTGTTGGTAGTATAAAACTACCTACAGCACCTGGTATTCCCAGGTGGTCTCACATCCAAGAACAAACCAGGCCTAAGATTAGGTGATATTGGGCATATACAGTGTGGTGTGGCTGTAGATGAGCTTAGTGGTTTCTGTTAGAGTTCTTCTACTTCTAACTACTCGTACATAAATGAATAAGCGGACGATTTATTAAACCTGGTGAAATGATAATTTGCATGGTGATAAAGTACCAGCCAATCAGCTCCTAATTGCCATGTCACAGGCTGGGTTTGAAAAATGACAGTTAGGAGCTGACTGGCTGGTACTTTATCACCTTGCACTTTATCAGTTCACCAGGCTTAATAGATCTGCCCCAATGTTTCAAAATGGAATGCATCAAGAGAACGGTGTTGGTATTGTAAAAATACACACAGCTCCTGGTATTTCCTGGTGGTCTCCCATCCAAGTACTAAAACCAGGACCAATACTGCTCAGCTTCCATGATCAGGAGAGATTGGGCAAATCCAGTGTGCTGTGGCTGTAGATGAGCTCGTGGTTTCTGTTAGAGCTCTTCTACTTCTAACTTCTGGTACATAAAAGAATATGTGTAAAAATTAAATGTACAGTACCAAGAAAAGGGTGTTGGTAGTTTAAAAACACCTAAAGAATCTGATAATACATGGATGGGAGACTGCTTGGTAGTAACAAAGTCCAATACTGCTTTGCTTCAAAGATCAAATGAGATTGGGCTTATCCAGTGTGGTGTGGCTTTAGATAAGCTTTGTGGTTTCTGTTAGAGCTCTTCTACTTCTAACTACTGGTACATTAATGAATATGTATAAGGTTGTAGTTTATCCAATATCCCTTTACTACCTTACCTCCCCCCCCCCTCCCCTCCCCTCCCTTCCCCTCCTTATAGCTTCCTTTGTTCTCTCCTCCTCGTGTGTGCGTTATTTGTTTTCTCATACGTCCTAGAGGATGCTGGGATCACATTAAGAACCATGGGGTATAGACGGGATCCGCAGGAGACATGGGCACTTTAAGACTTTCAAAGGGTGTGAACTGTCTCCTCCCTCTATGCCCCTCCTCCAGACTCCAGTTTTAGAATTGTGCCCAGTGAGACTGGATGCACTACAGGGGAGCTCTACTGAGTTTCTCTGAAAATACTTATGTTAGTTTTTCTTATTTTCAGGGAGGCTGCTGGCAACAGTCTCCCTGCTTCGTGGAACTTAGGGGAGAGAAGTATGACCAACTTCTAGTGAGTTCAATGGCTCTGCTTCTGGCTGACAGGACACCATTAGCTCCTGAGGGTGCTGATCGCTGGGTACGCCTAGATGCCCACTCCCGTAGCCTGCCATCACCCCCTTACAGAGCCAGAAGTCAGAAGACAGGCGAGTAGCAGAAGAACAGAAGACTTCTTCTCCAGTGACGGCATTCTGAGGTACCACGCAGCGAGCGGAATGCTGTGCGCCATGCTTCCACACAAACACAGGCACTGCAGGGTGCAGGGCATGTGGGTGGGTGGGGGGGGGGCACCCTGGGCAGCATAAATTCCTCACAAAAGGCTGGCAAAAGTGGACATTAGTGCCTGGGCACTGTCCTTACCCCGCCAGCGTAATTAATTATTTGTTTCTGAGCGGGACAGAAGCGTGCCATTACAGCGGCGGGGCTTCTTCCTCACCTCACCAGCACATCTATAGAGCGTTACAAGTCTATCACTATAGAGTTTATTATTTCCCAGACTGTGTACTTTTGGCGCTGGGTTGTGAGCTAAAAAATCCTCTCTGTCCCTCTGACAGATTTACTGTAGGTCTATCCCCCATAAGCCGATGTGTCTGTGGGTACTTGGTACATGTGTGTCAACATGTCGGTGGCTGAATGTTTTTCCCAAGAGGAAACTATATTAGGAATGCAGACATATGATGGTGGCCCTGTTGGCACCACCAATAACTGACTGGGTGAAAGTTTCAATAATATCAGAGTGAGGTTGGATAAATCTGTGTCCCAGACACAGACGTAGAGAATAGATGTGATGTTCATGGCTATGCTTCTTTTCCCTCAGGCCCGCAAAAATGTTACTACACACTGATACTGACTCGGATACTGATTCCTATGTCGACCATAATATTTCCTGATTAGATCCAATATTGGCAAGGAGCATTCAGTACATGATTGTGGATATTAAGGACATATTAACATCACTGAGGACCCTGCTGTTCCTGACAAAGGGGTCTATATGTATGTATATATAGATATATAATGAAAGCTGATGTAACGTTCCTCCATCTCTGTTTGAGAAAGTCTGGGCCAGCTCGACAAGATGGTTTCAAATCCCCAAAAGGTTTCCGATTGTTTATTCATTTCCTGCTGCGGACAGAATAAAGTGGGAGTCACCCCCTGTTCTGCACGGGGCCCTGTCACAAATCCAGCGGATCGTATGCAGGAAGCTACATTATTTCTAGTTATGTAACCACGGGTACATTACTTAGACCTGCCATTACATGCGCATGGGTGAGTAGTAGTATTCAAGAATTGGTCGAATACCTTGTCTTCCGATATAGATATCTTGGAGAGATGGGATACTCCTTACGTTGGATCATATCAAGGACACTGCAGCATACTTACGACTGCAAGGGATATAGGACTCTTGAGTTCACGGGCCAATTTCATGGCAGTCTCGGATAGGAGGGCATTGTGGATTCACCAAGGGAATGCTGATGCTGACTCCAAGAAGAAAGGGAGTCTCTTCCCTATGAAGGTGAAGCCTTGTTTGGCAACGGCCTAGTTAATTTGATCTCGGCAGCTCCCGCAGGTAAGTCAACCTTCTTGCCCTATGTTCCCTCTCAACGGATGAAGACGCATCATTGTCTAACGCAGTCATTTTGTCCCAATAGATATGCAAGAAGTTAAGATTCCCCTTTCTTTGCAGGTAGAGGAAGGAGAAGAGGGAAGAGGTCTGTAGCCTCTTCAAGATCGCAGGAGCAGAGATCGTCCTCTGCTTCTGCCAAATCCACTGCATGACGCTGGGGCTCTCTTGCAGGAGCCCACACCAGTGGGGGCACGTCTAAAACACTTCAGTCAGTTCTGGATTAATTTGGACCTGGACTCGTGGGTTTTACAAATAGTGTCACAAGGGTACAAACTGGGGTTTCAAGACGTTCCCCCTCACCGATTGTTCAAATCGGCCTTAGTCAGCAGGGAGAAGGTTTTTATTCAAGCCTCTTCGTGCTCCCGAAGCCGGACGGCTCAGTCAGACCAATCTTAAATCTGAAATCCCTCAATTTCTACCTAAAGAAATTCAATATCAAGATGGAATCTCTCAGGGTAGGGATCTCCAGTCCGGAGGAAGGAGATTTCATGGTTTTGGTAGACATAAGGATGCCTAATTACATGTTCCCGTTTAGCCACTGCATCAAGCTACCTGAGGTTTGCAATTCAGGATTGTCATTACCAATTTCAGACGTTGCCGTTTGGTCTGTCCACGGCTCCGAGGATTTTCACCAGGGTGATGGTGGAAATGATGGTTCTCCTTCGCAAGCAAGGAGTCACAATTATGCCGTACTTGGATGATCTCCTGATAAAGGCGAGATCCAGGGACCAGTTGGTGCAAAACATCTACTCTCCCTGACAGTTCTTCAACAACATGGTGTTATGCACACCAGTGCCTGCAGGAAAGTACTGGTGTCAGAACTGTTATGCACTCCAGTGTCTGCAGGAATGTACTGGTGTTTGAACTGTTATGCAAAACAAATGGACTCACAGACAAACTGGGGAATATGACATAACGTACACAGAAGGTGATAGGGTAACAAAACACACACAAAGTGAACAGAGAAGCCCAGAGGCTAAGGAACTGGGTATCTCCCTTGTATTAGAACTGCTCAGATGGAAAAAAGCAAGATGTTGTGTTTTAATACGTAGAGAACCCGAAATGCTGTTGCTAAGGGCAACAGCAAAACCCTAAAGGGTTACCAACGGGTGTGGCAGTAAACTCCTTGGTCAGAGATGGAAAGATAGACACAAGGAGAATCTCCACAATCCTAATTCTCACTTGCAGTGTACAGGTTTTAGCTTACTGCCACTAAACTGACCCCTGACACCTAGCACAGTGAGACAGGATTAGACAGGCAAGTCTTAGAATACAGCCGCAAACTTGCTAAGTTCACAGAGTAGTAACAGAACCCCAGCAAGCTAAACGACTGACTCCAGTCTTACTGCTAGGTCTGGATTGGCAGAGTGTAATACCAAATCCCCAGGCCTATTTGCAGTAAGCAACAAACAAATACAAAGCTACACAGTACTGGCTAACTTTCATGAACTGACTAACCAACAAAGATTCAGCAGCATCTGCTCACCCTGAAAAGAGGCCCTATAAAGCAGGTGCTGTCCACGCCCCACTCAGACCTCACAGACTGTGAGCACAAAAACCAGCACCGGATCCCCTGCCGTGCACAGAGCCTATAACCACTGCACAGCAAAAGACCCGAACCGGAGTATCAGCTGCGCTCAGGTTACTCCACTAGCACTTGTCTCCCGGTTGCCATGACGACGTGGCAGCACAGGGCAGGAGACCCTAACAGTACCCCCCCTCTGACGAGGGGTCAAAGAACCCCTACCACCGGGTTTATCGGGGAACTGCGAGAAGAAAGAGCGTATCAGTCTGGGGGCATGAAGATCACAACTGCGCGCCAACGACCGCTCCTCCGGGCCATACCCCTTCCAGTGCACCAAAAATGACAGCCGACCCCGAACCACCTTGGAGTCAAGAATCCTTTCAACAACAAACTCCCTCTGGCCACGTATCAGAAGAGGGGAAGGTCTTCCACTGGAAGAAGGATTACTAATCGCCCGTTTTAAAAGGGAACAATGAAATGTTTTATTGATACCCAAAGAACGGGGCAGATCTAACTGAAATGCCACCGGATTGATAACCCTGGTGATCTTATAAGGGCCGATGAACCGGGGCCCTAACTTATGAGATGGCTGTCTCAACTTCAAATTCTTGGTAGACAACCAGACGAAGTCTCCTAATTTGAAGCTGCAAGGTCTTTTCCGCTTATCAAAAACCCTTTTGGTCACTAATGACACAGACACAAGGGCTTTCTTCACTTTCCGCCAAATACCTCTAAGGACCGAAACCACAGAGGAACCACCAGGCGTGGAGTCCAGGGGGTCAAAAGAATTGGCCTTAGGATGATGCCCATACACACAAAGGAAGGGAGAGATCCCTGTAGCAGAGTGAGCCGCGTTGTTATAGGCAAACTCCGCCATGGACAGATGAGCAACCCAGTCAGTCTGACACTTGGAGACATAACACCTGAGGAACTGCTCCAAGGACTGGTTCACCCTTTCAGTCTGCCCATTAGACTGCGGATGGTAGCCTGACGACAAGCTGACAGAAATCTGGAGATCGGAACAAAATGCCCTCCAGAATTTGGCCACAAACTGGGATCCGCGGTCAGAGACCACATCAAGTGGCAACCCGTGGAGACGCACAACATGCAGCATAAATAATTCAGACAGGCGTCTGGCTGATGGCAGCCCAACCAGTGGAACGAAGTGCGCCATCTTCGAAAACCTGTCAACGACAACCCAGATGGCTGTCATCCCCGAGGATTTGGGCAAGTCCACCACAAAATCCATTGAAATGTGGGTCCATGGCTTAGATGGGATAGAGAGTGGATGTAATGGGCCAACAGGAACCCCTCTAGGAGTCTTATTTCGGGCACAGATGTCACATGCCCGAACCCACTGATCCACATCCTTAGCCACCGAGGGCCACCACACCACCCTAGATAGCAACTCCCGAGTTCTGGCAATACCCGGGTGACCTGCCGACTTCTTGGCATGGAATTCCAGGAACACTCGCTGTCTTAACCTAGGAGGCACAAACAAAAGACCTACCGGAAGGTCTGGAGGAGCCTGCTCCTGTGCTCTAAGGACTAATGATAAGAGGTCCTGGGTAATGCCCACTTTAATACATGATGGGGAAACAATGGGCAACGGCTCCTCGGTGGTCTCCTGGATTGGAGCAAAACTCCGCGAGAGCGCATCAGCCTTGATGTTTTTTGACCCAGGGCGATATGTTATCAAAAAATTAAAGCGAGCAAAAAACAAAGCCCATCGTGTCTGCCTGGCATTGAGACGCTTCGCTGACTCTAAATATGCCAGATTCTTATGGTCAGTGAGAATTGAGACCACAAACTTAGCCCCCTCAAGCCAGTGTCTCCACTCCTCGAGTGCATCCTTAATAGCCAACAATTCCCGGTTACCCACGTCATAATTCATCTCGGCAGGCGAAAATTTATGGGAAAAGTAAGCACAGGGATGAAGGCGATTATCAGACACTCCCATCTGAGAAAGCACTGCCCCAATACCCATCTCAGAGGCATCCACCTCCACCACAAAAGGACGCTCTGGATCTGGGTGTCGCAGCACCTTGGCCGAAACAAATGCCCTTTTGAGACGGGCAAAAGCCGCTTTAGCCTCACAAGACCAGTGAGCAACATCCGCCCCTTTCTTAGTGAGTGCCACCAAGGGCGCCACTATAGACGAAAATCCAGCGATAAATCGTCTATAAAAATTTGCAAAGCCCAGGAAACGCTGAAGCGCCTTCAAACTAGTGGGCTGCACCCAATCCAGGACTGCCTGTACCTTGGAACCCTCCATTTGGAAACCTTCTGGTGAGATAATATATCCTAGAAATGCGATTTGCTGAACTTCAAATTCGCACTTCTCCAGCTTCGCCCCAAGCCGGTGGTCTCTGAGTTTCTGGAGGACTAAGCGTACATGCTTCCGATGTTCCTCCAGGGAATGGGAGAAGATTAGGATGTCATCTAAGTATACAACTAAGAATCTATCCAAATATTCCCTGAGCACATCATTCATGAAATCCTGGAAGACTGCCGGGGCATTACAGAGCCCAAAAGGCATCACCAAATATTCATAATGCCCTGAGTGGGTATTAAAGGCAGTCTTCCATTCATCCCCCTCTCTTATTCGGATTAGATTGTACGCACCGCGTAGGTCAATCTTAGAAAAAATGGTGGCAGTACGAAGCTGGTCAAACAAGACCGAAATGAGAGGCAGTGGGTATGAGTTTTTAATCGTGATACGGTTCAATTCCCTGAAGTCGATGCAGGGTCGCAACGAACCGTCCTTTTTACCCACGAAGAAGAACCCCGACCCAACTGGAGACTGTGAAGGTCTGATAAATCCCTTAGCCAAGTTCTCCTGAATGTACTCTGCCATAGCCTGAGTCTCAGGACGTGACAGGGAGTACAACCTGCTCTTGGGAAGCTTAGCATTTGGCAACAAATCAATGGCACAGTCATAGGGGCGATGGGGAGGTAGTACCTCTGCAACTTTTTTGGAGAACACGTCCGCAAAATCTGCATAACACCCTGGCAATCCTGGCAAACTTAGCTGCGAGAGCCTGACTGGAAGGCTCAAGCAACTCCTGAAACAATCAGTACCCCAACTAAGAATCTCCCCAGAAACCCAGTCAAATTGAGGATTGTGGGCCCTTAACCAGGGTAACCCCAACACCAATGGGGCAAAAGTACAGACAGTCACATAAAAGGACAATTTTTCAGAGTGTGTGGCTCCAATAAACAAAGAAATCTGGCTAGTGCAAGAGGTAATTTTACCTTGGGATAATGGTTCCCCGTTTAACCCACAAATCTCAATTTCCGATGCCAAGGGTACTAAGGGAACAGAGTGTTTCAGGGCGAATTGGCGGTCCATAAAAACCCCGTCGGCCCCACTGTCCACAAAGGCCTCAGTCTTGACAGTTTGACCGAGGATCTTCAAGGTCACCGGAATGATAAAAGTCTTCTTGGGAAATTCTGACTTCTGGCCTGACAGGATATTTCCCATCACCCTCAGGCCCTGAAGTTTTCCGGCTTTTCTGGGCATGATACTACCACATGACCTTTATTCCCACAGTACAAACACAACCCCTGCTGTCTCCTCCGCATCTTCTCACGCGAGGAGAGGCGGGTAGCCCCAATCTGCATAGGCTCCTCAGAAAATTCCTCAGAGTCTGAGGTTCCCTTGGGAAGGAAGGAAATCTCAGTCTCCCTTTCAAGCCTACGCTCTCTCAGCCGTCTATCCACCCGGATGGATAACTGCATGAGCTGATCCAAGCTATCAGGCAAGGGATATTGTACCAGTTGGTCCTTTATCTGGTTTGAAAGACCTCTTCGGTACTGGTGTCTCAGGGCTGGGTCATTCCACTGGGTATCATGGGCCAACCTCCGAAACTCCGTACAGTAAACCTCAACTGGCCTTCGCCCTTGCTTAAGGATCGAAATCTGAGCCTCGGCTGAGGCCGTCTTGTCAGGGTCATCATACAACATGCCCAGTGCCGTAAAAAAAGCATCAACACTTTTAAGCGACGGACAGTCAGGCTGCAACCCATATGCCCAGACCTGTGGGTCTCCTTGTAGCAAGGAAATCACTATGCCCACCCGCTGAATCTCCGACCCAGAAGACTGAGGCCTAAGCCGGAAGTATAGCTTGCAGCTCTCCTTGAAACAAAAGAACTGCGAGCGATCTCCAGAAAAACGATCCGGGAGATTTACTTTCGGCTCCTTAACCCCTGCAGGTGCTGCTGCTGCGGGAGCTCCGCCAGCAGCCTGGGAGATGTGCATTTTAATGGACAAATCATTAAATTGTCGAGTCAGGACCTGCACCTGATCGACCACCTGTTGCAACGTATTTTGAGGGGTATGCTCCATATTCCCACAAAATTTCAACAGGAGTATTAGGCTGCTGAATATGTTATGCACACCAGTGCCTGCAGGAAAGTACTGGTGTCAGAACTGTTATGCACTCCAGTGTCTGCAGGAATGTACTGGTGTTTGAACTGTTATGCAAAACAAATGGACTCACAGACAAACTGGGGAATATGACATAACGTACACAGAAGGTGATAGGGTAACAAAACACACACAAAGTGAACAGAGAAGCCCAGAGGCTAAGGAACTGGGTATCTCCCTTGTATTAGAACTGCTCAGATGGAAAAAAGCAAGTTGTTGTGTTTTAATACGTAGAGAACCCGAAATGCTGTTGCTAAGGGCAACAGCAAAACCCTAAAGGGTTACCAACGGGTGTGGCAGTAAACTCCTTGGTCAGAGATGGAAAGATAGACACAAGGAGAATCTCCACAATCCTAATTCTCACTTGCAGTGTACAGGTTTTAGCTTACTGCCACTAAACTGACCCCTGACACCTAGCACAGTGAGACAGGATTAGACAGGCAAGTCTTAGAATACAGCCGCAAACTTGCTAAGTTCACAGAGTAGTAACAGAACCCCAGCAAGCTAAACGACTGACTCCAGTCTTACTGCTAGGTCTGGATTGGCAGAGTGTAATACCAAATCCCCAGGCCTATTTGCAGTAAGCAACAAACAAATACAAAGCTACACAGTACTGGCTAACTTTCATGAACTGACTAACCAACAAAGATTCAGCAGCATCTGCTCACCCTGAAAAGAGGCCCTATAAAGCAGGTGCTGTCCACGCCCCACTCAGACCTCACAGACTGTGAGCACAAAAACCAGCACCGGATCCCCTGCCGTGCACAGAGCCTATAACCACTGCACAGCAAAAGACCCGAACCGGAGTATCAGCTGCGCTCAGGTTACTCCACTAGCACTTGTCTCCCGGTTGCCATGACGACGTGGCAGCACAGGGCAGGAGACCCTAACACATGGTTGGCTCCTAAACTTGCCAAAATCGCAGTTGGTCCCAATGACGCGGTTGTTGTTTCTGGGAGTCATACTGGACACAGAAGAGGCTTTCTTCCAGTGGAAAGGCTATGGAGTTCCAGAGTCTGGTCAAACAAATTCTGAAACCAGCAAGAGTGTTAATCCATCAATGCATTCTGTTGCTGGGGAAGATGGTTGCGGCCTACGAGGCCATTCAGTTTGGCAGGTTCCATGCCAGAGTGTTCCAGTGGGACCTGTTGGACAAGTGGTCCGGATCCCACCTACACATGCACCGGAGGATAATCCTGTCTTCCAAGACCAGAATCTTACTCCATTGGTGGCTGCACAGTTCTCACCTCCTAGAGGGGCGATGGTTCGGGATCCAGGACTGGATCCTAGGGACCATGGATGCAACCCTCCGAGGCTGGGGAGCAGTCACACAGGGGGAAAACATCCAAGGAAGATGGTCAAGTCAGGAAAGTTTTCTCCACATAAATGTTCTGGAGTTAAGGGCCATTTAATAACTGCAGACACAGTACGCACTGGGACGGGTGCCCAGCATCCTCTACGGACTAAGAGAAAAGGATTTACCGGTAGGTATTAAAATCCTATTTTCTCTAACGTCCTAGAGGATGCTGGGGACTCCGTAAGGACCATGGGGATAGATAGGCTCCGCAGGAGACATGGGTACTTTAAGAAAGACTTTAGTTCTGGGTGTGCACTGGCTCCTCCCTCTATGCCCCTCCTCCAGACCTCAGTTTGATACTGTGCCCAGTGGAGACTGGGTGCTTTTCAGGAGCTCTCCTGAGCTTTCTGACAGAAAGTATTTTGTTAGGTTTTTAATTTTCAGGGAGCACTGCTGGCAACAGACTCCCTCATCGAGGGACTGAGGGGAGAGAAGCAGCCCTACTCTCTGAGTTGCAAGGTCCAGCTTCTTAGGCTACTGGACACCATTAGCTCCAGAGGGATTGGTACGCAGGATCTCACCCTCGCCGTCCGTCCCAGAGCCGCGCCTCCGTCCCCCTTGCAGAGCCGGAAGATAGAAGCCGGGTGAGTATGAGAAGAAAAGAAGACTTCAGAGGCGGCAGAAGACTTCATGATCTTCACTGAAGTAACGCACAGCACTGCAGCTGTGCGCCATTGCTCCCATACACCTCACACACTCCGGTCACTGTAAGGGTGCAGGGCGCAGGGGGGGGGGCACCCTGGGCAGCAATATAAACCTCTTTTTGGCAAAAATATAACACATATACAGCGGGGCACTGTATATATGTATGAGCCCCCGCCAATTTTACAGTTTAAGCGGGACAGAAGCCTGCCGCCGAGGGTGCGGGGCTTCTCCCTCAGCACTCACCAGCGCCATTTTTTCTTCACAGCACCGCTGAGAGGAAGCTCCCCGGACTCTCCCCTGCTTATACCACGGTAGACAAGAGAGTTGAAAAGAGGGGGGGGGGGGGGCACATAATTTGGCGCAAATTACATACAGCAGTACTACTGGGCAAACATTAAGTTACTGTGTATTCCTGGGTTATATAGCGCTGGGGTGTGTGCTGGCATACTCTCTCTCTGTCTCTCCAAAGGGCCTTGTGGGGAAACTGTCTTCAGAAAAAGCATTCCCTGTGTGTGTGGTGTGTCGGTACACGTGTGTCGACATGTCTGAGGAAGAAGGCTATATTAGAGAGGAGCAGGAGCAAATGAATGTGGTGTCTCCGCTGACAGCTGATTGGATGGATATGTGGAATGTTTTAAATGCTAGTGTAAACTCATTGCACAAAAGATTAGACAAGGCTGAAGCTTTGGGACAGTCAGGGTCTCAACCCATGCCTGATCCTATGTTGCAGGGACTGTCAGGGTCTCATAAGCGCCCACTATCCCAGATTGTTGACACAGATACAGACACGGATTCTGACTCCAGTGTCGATTACGATGATGCAAAGTTACAGCCAAAATTGGCAAAATCCATTCGATATATGATTATGGCAATAAAAGATGTTTTGCACATCAGAGAGGAACCCCCTGTCCCTGACAAGAGGGTACATATGTACAAGGTGAAAAAGCCTGAGGTAACCTTTGAGGGGGTCACACGAGCTGAACGAGTTATGTGAAAAAGCTTGGGAATCTCCAGATAAAAGACTGCAGATTTCCAAAAGGATTCTTATGGCGTATCCTTTCCCATCAATGGATAGGTTACGATGGGAATCCTCCCCTAGGGTGGACAAAGCATTAACACGCTTATCCAAGAAGGTAGCCCTCCCGTCCCAGTATACGGCTACCCTCAAAGAGTCTGCTGACCGCAAACAGGAGATTTCCCTGAAGTCCATTTATACACATTCAGGTACCTTACTCAGACCGGCAATTGCGTCGGCCTGGGTGTGTAGTGCTGTAGCGGCATGGACGGATACCTTATCTGAGGGGATGGATACCCTAGATAAGGATACTATTTTATTGACCCTGGGGCATATAAGAGATGCTGTCCTATATATGTGTGTATGCAAACTACAGGTGGTGCTGCAGGGCTCACACCCTTTTACTTGTCTTGTAGAGCAACTCTGGAGCTGTTTCTGGGTCCAGCTGCTGCAAGAAATCAGCTTGAATGCTTCAGGGGCTGGGGCATGGCCAACATGAGCCCACACTGATGGGGGGTGGGGGTGTATAAAGCGATTTAGGGGTCATCCAAGCGCAACCCCACAAAGGCCGCCATGCCCTGCGTGACCCTTTTCTCTTTTCATATGCAGACGAGGGTTGCAGCCAACTATGCCCACTGCTTGGATGACATCACTATATGCAAATCCATCTGCTGCAGGCGTTCCCCCAGGAATGCTTGCAGTAGTTGTTGCATTTGGTTTGTTGTTTGGGGGTGCTTCAGTATTAGGCAGCCTTCTGCCCTCCCACATTCGTCTGAAAATGTGTTCTCCCTGCAGTTGTTGTTCCCAGATGAGAGTTCCCTTGTGCTTCCTCAGTTGAATCTCCTTAACTTGACAGGGGTGTGCCCGAGCAGCCGCCCTCCACAGCCCTATCCCAACACATACTTATCTTGCATATGAGATCTCTTGATCATGAAGATAGTTCTCACAGGGTGAGGTTCATCCATTACATTTTAAAGTAGGAAGGTACAAATTACATATTCAAATTACATATATGTGCTGGATTCAAATGTTTTCCCCCCTTCCTTTCTCAATTGTGCCCATCAGCAGCTATTCTAATGTTGCTGCCAATGGGTGTGACGCATTCATTTCTTCTGTGGGGTACACTGGACTCCACAAGGATTCACATTGTATATGTACACCAGAGTAGGATCTTGATCTGAGGCACCAACAGGCTCAAAGCTTTTGACTGTTCCCAAGATGCTCAGCGCCCCCTCCTCTATAACCTCGCTTCCATGAACAGGGAGCTCAGTTTGTAGTTGGTGCCTTCAGTAGCAGGCCACTTAACAGGGGGCTGCCTCAGGCAGCCTATTCTTAGCTATTAATTTTGGCAAGAAAAGAAGAACTTTTTTTTATAAGAATCTACAAGGGCTGCAGCAGGCTAGGTCTAATAGACCTCTTTACTGCAGCTCCATCACTCCCAGTGGCGCAGTATACTCCCGTGCCCCGGTTGCTGGGTCACTGCAGCGGAGGCTCCGGTTTCTTCCTAAGGTCAGTCACACACACACCGCCCTCCGGGATCACGAGGCCGCTGATGGGGGCGGGCCGTGTGCGCACTGGCGTGGACACTGATTACTGGGCAGCCGCTCCACTAGCCACCAGGGACAGTTAAGGAGCACAGCTCTGGGGGTTTTTCTCCTATATTAACCCCATTTTGTACTACCCGCAGTGCATTGTGATAGGTAATGGGGCCTGATTCAGGTTGGATCGCAATCCAACTGCAAAAACTGCTAAGAGCATACGCCTGCATTTTCTGCGGCACCCCGCAGATAATGCGATCACCTCTGCCTGTGAATCGGTGAAGGGGGGGGGGGGGGAGGGGGGTCAACAACACTCCATTTCCAAGTCGGAGATGGAGCGGTGCGGGGGCACGGTTTCAAAATGGGGTCGGCAACGGAGAAACAGGAGGCGTGGTCAGAGCAGCTGCATGACATCACATGGGCCGGACTCTGCCAGTGGAGCCCCAGCGTCATGAGGTAGATTTTGTAGAGGCCGGGGAGGACTTCTGTTCCTGGGAACTAGCTGTGTTGTGCAGCTTTATTCCTCTGCCCCTACCTCTGGCAAGAAAGGACGCACCTCGCACTTTCTTGTTTCTTTGTGACTGAAAGGACTGCATTTGATAATGCGGAGCTTTCTTATGCTGTGAGGGAACATAAGGTAAAAAATTTGATTTTCCAACTGTAGCTGTGCGTGTTAATGCTTTGTCCATCCTACGTGAGGATTTCCATCGTAACCTATCCGTTGATGGAATAGGATACGCCATAAGAATCCTTTTGGAAATCTACAGTCTTTTATCTGGAGATTCCCAAGCTTTTTCACATAACTCGTTCAGCTCGTGTGACCCCCTCAAAGGTTACCTCAGGCTTCTTTCCCTTGTACATATGTACCCTCTTGTCAGGGACAGGGGGTTCCTCTGTGATGTGCAAAACATCTTTTATTGCCATAATCATATATCGAATGGATTTTGCCAATTTTGGCTGTAACTTTGCATCATCGTAATCGACACTGGAGTCAGAATCCGTGTCGGTATCTGTGTCAACAATCTGGGATAGTGGGCGCTTATGAGACCCTGACAGTCCCTGCAACATAGGATCAGGCATGGGTTGAGTCCCTGACTGTCCCAAAGCTTCAGCCTTGTCTAATCTTTTGTACAATGAGTTTACACTAGCATTTAAAACATTCCACATATCCATCCAATCAGGTGTCAGCGGAGACACCACATTCATTTGCTCCTGCTCCTCTCTAATATAGCCTTCTTCCTCAGACATGTCGACACACGTGTACCGACACACCACACACACAGGGAATACTTTTTCTGAAGACAGTTTCCCCACAAGGCCCTTTGGAGAGACAGAGAGAGAGTATGCCAGCACACTCCCCAGCGCTATATAACCCAGGAATAACACAGTAACTTAATGTTTGTCCAGTAGCGCTGCTGTATGTAATTTGCGCCGAATTATGTGCCCCCCCTCTCTTTTCAACCCTCATCTCTACCGTGGTATAAGCAGGGGAGAGTCCGGGGAGCTTCCTCTCAGCGGTGCTGTGGAGAAAAAATGGCGCTGGTGAGTGCTGAGGGAGAAGCCCCGCCCCCTCGGCGGCGGGCTTCTGTCCCGCTTAAACTGTAAAATTGGTGGGGGCTCATACATATATACAGTGCCCAGCTGTATATATGTTATATTTTTGCCAAAAAGAGGTTTATATTGCTGCCCAGGGCGCCCCCCCTGCACCCTTACAGTGACCGGAGTATGTGAGGTGTATGGGAGCAATGGCGCACAGCTGCAGTGCTGTACGCTACCTCAGTGAAGATCATGAACTCTGTGGAGCCCGTCTATCCCCATGGTCCTTACGGAGTCCCCAGCATCCTCTAGGACGTTAGAGAAACTAGGATTTTAATACCTACCGGTAAATCCTTTTCTCTTAGTCTGTTGAGGATGCTGGGCACCCGTCCCAGTGTGTACTGTGTCTGCAGTTATTAAATGGCCCTTAACTCCAGAACATTTATGTGGAGACAACTTTCCTGACTTGACCATCTTCCTTGGACATTTTCCCCCTGTGTGACTGCTCCCCAGCCTCGGAGGGTTGCATCTGTGGTACCTAGGATCCAGTCCTGGATCCCGAACCATCGCCCCTCTAGGAGGTGAGAACTGTGCAGCCACCAATGGAGTGAGATTCTGGTCTTGGAAGACAGGATTATCCTCCGGTGCATGTGTAGGTGGGATCCGGACCAATTGTCCAACAGGTCCCACTGGAACACTCTGGCATGGAACCTGCCAAACTGAATGGCCTCGTAGGCCACAACCATCTTCCCCAGCAACTGAATGCATTGATGGATTAACACTCTTGCTGGTTTCAGAATTTGTTTGACCAGACTCTGGATCTCCATAGCCTTTCCACTGGAAGAAAACCTCTTCTGTGTCCAGTATGTGTTATGATTCCAGCACTCTGGTCAGAGAAGATCTTATGGCAAGGACCGGAGCACTGGAACGGAATGCTGGGGAAGGGAGCAGGACAGGAAAATAGCCCCTGGCGCCCTAACTCTGTTGTCTCACCCGTGTTGTCAGAAATCCCCTGCGAGACTATGGTTTCTTGAGCCCTTGGCAGCCGCGTTTGAAGGGCGGATTATGTCTGCCCAACTTCGATGCCCCCCGGTCTTAATGAGAGACAAAGGGAAACCCGAGACAGGGTGATAACAAGAGGCCCTCTAACTAAACAACCAGGCCAGGGGATAAGCAAACTCAAAACTATAATATGTGCGGAGAAACCGCCAGGAAAAAGGACAACCAAAATATCCACTTGTCCAATTCTCCTACCCGGCACCGCCGAGTACCAGAGAGGACTTGTGGAAGCGGAACCCTCCGCAAATGCTCCAAACACAAAATATAAAAGGTAAAGCGGCTGAGCCGCAACACACGGCAGAGCCGCAACTCACGAACACCACTGGATATAAAACGGTGATCAGTCAGGACTCCAGGGAACCAAACAACCTCTTGGGATGAGATGACAACTCCCGAATACCGGACTTTTGCGGACTGGAATGACCGGATACAGCAGGACTGGAAACAGACTCTCAGCAAACAAAGGCAGCATGCAGGAAGCTATTACCGGCATCTGTGAGAAGCCCTGGGAGTGTATTTAACAAGGAGTACTCCAATCAGCTGCTAATGGCTGATTAGAATAAATGCCGTGCAGCTGCCTTGCTGCACGGCCAGAGAGCAGGTGAATATCTTAATTTCCTAAAGCCTAGCAACGGGGAACGCGGTCCGCCAGTGGCGTCCCCGTTGCTAGGGTCCGTGCGGCTCAGCGCGCCCGGCGTCTAGCGTTGCTAGGGAGCCGGCGGCTGTACGTGCACGGCATCTCTAGTTGCTAGGCGCCGGGCCGCGCAGACCATCAAGCGGACCCCGGCGCCTAACAGTACCCCCCCCTTGAGGAGGGGTCAAGGAACCCCTAAAGCCAGGTTTCTGAGGAAATTCCCGAAAAAATGCCCTCTTGAGCCTCGGGGCATGAAGATCCTTATCCAGGACCCAAGACCTTTCCTCCGGACCATAGCCTTTCCAGTGAACCAGAAAATACAGCCGATCCCGGGACAATTTGGAATCGAGAACCTTCTCTACCAAGAACTCCTGTTGTCCCTGTACATCCACTGGAGATCTACCCTGAGAGATCTTCCGAGGAAATCTACTGGAAGAAACGTATTGTTTCAACAGGGAACAATGAAACGTATTTCCAATCCTGAGAGATCTTGGTAAACGTAACCGAAAGGCAACTGGGTTGACTCTTTTAATAATAAGAAATGGCCCAATAAATTTGGGTCCCAGTCTAGCTGAGGATTGTCGAAGCCTGATGTTGCGAGTCGACAACCACACCCTATCTCCCACCTTAAAAGTGCAAGGACGTCGGAGCCTGTCAGAAAATTTCTTCTCTCGAAAGGCCGCTTTTCTGAGAGCAAGGTGCACCTTTTTCCAAATGGCTCTGAGATGGGAGGTTAAGGTAAGCGAGGAGACTGAGGAATGATGAAAAAAAGAATTAGCTCTGGGGTGAAAACCAAAAACTGAAAAGAATGGAGACTCTTTAGTGGAGGAATGACAAGAATTATTGTAAGCAAATTCAGCCAACGTAAGAAACTCGGACCAATCATTCTTGAGTTTGGCTGAATACAAGCGCAAATATTGTTTCAATGATTGGTTAACTCGTTCGGTTTGCCCGTTGGATTGTGGGTGGTAACCGGATGTTAACGACAATTTCATCTTCAATGAGGCACAAAAACATTTCCAGAATTGTGCGATGAATTGTGGACCCCGATCAGAAACAATATCAGTAGGCAACCCATGAAGCCTGAATACATGGCGGAGAAACAAAACTGCCAACCCTTGGGCAGAAGGCAATCGGGGAAGAGCAATAAAATGAGCCATTTTACTAAAACGGTCCACTACCACCCATATGACTCGGAATCCGGCTGAAAGGGGAAGGTCAACCACAAAATCCATGGAAATATGAGACCACGGCCTGAGAGGAACATTTAAGGGCATAAGTTGCCCGATGGGCAAGGAACGGGGAACCTTATGCTGTGCACAAACCTGACATGAATAAACAAATTCCTTGACGTCTTTAGAAAGACCAGGCCACCATACTGAGCGAGAGACTAACTCCAATGTCTTAGAGACTCCTGGATGCCCTGAAACTTTGTTATCATGGAATTCCGTTAAAACAGTAACTCTCAAAAACTCAGGGACGTAAAGACGACCAGCAGGAGTAATTCTAGGAGCTTGGTGTTGAAGCTGTTTTAACTGGGTAAATAAATCTTGTGTGAGGCCCGCCCAGATGACCGAAGATGGAAGTATGGGGGTAACAGGATTGTTATTGTGAACCGGAAGAAAGCTATGTGACAGGGCATCAGCCTTAGTATTCTTGGAACCAGGCCTGAAAGTGATTATAAATTTGAAACGCGTAAAAAATAATGCCCAACGTGCCTGCCGGGCATTAAGCCGCTTAGCCGATTCAATGTATTGCAGGTTCTTATGGTCAGTCAATACCGAAATAGTATGTTTTGCTCCCTCCAGCCAATGCCTCCACTCCTCGAAAGCCCATTTTACCGCCAGTAACTCCCGATTACCAACGTCATAGTTGGATTCAGCGGAGGAGAATTTCCTGGACATAAAGGCACAAGGATGTAACTCCAGAGACTCCGGATCCTTTTGAGAAAGGATAGCCCCCACTCCAACCTCCGAGGCATCAACCTCCACCACAAAGGGCAATTCCGGATTAGGATGTCTGAGGACTGGAGCCGAGACAAAGGCTTGTTTCAAGGCCCGGAAGGACAACTCAGCTTCACGCGACCAGTTGGTAGGATCCGCTCCTTTCTTTGTCAGAGCTACAATGGGAGCAACCAGGTCAGAAAAAGAATGAATGAACCTCCTATAATAATTCGCAAACCCTAAAAAACGCTTAATTGCTTTTAAATTGGTGGGTTGCGCCCAACTAAGGATGGTCTTTGGTTCCATGGAAAATCCCTGAGGGGAAATTATGTACCCTAAAAAAGATACTTCCGTGACATGAAACTCACACTTCTCCAGCTTGGCATATAAATGATTCTCACATAACTTTTGAAGAACCAGACGCACCTGGGTAACATGTTGTTCCATTGATTTAGAAAAAATCAGGATGTCGTCTAAGTAAACGACCACGAATTTCCCTAGGAAGTCACGGAGCACATCGTTAATGAGGTCTTGAAAAACTGCCGGAGCATTGGACAGGCCGAACGGCATCACCAGGTATTCGTAGTAACCCGACTGAGTACTGAAGGCCGTTTTCCACTCATCTCCAGATTTAATTCGGATGAGGTTGTACGCTCCTCTAAGGTCAATTTTAGAAAAAATCACAGCAGAACGTAACTGATCAAAGAGTACAGAAATCAACGGCAAAGGATAGGTGTTTTTAACTGAGATCTTATTCAGGGCTCTAAAATCAATGCAAGGTCTAAGCGAGCCATCCTTTTTCTCCACAAAGAAGAAGCCTGCACTTAAAGGAGATTTTGATGGTCTAATAAATCCTTTCTCAAGGCTCTCCTTTACATAATCATTCATAGCCGCAGTTTCTGGCCCGGATAATGCATATAATCTTCCCTTTGGCAATGCGGCACCAGGAATTAACTCAATAGCACAATCATAAGGCCGATGGGGAGGCAGAATGTCCGCATTGCCTTTGGAGAAAACATCAGCAAACTCCTGGTATTCCACCGGAATGAGTTCTGGAATGATAGCTGCTACTCTGACTGGAAACGTGATACATTCCTTATCACAAAAAGTACCCCAATGTGAAATCTCCCCCGACCGCCAATCAATGGTGGGATTATGAAAGGCC
The DNA here is from genome assembly GCF_028390025.1 of Pseudophryne corroboree. Lineage (NCBI taxonomy): Eukaryota > Metazoa > Chordata > Amphibia > Anura > Myobatrachidae > Pseudophryne > Pseudophryne corroboree. Next base: position 933,588 of record NW_026968733.1, read on the forward strand.
AGCCAAGGGTGACACAGAACAACTGGAACTGCTGGGCAATGTGTAAGAAAGAACTCGATTTTCTCGGAATGTAGAGCTCCTACTGTAAGTAGTACAGGGGGTGTACGGAGAGAAATAATCCCATTAGACAGCGGACTCCCATCTAAGCCATGCATGGTGACACACCTACCCAAAGGTAACTGAGGAATGCCTAAGGCCTTAGCCCAAGTTAAATCCATAAAGTTTCCTGCAAGTTTCATTGGTAATGACAATCCTGAATTGCAAACCTTAGGTAGCTTGAGGCAGTGGCTAAATGGGAACATGTAAGTAGGCATCCTTTATGTCTACCAAAACCATGAAATCTCCGTCCTCCGGACTGGAGATCACTGCCCTGAGAAATTCCATCTTGAAATTGAATTTCTTTAGGAAGAAATTGAGGGATTTCAGATTTAAGATTGGTCTGACTGAGCCGTCCGGCTTCGGGACCACGAAGAGGCTTGAATAAAAACATTCTCCCTGCTGACTAAGGCCGATTTGAACAATCGGTGAGGGGGAACGTCTTGAAACCCCAGTTTGTACCCTTGGGACACTATTTGTAAAACCCACGAGTCCAGGTCCGAATGAATCCAGAACTGACTGAAGAGTTTTAGACGTGCCCCCACTGGTGTGGGCTCCTGCAAGAAAGCCCCAGTGTCATGCAGTGGATTTGGCAGAAGCAGAGGACAATCTCTGGTCCTGCGATCTTGAAGAGGCTACAGACCTCTTCCTTTTCCTTCCTCTACCTGCAAAGAATGGGGAATCTTAACTTCTTGCATTTCTATTGGGCCAAAATGACTGCGGTAGATAATGATGCGTCTTCATCCGTTGAGAGGGAACATAGGGCAAGAAGGTTGACTTACCATTGAAATGAGGATGCATCTTGCTGCCTTTCCAATGAAGCAAGTTTAATTTAGTAATAGGTGAAAAACCATCCTTACAAAGGTGTTAATCAGAGACTTGGCTTTGTGGACACTTTTCAGAGAACAAATTTGTTAGCATAAAAATAAAGCCAGAAAATGAAGAGCTGTTTAATCACTCAATTGGATTTTTCTGCCAGCATATTTTTTTTCTCTGCAACCCACTGCTAAATTGTGCTTCCTAGCTGTTTTTATAAAATCACTGAATCAAATCTAACTCTGATTACATCAGAGAAGGCCAGGTACCCTACACCATAACAGGGGGTTTGAAATTTTGACTTGTCTACTTAAATATCACCAAAATCTGATCACAAGTTTAATTACGTCCCTGGGTGGGATTGAACCACCAACCTTTTGGTTAATAGCTAAACACACTAACCAATTGCGCCACAGAGACACTTTGCAAAAAGTGCATACTGACAAAGGCTAATAGGCATACATCTAGAACGTTTCCTAGAAAAACATTAAAAAATCAATAATCTGGAGAGTTTTTGTAAGATGTTTCTTCCATCAACCAACGAAGAAACACATTGGTACTTTCCCATGATGAGTGAGTGCTTCAGGATCTCTTGCACTTACATGTGCAGCAGAGTACTGCAATGGAAGCATGCTGGACCCATAACCCAGAGGTAGGCAGATTGAAACTATCCTTTGCTATATGCATTTTTTTTGTTAATTTAAGTAATCAAAACTGGGATTGATATTTTTGCTCTTTTATTTTTACTTAAAGTACAATAACTTTTACCATTTTAATTTGTTTTAATAGTATATTGACAGTATAGTTTTCTTTCAAAAATCCACTTAATTTTCTTTACCCTGTTATTAAAATGGTAATTGACAAAAACAAACTACATTGTCACCAGAAGAGCAATACAAAATGTACAAGTGATATATTAAAATCATCTTTCCAGCTTGAATTTCAATGATGCATTGGGGCAACAATTTTGTGAGAAACATCTTCACCCTTAAATAAAGATTTTCGTAATTCCTTACCTGTGTGCTAATTAGATATCACCTTGTTTTCACATTAAACAGACTTCCACATGAGAAAGCAGCAAGGATGCAGTGGCGTTAATGTTTCCTGGTGTCAACCTGTATTATTTCAGTAGACATTGAAATGAGGATGCATCTTGCTGCCTTTCCAATGAAGCAAGTTTAATTTAGTAATCGGTGAAAAACCATCCCTACAAAGGTGTTAATCAGAGACTTGGCTTTGTGGACACTTTTCAGAGAACAAATTTGTTAGCATAAAAATAAAGCAAGAAAATTAAGAGCTGTTTAATCACGCAATTTGATTTTTTTGCCAGCATATTTCTTTTTCTCTGCAACCCACTGCTAAATTGTGCTTCCTAGATGTTTTTATAAAATCACTGAATCAAATCTTGCTCTGATTACATCAGAGAAGGCCAGGTACCCTAAACCATAACAGGGGGTATGAAATTTGACTTGTCTACTTAAAGATCACCAAAATCTGATAACAAGGTCAATTACGTCCCTGGGTGGGATTGAACCACCAACCTTTTGGTTAATAGCCGTACACACTAACTGATTGCGCCACAGAGACACTTTGCAAAAGTACATACTGACAAAGGCTAATAAGCATTCATCTAAAACGTTTCCTAGAAAAACTTAAAAATGTCAATAATCTGGAGAGTTTTTGTAAGATGTTTCTTCCATCAACCAACGAAGAAACACATTGGTACTTTCCCATGATGAGTGAGTGCTTCAGGATCTCTTGCACTTACATGTGCAGCAGAGTACTGCAATGGAAGCATGCTGGGCCCATAACCCAGAGGTAGGCAGATTGAAACTATCCTCTGCTATATGCATTTTTTTGTTTGTTAATTAAAGTAATCCAAAACTGGGATTGATATTTTGGCTCTTTTATTTTTACTTAAAGTACAATAACTTTTACCATTTTAATTTGTTTTAATAGTAGATTGACAGTATTGTTTTCTTTCAAAAATCCACTTAATTTTCTTTACCCTATTATTAAAATGGTAATTGACAAAAACAAACTACATTGTCACCAGAAGAGCAATACAAAATGTACAAGTGATATATTAAAATCATCTTTCCATCTTGAATTTCAATGATGCATTGGGGCAACGATTTTGTGAGAAACATCTTCACCCTTAAATAAAGATTTTCTTAATTCCTTACCTGTGTGCTAATTAGATATCACCTTGTTTTCACATTAAACAGACTTCCACATGAGAAAGCAGCAAGGATGCAGTGGCGTTAATGTTTCCTGGTGTCAACTTGTATTATTTCAGTAGACATTGAAATGAGGATGCATCTTGCTGCCTTTCCAATGAAGCAAGTTTAATTTAGTAATATGTGAAAAACCATCCCTACAAAGGTGTTAATCAGAGACTTGGCTTTGTGGACACTTTTCAGAGAACAAATTTGTTAGCATAAAAATAAAGCCAGAAATGAAGAGCTGTTTAATCACTCAATTGGATTTTTTTGCCAGCATATTTCTTTTTCTCTGCAACCCACTGCTAAATTGTGCTTCCTAGCTGTTTTTATAAAATCACTGAATCAAATCTAACTCTGATTACATCAGAGAAGGCTAGGTACCCTACACAATAAGAGGGGGTTTGAAATTTTGACTTGTCTACTTAAATATCACCAAAATCCGATCACAAGGTCAATTACATCCCTGGGTGAGATTGAACCACCAACCTTTTGGTTAATAGCCGAACACACTAACCGATTGCGCCACAGAGACACTTTGCAAAAAGTACATACTGACAAAGGCTAATAAGCATTCATCTAGAACGTTTCCTAGAAAAACTTTAAAAAGTCAATAATCTGGAGAGTTTTTGTAAGATGTTTCTTCCATCAACCAACAAAGAAACACATTGGTACTTTCCCATGATGAGTGAGTGCTTCAGGATCTCTTGCACTTACATGTGCAGCAGAGTACTGCAATGGAAGCATGCTGGGCCCATAACCCAGAGATAGGCAGATTGAAACTATCCTTTGCTATATGCATTTTTTTTGTTAATTAAAGTAATCCAAAACTGGGATTGATATTTTTGCTCTTTTATTTTTACTTAAAGTACAATAACTTTTACCATTTTAATTTGTTTTAATAGTATATTGACAGTATTGTTTTCTTTCAAAAATCCACTTAATTTTCTTTACCCTATTATTAAAATGGTAATTGACAAAAACAAACTACATTGTCACCAGAAGAGCAATACAAAATGTACAAGTGATATATTAAAATCATCTTTCCAGCTTGAATTTCAATGATGCATTGGGGCAACGATTTTGTGAGAAACATCTTCACCCTTAAATAAAGATTTTCTTAATTCCTTACCTGTGTGCTAATTAGATATCACCTTGTTTTCACATTAAACAGACTTCCACATGAGAAAGCAGCAAGGATGCAGTGGCGTTAATGTTTCCTGGTGTCAACCTGTATTATTTCAGTAGACATTGAAATGAGGATGCATCTTGCTGCCTTTCCAATGAAGCAAGTTTAATTTAGTAATAGGTGAAAAACCATCCCTACAAAGGTGTTAATCAGAGACTTGGCTTTGTGGACACTTTTCAGAGTACAAATTTGTTAGCATAAAAATAAAGCCAGAAAATGAAGAGCTGTTTAATCACTCAATTGAATTTTTTTGCCAGCATATTTCTTTTTCTCTGCAACCCACTGCTAAATTGTGCTTCCTAGCTGTTTTTATAAAATCACTGAATCAAATCTAGCTCTGATTACATCAGAGAAGGCCAGGTACCCTACACCATAACAGGGGGTTTGAAATTTTGACTTGTCTACTTAAAGATCACCAAAATCTGATCACAAGGTCAATTACGTCCCTGGGAGTGATTGAACCACCAACCCCTTTTGGTTAGTAGCCGTACACACTAACTGATTGCGCCACAGAGACACTTTGCAGAAGTAAATACTGACAAAGGCTAATAAGCATTCATCTAAAACGTTTCCTAGAAAAACTTTAAAAAGTCAATAATCTGGAGAGTTTTTGTAAGATGTTTCTTCCATCAACCAACGAAGAAACACATTGGTACTTTCCCATGATGAGTGAGTGCTTCAGGATCTCTTGCACTTACATGTGCAGCAGAGTACAGCAATGGAAGCATGCTGGGCCCATAACCCAGAGGTAGGCAGATTGAAACTATCCTCTGCTATATGCATTTTTTTTTGTTAATTAAAGTAATCCAAAACTGGGATTGATATTTTGCCTCTTTTATTTTTACTTAAAGTACAATAACTTTTACCATTTTAATTTGTTTTAATAGTATATTGACAGTATTGTTTTCTTTCATAAATCCACTTAATTTTCATTACCCTATTATTAAAATGGTAATTGACAAAAACAAACTACATTGTCACCAGAAGAGCAATACAAAATGTACAAGTGATATATTAAAATCATCTTTCCAGCTTGAATTTCAATGATGCATTGGGGCAACGATTTTGTGAGAAACATCTTCACCCTTAAATAAAGATTTTCTTAATTCCTTACTTGTGTGCTAATTAGATATCACCTTGTTTTCACATTAAACAGACTTCCACATGAGAAAGCAGCAAGGATGCAGTGGCGTTAATGTTTCCTAGTGTCAACTTGTATTATTTCAGTAGACATTGAAATGAGGATGCATCTTGCTGCCTTTCCAATGAAGCAAGTTTAATTTAGTAATATGTGAAAAACCATCCCTACAAAGGTGTTAATCAGAGACTTGGCTTTGTGGACACTTTTCAGAGAACAAATTTGTTAGCATATAAATAAAGCCAGAAATGAAGAGCTGTTTAATCACTCAATTGGATTTTTTTGCCAGCATATTTCTTTTTCTCTGCAACCCACTGCTAAATTGTGCTTCCTAGCTGTTTTTATAAAATCACTGAATCAAATCTAACTCTGATTACATCAGAGAAGGCTAGGTACCCTACACAATAAGAGGGGGTTTGAAATTTTGACTTGTCTACTTAAATATCACCAAAACCCGATCACAAGGTCAATTACATCCCTGGGTGGGATTGAACCACCAACCTTTTGGTTAATAGCCGAACACACTAACCGATTGCGCTACAGAGACACTTTGCAAAAAGTACATACTGACAAAGGCTAATAAGCATTCATCTAGAACGTTTCCTAGAAAAACTTTAAAAAGTCAATAATCTGGAGAGTTTTTGTAAGATGTTTCTTCCATCAACCAACAAAGAAACACATTGGTACTTTCCCATGATGAGTGAGTGCTTCAGGATCTCTTGCACTTACATGTGCAGCAGAGTACTGCAATGGAAGCATGCTGGGCCCATAACCCAGAGGTAGGCAGATTGAAACTATCCTTTGCTATATGCATTTTTTTTGTTAATTAAAGTAATCCAAAACTGTGATGGATATTTTTGCTCTTTTATTTTTACTTAAAGTACAATAACTTTTACCATTTTAATTTGTTTTAATAGTATATTGACAGTATTGTTTTCTTTCAAAAATCCACTTAATTTTCTTTACCCTATTATTAAAATGGTAATTGACAAAAACAAACTACATTGTCACCAGAAGAGCAATACAAAATGTACAAGTGATATATTAAAATCATCTTTCCAGGTTGAATTTCAATGATGCATTGGGGCAACGATTTTGTGAGAAACATCTTTACCCTTAAATAAAGATTTTCTTAATTCCTTACCTGTGTGCTAATTAGATATCACCTTGTTTTCACATTAAACAGACTTCCACATGAGAAAGCAGCAAGGATGCAGTGGCGTTAATGTTTCCTGGTGTCAACCTGTATTATTTCAGTAGACATTGAAATGAGGATGCATCTTGCTGCCTTTCCAATGAAGCAAGTTTAATTTAGTAATAGGTGAAAAGCCATCCCTACAAAGGTGTTAATCAGATACTTGGCTTTGTGGACACTTTTCAGAGAACAAATTTGTTAGCATAAAAATAAAGCCAGAAAATGAAGAGCTGTTTAATCACTCAATTGGATTTTTTTGCCAGCATATTTTTTTTCTCTGCAACCCACTGCTATATTCACCATGCAGTATATTGTGTGAATATAGAAGTGTTGGCTGTGTTATGTATTAGAGTAATTATTGCAGCTCCCAGCTAAAATTGCAACAATGTAATTTAGTGACAAGCTGCAGAGATTAACCCTTTCTGTGGCTGCTGCACAACCTCTATTCATATCGCTGAATTCAATTAGGGAGATGTTCTCACCCCGCAAACAAGCGCAGGTATATGCCACACTTAAATGTATGGGTCTGGTCTCCATAAAATGAGCGTAGCCTTGCAGGCAAAGACTACCTTACACCCCAGTTCTTGACCCTGCACCAACAGACCTCGGCCACCACAGGGAAAAAAGTACAGTAATTTCCACCATGTTAAGCCCCACACATTAATGCCCTTTGGAACATATTATGTCACTCACCACAATATCTGTGATACACTATGCCCTACAGTAAAGCTTCTAATTACTTTTACAAAAACTGCTCAATGCCAAGAGTTTCACGTGCTGGGTGTCATGCTCATTGCCAGGGGTTTCACTCTCTGGGTGTCATGCTCATTGCCAGGGGGAACGCAGTAGGAGGTGTTATATAGTAAGCACCACTATGGCATAGTATATAGCATTATATATATTGTGAGCACTGGTGATGTTGAGTGCAGTAGAGCTGCTGCTGGGTAATTACAATTTACTACAACCACCAATATATTCTGCTGCACTATATATATGCAAAGCTAATTCTGCTGGGTAATTACAATTGACTACAACCACCAATATATTCTGCTGCACTATATCTATATTTGCAAAGCTAATTCTGCTGGGTAATTACAATTGACTACAACCACCAATATATTCTGCTGCACTATATCTATATATGAAAAGCTAATTCTGCTGAGTAATTACAATTGACTACAACCACCAATATATTCTGCTGCACTATATCTATATATGCAAAGCTAATTCTGCTGGGTAATGCAAATTGAAACAATATTGCATAGTATGTGATTTTTAAGTACTTTTTTAAAGTTTTGAATGATATAGACCCAGTTTAATCTTTGTGGAATGCCTGGTTGTTGTTTTTAAGGTAATTTATTGCCTGGCATTTGAGGGGTTGGGGTGTGGTTACAGATTTCAATTATTGGTTTCACTTGTAATAGTCTTCTACTTAAGTCCAATGGTGTAGGCTGTGCAAAGCAGTTTGGCTGTGCATTTATTGATCCAAGCGTGCATTTTTATCAAAGCGTGATAAAATTGACACATAACAGCAGCGTTCATTCAGCGTTAATTTATCTTCAGCTGATATCGATTGTGAATTGACGTTTCTTCTCTTCTTGTCACCTACAGGTAATTACAATTGACTACAACCACCAATATATTCTGCTGCACTATATCTATATATGCAAAGCTAATTCTGCTGGGTAATGCAAATTGAAACATTATTGCATAGTATGTGATTTTGAAGTACTTTTTTAAAGTTTTGAATGATATAGACCCAGTTTAATCTTTGTGGAATGCCTGGTTGTTGTTTTTAAGGTAATTTATTGCCTGGCATTTGAGGGGGTGGGGTGTGGTTACAGATTTCAATTATTGGTTTCACTTGTAATAGTCTTCTACTTAAGTCCAATGGTGTAGGCTGTACAAAGCCATTTGGCTGTGCATTTATTGATCTAAGCGTGCATTTTTATCAAAGCGTGATAAAATTGACACATAACAGCAGTGTTCAATCAGCGTTCAATCGAAGTGAAAAAGAAGGAAAACAGAAGCACACCAATCTAACAAAACAAAGAAAACTGAAGAACTAATAACAAATGTGAGTCACTTACTCCTCAGATCACTCACCTCCTGATTGTTGCATCTGATTACATAGCACAGAACTACCTTACTTGGACATTTCATAAACCATCCATTTCACCTACAAATGCCTGTATCTGTATTATTGTAATTTTGTTTTATAAGCACAGCTGCACCAATGCAATTTTACCTGCAAACACTTAAAACATCTAACATAATTACCATTGCTTCTTAAACCTCTCACAATCCTTTCATTTCTTACACTCCAAATACATTTCTGCACCCACTTTATCTACTCTTTTGACTCATTTCATACTAAATCTACACCCCTTGAGCCTACACTGCTTTTCTCACCTGCATTTCTGCAATTCTTCTGCTCGGATTGCCTTACAGTCTCCTCTCCTACTTCCACTACTTCAACCTATTTACCTACTTAACACTATGTCAAGGTTTTCTTATACTCCCCACATCACTCAGTGTCTACCTAATAATGTATCTTTATCCTTCCCCACTATTCTCCTCCACCTCCTCCTCTCTCCCCTCCTCTGTCTCCCCTCCATCCCTCTGTTTCCTTCCCCCACCTTTCCTGTTACCCCACTTTCATTCACCTCTGCCCCATGGTCCTGCTACCCCACAACTCAGCCTTGCTCCCTCTCTCCCTTCCCTGTCACCTCCCCACACCCCCATCCACATCACACTGACCTCCCTCCCTGCCCACCTCCTGCAGTTTCCCCTCCTAGCTCAGGCACCCGTACCATCACTACTCTCTCATCATCCCTGCCCTCAAAGTTAATCCCACCTCATCGCTACAGCAACCCTGAAAATCTAATTCACATCTCTCCCACAAACTCATACCCCCTATCCTGTGCCCTCTGGAATGCCAGATCTGTTTGTAACAAACTGGTCCCCACTCATGACCTTTTCATTTCCAACTCCCTACACCTACTAGCCATTACTGAAACTTGGATTACGCCCTCTGACACTACTTCTGCTGCTGCTCTCTCTGCTGGGGGCCTTACATTCACACACACACCCCGACCTGGGGGTCGCCATGGGGGTGGTGTTGGGGTCCTTTTACCTTCTAGTTACTCCTACCAACTCATACCACCAGAACCATCCCTTATATTCTCTACATTTGAGGTCCACGCCATATGCCTCTTCCAACCAGTCAATCTTAGAGTAGCTGTCATTTACCGCCCCCCTGGCACTGCTTCCAAATTCATCGACAACTTTGCTTCCTGGCTTCCTCACTTCCTCTCTTCTGACATTCCCACCATTATCCTAGGCGATTTCAACATCCCTATTGACATCCCCACACAATCCCCTGCCTCTAAACTCCTTAACCTCACCTCTTCACTTGGTCTCTCCCAGTGGACCTCCTCACCCTCCCATGTGAATGGGAGCTCACTGGATCTGGTCTTCACTCACCGCTGTGATATTTCTGATTTTTCCAACTCCCCATTTCCCCTCTCTGACCACCACCTGCTCTCCTTCAACCTATCTCTCTCGACTTCCCCATCTCTACCTCCTAAGGCTACCATCACTAAGCGTAACATTGAAGCTATTGACACCACATTCCTTTCCTCTCTGTTTGACTCACTTCTCTCTCCTATTCTCTCTCTCTCATGCCCTGAACAAGCCACTTCCACATACAATGCTTCCCTTACTTCTGCTCTTGACTCTGTTGCTCCACCAACCACTATTCACCCTTGCAAATTAACACCTCAACCCTGGCACACCAAATGCACCAGATATCTGCAAAAATGCTCATGTACTGCTGAGCGACACTGGAGGAAATCACGCTCTAAGGCAGACTTCCTCCATTTCAAACTTATGCTCTCATCCTTCAGTGCTGCCCTTTCTCTTGCTAAACAGTCATACTTCAAGAACCTCATCTCCTCCCAGTCTTCCAACCCCCGGCGCCTCTTTGCCACTCTCAACTCACTCCTCTGCCCACCTCCACCTCGTCTCCCTTCCTCACTCTCTGCTCTTGACTTTGCCACTTACTTCACATCCAAAATTGACTCCATACGTCAGGACATCACATCACACCAGACTATCAGTAACCAGCCTTCTCCCATCCCTTACCAACCCTCCCCATCCCTCGCACCAACTCTGTCATCTTTCTCCCATGCATCTGGAGAGGAAGTCATGGCCCTCATTCGTTCCTGTCCCCTCACCACCTCCCCACTTGACCCTATCCCCTCCCGCCTCCTTTGCCACCTCTCTTCTTCTGCTTGTTCCCATCTTTCCCACCTTCTCAATCTCTCCCTCTCATCAGGCACTGTCCCCTCTGCCTTCAAGCACGCTCTCATCTCTCCTATTCTTAAAAAACCTACCCTTGATCCAAACACTCTCTCCAACTACCGACCCATCTCTCTCCTCCCTTTTGCCTCCAAACTCCTTGAGCGTATTGTCTACAACCGCCTTACTTCCTTTCTTTCCTCACACTCACTGCTTGACCCATTCCAGTCTGGCTTCCGTCCTCTCCACTCCACTGAAACTGCCCTTACAAAAGTATGCAATGACCTCCATGCTGCTAAATCTAAGGGACACTACTCTCTACTTATTCTACTTGATCTCTCTGCTGCTTTTGACACTGTGGACCATCCTCTCCTACTGCAAATCCTTCACTCCATTGGTCTGCGTAACACTGCCCTCTCTTGGTTGTCGTCCTACCTTTCTGACCGTTCATTCTCTGTCTCCTCTCATGACTCCACCTCCCCCTCACTTCCACTAACTGTAGGGGTACCCCAAGGTTCTGTCCTTGGTCCTCTTCTCTTCTCTCTCTATACGTCCTCACTAGGTAAGCTCATTAGTTCTTTTGGTTTCCAATATCATCTCTATGCTGATGACACTCAAATCTATCTTTCCTCTCCAGACCTCTCCCCTACTCTCCTCACTCGTATCTCCAACTGTCTCTCTGCTATCTCTTCCTGGATGTCCCAGCGCTTTCTTAAACTTAACATGTCTAAGACCGAGCTGATCATCTTCCCTCCCTCCCGCATAATCTCACCTCCTACAATCTCATTATCTATTGATGGCACTACTATCTCCTCTACCCCCCAAGCGCGCTGTCTTGGAGTAATCCTTGACTCCTCCCTGTCCTTCAAACCACACATTCAGCACCTCTCACAAACCTGCCGTTTTCATCTAAAAAATATTTCCAGGATCAGACCCTTTCTGACCCAGGATGCTACTAAGACTCTTATCCACTCACTGGTCATCTCCAGACTGGACTGCTGTAATCTCTTCCTGACTGGCATTCCTGACAAATACCTCTCTCCACTCCAATCTATCCTCAATGCTGCTGCCCGGCTCATTTTCCTCACCAAACGCACTACGTCCACCTCTCCTCTCTTACTAGTCCTTCACTGGCTCCCCTTCCCTTTCAGAATCCATTTCAAGCTTCTCACACTTGCTTACAAAGCCCTCACCCACTCCTCTCCCATCTACATCTCTGATCTTATCTCGCTTTACACTCCCACCCGTCCTCTTCGCTCTGCTAATGCACACTGACTCTCCTGCCTACGGATTACTTCCTCCCACTCCTACCTCCAAGATTTTTCACGTGCTGCACCACTTCTCTGGAATTCCCTACCTCTCCCCCTCAGACTCTCCACCTCTCTACAAAACTTCAAACGGGCTCTCAAGACCCACTTCTTCACCAAACCCAGCCAAATCTCATCCTAAACCTCTGTTCCATGCTCTCTATGTACCCCATCTGTCTCACCCCTGTCTGTCTACCCCTCCCTTTTAGAATGTAAGCTCTCACGAGCAGGGCCCTCTTCCCTCATGTGCTTACTCTTTTCTTACTTTAATAATCTTCAGCTGCACCAAATTCAGCAGTCTTCTGCCACCTGATACTTATTCCAGTGTCATCTGCTGATGTAGCTATGTTTATTTACCCTGTACTTGTCCTATATTGTCGTCAACTGTAAGTTGCTGTTTTCCTGTTTGATTATTTGTTTATGTACTCTGTAATTGGGCACTGCGGAACCCTTGTGGCACCATATAAATAAAGGATAATAATAATAATAAATAATATAATATATAGCAGTACGGTACAGTAGGCCACTGCTCTACCTACCTCTGTGTCGTCAAGTATACTATCCATCCATACCTGTGGTGCATTTTAGAAAAAAACATGTCTCGGCAGAGCAATCTATAAATCCATCATTTTTCAGACAGCAACAGTGGGTATTGTAATAGTCACCCAATCCATCACTTTTATAGGGTTACATGCACCCACATGCTACAGCCTGTCTCAATAATTTTACTGTCACGCTGTGTGTGTTTGTGTTTTTATTTGGGTATTTTTTTTGTTGTAGAACTACAGGTACCAGCAAGCCCGTTATTTCCCCGCCTGCTGGTACTTGAGGTTCTCCAAGTACCAGCAAGCGGGGGAGGCTTGCTGGGCCTTGTAGTTCCACAACGAAAAAACAATATTCTTTTTTTACACACATGGCTATCAGCCCGACACCCACCACCCAGGGGTGCTGGGGACAGCCTCGGGCTTCACCCCTGGCCCTTGGGTGCCTCGAGGGGAGGAACCTCTTGATTTAAGGGGTCCCCACTCCTCCAGGGAACCCCGGCCAGGGGTGACTAGTTGGAGGGGTAATGCCAGGGCCGCAGGGACCTACATAAAAGTGTCCCCCGGCTGTGGCATTATCTCTCTGACTAGTGGAGCCCGGTGCTGGTTTTAAAAATATGGGGGACCCCTACATCTATTGTCCCACGTATTTTTGGAAACTGGACCGGTCTAAGAGCCCGGTGCTGGTTGTCTAAATACGGGGAACCCCTGTCCAATTTTCCCCCCAGTATTTAAATAACCAGGACCGGCTCAAAGAGCCCGAGGCTGGTTATACTAAGGAGGGGGGACCTCACGCATTTTTTTTAACCCATTCAGACCCTTCTCCTTTAAGTTAATGGAAGCCCTGGACAACAAAATTGCATTCATGTCCTCCTCCCTCACCCTTCCCAGTCCCAAACACTCATTTTTTTTTTCTTTAAAAATTTATAATATATAACGAGAACAATGAGCAGGCAGGCAGCGGGCATTGGCGGCATCGGACTGAGATAGAAATTAGTGGTGGAGGGCTGGGTCAGTTGATTGTGGGCGAGTTTGTAAGCCATTGGCGGTGGCAGCGGGTATCGGCTCAGAGGCAGTAGCGGGCATTGGCTAAGGGTCATCGGCAGGATTCGGCGGACATTATGGCTGTAGTGCCTCACTAGCCACTGACCTCACCGCACGCCACTGTGGGACAGATGTAACATGCAGAGAGAGGTAGATTTGGGAGGGGGAATGTCCTAGCATAACTGTTAATTGCAGTGTAATACTGTAATTCAGCTGTGCAGCATTTGTGGCTAAATGTCAAAGAAGCCAGTATTTACCCTGCATGCAAAACAATAAATGTATTTGAACATACCTCCCAACTATCCCAATTTTTGCAGGACAGTCACTTTTTTGGGGAATGTCCAGCTAACCCAAACAACCCCCCCCCCTTCCCATGGGGAAGGGGGGGGGGGTGGAAGGCTCCCTGTAGCTTGTTGCTCTGCAAATATGCACATTGTGGGTAATTCAGACCTGATCGCTAGGGTGTGTTTTTTTGCATCCCTGTAATCAGGTAGTTGTCGCCTACAGCGGAAGGGAAAATTTGCTGTGCAGGTGTGTGATCACATGTGCACAAGAGCTGCACAGCTCAGCACTTACTCAGCCATTGAGGTGACGTCACAAATCCTCCCACAAAACGCTGGGTCCCTCCAGTGTTTTTCCGGACACTCCCTAGAAACATTCAGTTGCCACCCACACAAACACCCTCTTCTTGTCAATCTTCTTGTGATCTCCGGACCGTCGCACTTACGCATTGTGGCGCATACGCATGTGCAGTGCAAACCAGATTGCCCGCTGGGTGAAAATAAATTGAAGCGATCTGGTCTGAATAAGCCTCAATCTCTATTCACGGGAGACAGAGGGGCTGGGGCATGGCCAGCAGCTCACAGAGCACCTATAATGACAAAAATGGGAGACGTTTGGGAGAAAAATGCAAAGGTGCAAGACAGCTTTTCCTTGCCAATATCTCTCTTTTGCAAAGAGCTACGCATTGGAAAATTCAGGGCTATGCCGTGTAGATGATGGCCTAACAGGAGGCTTTAAAATTTTCTTTCTAGTGTCCTTCGTTTGGGAGAAAAATGCAAAGGTACAAGACAGCTTTTCCTTGCCAATATCTCTCTTTTGCAAAGAGCTGCGCATTGGAAAATTCAGGGCTATATCGTGTAGATGATGGCCTAACAGGAGGCTTTATAATTTTAATTCTAGTGTCCTTCGTTTGGGAGAAAAATGCAAAGGTACAAGACAGCTTTTCCTTGCCAATATCTCTCTTTTGCAAAGAGCTGCGCATTGGAAAATTCATGGCTATGCCGTGTAGATGATGGTCTAACAGGAGGCTTTAAAATGTTCTTTCTAGTGTCCTTCGTTTGGGAGAAAAATGCAAAGGTACAAGACAGCTTTTCCTTGCCAATATCTCTCGTTTGCAAAGAGCTGCGCATTGGAAAATTCAGGGCTATATCGTGTAGATGATGGCCTAACAGGAGGCTTTAAAATTTTAATTCTAGTGTCCTTCGTTTGGGAGAAAAATGCAATGGTACAAGACAGCTTTTCCTTGCCAATATCTCTCTTTTGCAAAGAGCTGCGCATTGGAAAATTCAGGGCTATGTCGTGTAGATGATGGTCTAACAGGAGGCTTTAAAATTTTATTTCTAGTGTCCTTCGTTTGGGAGAAAAATGCAATGGTACAAGACAGCTTTTCCTTGCCAATATCTCTCTTTTGCAAAGAGCTGCGCATTGGAAAATTCAGGGCTATGTCGTGTAGATGATGGCCTAACAGGAGGCTTTAAAATTTTCTTTCTTGTGTCCTTCGTTTGGGAGAAAAATGCAAAGGTACAAGACAGCTTTTCCTTGCCAATATCTCTCGTTTGCAAAGAGCTGCGCATTGGAAAATACAGGGCTATATCGTGTAGATGATGGCCTAACAGGAGGCTTTAAAATTTTAATTCTAGTGTCCTTCGTTTGGGAGAAAAATGCAATGGTACAAGACAGCTTTTCCTTGCCAATATCTCTCTTTTGCAAAGAGCTGCGCATTGGAAAATTCATGGCTATGCCGTGTAGATGATGGTCTAACAGGAGGCTTTAAAATTTTCTTTCTAGTGTCCTTCGTTTGGGAGAAAAATGCAATGGTACAAGACAGCTTTTCCTTGCCAATATCTCTCTTTTGCAAAGAGCTGCGCATTGGAAAATTCAGGGCTATATCGTGTAGATGATGGCCTAACAGGAGGCTTTAAAATTTTAATTCTAGTGTCCTTCGTTTGGGAGCAAAATGCAAAGGTACAAGACAGCTTTTCCTTGCCAATATCTCTCTTTTGCAAAGAGCTGCGCATTGGAAAATTCAGGGCTATGTCGTGTAGATGATGGCCTAACAGGAGGCTTTAAAATTTTCTTTCTAGTGTCCTTCGTTTGGGAGAAAAATGCAAAGGTACAAGACAGCTTTTCCTTGCCAATATCTCTTTTGCAAAGAGCTACGCATTGGAAAATTCAGGGCTATGTCATGTAGATGATGGCCTAACAGGAGGCTTTAAAATTTTCTTTCTAGTGACCTTCGTTTGGGAGAAAAATGCAAAGGTACAAGACAGCTTTTCCTTGCCAATATCTCTCTTTTGCAAAGAGCTGCGCATTGGAAAATTCAGGGCTATGTCGTGTAGATGATGGCCTAACAGGAGGCTTTAAAATTTTAATTCTAGTGTCATTCGTTTGGGAGAAAAATGCAAAGGTACAAGACAGCTTTTCCTTGCCAATATCTCTCTTTTGCAAAGAGCTGCGCATTGGAAAATTCAGGGCTATGTCGTGTAGATGATGGCCTAACAGGAGGCTTTAACATTTTCTTTCTAGTGTCCTTCGTTTGGGAGAAAAATGCAATGGTACAAGACAGCTTTTCCTTGCCAATATCTCTCTTTTGCAAAGAGCTGCGCATTGGAAAATTCAGGGCTATGTCGTGTAGATGATGGTCTAACAGGAGGCTTTAAAATTTTAATTCTAGTGTCATTCGTTTGGGAGAAAAATGCAAAGGTACAAGACAGCTTTTCCTTGCCAATATCTCTCTTTTGCAAAGAGCTGCGCATTGGAAAATTCAGGGCTATGTCGTGTAGATGATGGCCTAACAGGAGGCTTTAACATTTTCTTTCTAGTGTCCTTCGTTTGGGAGAAAAATGCAATGGTACAAGACAGCTTTTCCTTGCCAATATCTCTCTTTTGCAAAGAGCTGCGCATTGGAAAATTCAGGGCTATGTCGTGTAGATGATGGTCTAACAGGAGGCTTTAAAATTTTCTTTCTAGTGTCCTTCGTTTGGGAGAAAAATGCAAAGGTACAAGACAGCTTTTCCTTGCCAATATCTCTCTTTTGCAAAGAGCTGCGCATTGGAAAATTCAGGGCTATATCGTGTAGATGATGGCCTAACAGGAGGCTTTAAAATTTTAATTCTAGTGTCCTTCGTTTGGGAGAAAAATGCAAAGGTACAAGACAGCTTTTCCTTGCCAATATCTCTCTTTTGCAAAGAGCTGCGCATTGGAAAATTCATGGCTATGCCGTGTAGATGATGGTCTAACAGGAGGCTTTAAAATGTTCTTTCTAGTGTCCTTCGTTTGGGAGAAAAATGCAAAGGTACAAGACAGCTTTTCCTTGCCAATATCTCTCGTTTGCAAAGAGCTGCGCATTGGAAAATTCAGGGCTATATCGTGTAGATGATGGCCTAACAGGAGGCTTTAAAATTTTAATTCTAGTGTCCTTCGTTTGGGAGAAAAATGCAATGGTACAAGACAGCTTTTCCTTGCCAATATCTCTCTTTTGCAAAGAGCTGCGCATTGGAAAATTCAGGGCTATGTCGTGTAGATGATGGTCTAACAGGAGGCTTTAAAATTTTATTTCTAGTGTCCTTCGTTTGGGAGAAAAATGCAATGGTACAAGACAGCTTTTCCTTGCCAATATCTCTCTTTTGCAAAGAGCTGCGCATTGGAAAATTCAGGGCTATGTCGTGTAGATGATGGCCTAACAGGAGGCTTTAAAATTTTCTTTCTTGTGTCCTTCGTTTGGGAGAAAAATGCAAAGGTACAAAACAGCTTTTCCTTGCCAATATCTCTCGTTTGCAAAGAGCTGCGCATTAGAAAATTCAGGGCTATATCGTGTAGATGATGGCCTAACAGGAGGCTTTAAAATTTTAATTCTAGTGTCCTTCGTTTGGGAGAAAAATGCAATGGTACAAGACAGCTTTTCCTTGCCAATATCTCTCTTTTGCAAAGAGCTGCGCATTGGAAAATTCAGGGCTATGTCGTGTAGATGATGGTCTAACAGGAGGCTTTAACATTTTATTTCTAGTGTCCTTCGTTTGGGAGAAAAATGCAATGGTACAAGACAGCTTTTCCTTGCCAATATCTCTCTTTTGCAAAGAGCTGCGCATTGGAAAATTCAGGGCTATGTCGTGTAGATGATGGCCTAACAGGAGGCTTTAAAATTTTCTTTCTTGTGTCCTTCGTTTGGGAGAAAAATGCAAAGGTACAAGACAGCTTTTCCTTGCCAATATCTCTCGTTTGCAAAGAGCTGCGCATTGGAAAATTCAGGGCTATATCGTGTAGATGATGGCCTAACAGGAGGCTTTAAAATTTTAATTCTAGTGTCCTTCGTTTGGGAGAAAAATGCAATGGTACAAGACAGCTTTTCCTTGCCAATATCTCTCTTTTGCAAAGAGCTGCGCATTGGAAAATTCAGGGCTATGTCGTGTAGATGATGGTCTAACAGGAGGCTTTAAAATTTTCTTTCTAGTGTCCTTCGTTTGGGAGAAAAATGCAATGGTACAAGACAGCTTTTCCTTGCCAATATCTCTCTTTTGCAAAGAGCTGCGCATTGGAAAATTCAGGGCTATATCGTGTAGATGATGGCCTAACAGGAGGCTTTAAAATTTTAATTCTAGTGTCCTTCGTTTGGGAGCAAAATGCAAAGGTACAAGACAGCTTTTCCTTGCCAATATCTCTCTTTTGCAAAGAGCTGCGCATTGGAAAATTCAGGGCTATGTCGTGTAGATGATGGCCTAACAGGAGGCTTTAACATTTTCTTTCTAGTGTCCTTCGTTTGGGAGAAAAATGCAAAGGTACAAGACAGCTTTTCCTTGCCAATATCTCTCTTTTGCAAAGAGCTACGCATTGGAAAATTCAGGGCTATGTCATGTAGATGATGGCCTAACAGGAGGCTTTAAAATTTTCTTTCTAGTGACCTTCGTTTGGGAGAAAAATGCAAAGGTACAAGACAGCTTTTCCTTGCCAATATCTCTCTTTTGCAAAGAGCTGCGCATTGGAAAATTCAGGGCTATGTCGTGTAGATGATGGCCTAACAGGAGGCTTTAAAATTTTAATTCTAGTGTCCTTCGTTTGGGAGAAAAATGCAAAGGTACAAGACAGCTTTTCCTTGCCAATATCTCTCTTTTGCAAAGAGCTGCGCATTGGAAAATTCAGGGCTATGTCGTGTAGATGATGGCCTAACAGGAGGCTTTAACATTTTCTTTCTAGTGTCCTTCGTTTGGGAGAAAAATGCAATGGTACAAGACAGCTTTTCCTTGCCAATATCTCTCTTTTGCAAAGAGCTGCGCATTGGAAAATTCAGGGCTATGTCGTGTAGATGATGGTCTAACAGGAGGCTTTAAAATTTTCTTTCTAGTGTCCTTCGTTTGGGAGAAAAATGCAATGGTACAAGACAGCTTTTCCTTGCCAATATCTCTCTTTTGCAAAGAGCTGCGCATTGGAAAATTCAGGGCTATGTCGTGTAGATGATGGCCTAACAGGAGGCTTTAAAATTTTCTTTCTAGTGTCCTTCGTTTGGGAGAAAAATGCAAAGGTACAAGACAGCTTTTCCTTGCCAATATCTCTCGTTTGCAAAGAGCTGCGCATTGGAAAATTCAGGGCTATATCGTGTAGATGATGGCCTAACAGGAGGCTTTAAAATTTTAATTCTAGTGTCCTTCGTTTGGGAGAAAAATGCAATGGTACAAGACAGCTTTTCCTTGCCAATATCTCTCTTTTGCAAAGAGCTGCGCATTGGAAAATTCAGGGCTATGTCGTGTAGATGATGGTCTAACAGGAGGCTTTAAAATTTTCTTTCTAGTGTCCTTCGTTTGGGATGAAAAATGCAATGGTACAAGACAGCTTTTCCTTGCCAATATCTCTCTTTTGCAAAGAGCTGCGCATTGGAAAATTCAGGGCTATGCCGTGTAGATGATGGTCTAACAGGAGGCTTTAAAATTTTCTTTCTAGTGTCCTTCGTTTGGGAGAAAAAGGCAATGGTACAAGACAGCTTTTCCTTGCCAATATCTCTCTTTTGCAAAGAGCTGCGCATTGGAAAATTCAGGGCTATATCGTGTAGATGATGGCCTAACAGGAGGCTTTAAAATTTTAATTCTAGTGTCCTTCGTTTGGGAGAAAAATGCAAAGGTACAAGACAGCTTTTCCTTGCCAATATCTCTCTTTTGCAAAGAGCTGCGCATTGGAAAATTCAGGTCTATGTCGTGTAGATGATGGCCTAACAGGAGGCTTTAAAATTTTCTTTCTAGTGTCCTTCGTTTGGGAGAAAAATGCAAAGGTACAAGACAGCTTTTCCTTGCCAATATCTTTCTTTTGCAAAGAGCTACGCATTGGAAAATTCAGGGCTATGTCGTGTAGATGATGGCCTAACAGGAGGCTTTAAAATTTTCTTTCTAGTGACCTTCGTTTGGGAGAAAAATGCAAAGGTACAAGACAGCTTTTCCTTGCCAATATCTCTCTTTTGCAAAGAGCTGCGCATTGGAAAATTCAGGGCTATGTCGTGTAGATGATGGCCTAACAGGAGGCTTTAAAATTTTCTTTCTAGTGTCCTTCGTTTGGGAGAAAAATGCAATGGTACAAGACAGCTTTTCCTTGCCAATATCTCTCTTTTGCAAAGAGCTGCGCATTGGAAAATTCAGGGCTATGTCGTGTAGATGATGGCCTAACAGGAGGCTTTAAAATTTTAATTCTAGTGTCCTTCGTTTGGGAGAAAAATGCAATGGTACAAGACAGCTTTTCCTTGCCAATATCTCTCTTTTGCAAAGAGCTGCGCATTGGAAAATTCATGGCTATGCCGTGTAGATGATGGTCTAACAGGAGGCTTTAAAATGTTCTTTCTAGTGTCCTTCGTTTGGGAGAAAAATGCAAAGGTACAAGACAGCTTTTCCTTGCCAATATCTCTCGTTTGCAAAGAGCTGCGCATTGGAAAATTCAGGGCTATATCGTGTAGATGATGGCCTAACAGGAGGCTTTAAAATTTGAATTCTAGTGTCCTTCGTTTGGGAGAAAAATGCAATGGTACAAGACAGCTTTTCCTTGCCAATATCTCTCTTTTGCAAAGAGCTGCGCATTGGAAAATTCAGGGCTATGTCGTGTAGATGATGGTCTAACAGGAGGCTTTAAAATTTTCTTTCTAGTGTCCTTCGTTTGGGAGAAAAATGCAAAGGTACAAGACAGCTTTTCCTTGCCAATATCTCTCTTTTGCAAAGAGCTGCGCATTGGAAAATTCATGGCTATGCCGTGTAGATGATGGCCTAACAGGAGGCTTTAACATTTTCTTTCTAGTGTCCTTCGTTTGGGAGAAAAATGCAATGGTACAAGACAGCTTTTCCTTGCCAATATCTCTCTTTTGCAAAGAGCTACGCATTGGAAAATTCAGGGCTATGTCGTGTAGATGATGGCCTAACAGGAGGCTTTAAAATTTTCTTTCTAGTGACCTTCGTTTGGGAGAAAAATGCAAAGGTACAAGACAGCTTTTCCTTGCCAATATCTCTCTTTTGCAAAGAGCTGCGCATTGGAAAATTCAGGGCTATGTCGTGTAGATGATGGCCTAACAGGAGGCTTTAAAATTTTAATTCTAGTGTCCTTCGTTTGGGAGAAAAATGCAAAGGTACAAGACAGCTTTTCCTTGCCAATATCTCTCTTTTGCAAAGAGCTGCGCATTGGAAAATTCAGGGCTATGTCGTGTAGATGATTGCCTAACAGGAGGCTTTAACATTTTCTTTCTAGTGTCCTTCGTTTGGGAGAAAAATGCAATGGTACAAGACAGCTTTTCCTTGCCAATATCTCTCTTTTGCAAAGAGCTGCGCATTGGAAAATTCAGGGCTATGTCGTGTAGATGATGGTCTAACAGGAGGCTTTAAAATTTTCTTTCTAGTGTCCTTCGTTTGGGAGAAAAATGCAATGGTACAAGACAGCTTTTCCTTGCCAATATCTCTCTTTTGCAAAGAGCTGCGCATTGGAAAATTCAGGGCTATGTCGTGTAGATGATGGCCTAACAGGAGGCTTTAAAATTTTCTTTCTAGTGTCCTTCGTTTGGGAGAAAAATGCAAAGGTACAAGACAGCTTTTCCTTGCCAATATCTCTCGTTTGCAAAGAGCTGCGCATTGGAAAATTCAGGGCTATATCGTGTAGATGATGGCCTAACAGGAGGCTTTAAAATTTTAATTCTAGTGTCCTTCGTTTGGGAGAAAAATGCAAAGGTACAAGACAGCTTTTCCTTGCCAATATCTCTCTTTTGCAAAGAGCTGCGCATTGGAAAATTCATGGCTATGCCGTGTAGATGATGGTCTAACAGGAGGCTTTAAAATGTTCTTTCTAGTGTCCTTCGTTTGGGAGAAAAATGCAAAGGTACAAGACAGCTTTTCCTTGCCAATATCTCTCGTTTGCAAAGAGCTGCGCATTGGAAAATTCAGGGCTATATCGTGTAGATGATGGCCTAACAGGAGGCTTTAAAATTTGAATTCTAGTGTCCTTCGTTTGGGAGAAAAATGCAATGGTACAAGACAGCTTTTCCTTGCCAATATCTCTCTTTTGCAAAGAGCTGCGCATTGGAAAATTCAGGGCTATGTCGTGTAGATGATGGTCTAACAGGAGGCTTTAAAATTTTATTTCTAGTGTCCTTCGTTTGGGAGAAAAATGCAATGGTACAAGACAGCTTTTCCTTGCCAATATCTCTCTTTTGCAAAGAGCTGCGCATTGGAAAATTCAGGGCTATGTCGTGTAGATGATGGCCTAACAGGAGGCTTTAAAATTTTCTTTCTTGTGTCCTTCGTTTGGGAGAAAAATGCAAAGGTACAAGACAGCTTTTCCTTGCCAATATCTCTCGTTTGCAAAGAGCTGCGCATTGGAAAATTCAGGGCTATATCGTGTAGATGATGGCCTAACAGGAGGCTTTAAAATTTTAATTCTAGTGTCCTTCGTTTGGGAGAAAAATGCAATGGTACAAGACAGCTTTTCCTTGCCAATATCTCTCTTTTGCAAAGAGCTGCGCATTGGAAAATTCAGGGCTATGTCGTGTAGATGATGGTCTAACAGGAGGCTTTAAAATTTTCTTTCTAGTGTCCTTCGTTTGGGAGAAAAATGCAATGGTACAATACAGCTTTTCCTTGCCAATATCTCTCTTTTGCAAAGAGCTGCGCATTGGAAAATTCAGGGCTATGTCGTGTAGATGATGGCCTAACAGGAGGCTTTAAAATTTTCTTTCTAGTGTCCTTCGTTTGGGAGAAAAATGCAAAGGTACAAGACAGCTTTTCCTTGCCAATATCTCTCTTTTGCAAAGAGCTGCGCATTGGAAAATTCATGGCTATGCCGTGTAGATGATGGTCTAACAGGAGGCTTTAAAATTTTCTTTCTAGTGTCCTTCGTTTGGGAGAAAAATGCAATGGTACAAGACAGCTTTTCCTTGCCAATATCTCTCTTTTGCAAAGAGCTGCGCATTGGAAAATTCAGGGCTATATCATGTAGATGATGGCCTAACAGGAGGCTTTAAAATTTTAATTCTAGTGTCCTTCGTTTGGGAGCAAAATGCAAAGGTACAAGACAGCTTTTCCTTGCCAATATCTCTCTTTTGCAAAGAGCTGCGCATTGGAAAATTCAGGGCTATGTCGTGTAGATGATGGCCTAACAGGAGGCTTTAACATTTTCTTTCTAGTGTCCTTCGTTTGGGAGAAAAATGCAAAGGTACAAGACAGCTTTTCCTTGCCAATATCTCTCTTTTGCAAAGAGCTACGCATTGGAAAATTCAGGGCTATGTCGTGTAGATGATGGCCTAACAGGAGGCTTTAAAATTTTCTTTCTAGTGACCTTCGTTTGGGAGAAAAATGCAAAGGTACAAGACAGCTTTTCCTTGCCAATATCTCTCTTTTGCAAAGAGCTGCGCATTGGAAAATTCAGGGCTATGTCGTGTAGATGATGGCCTAACAGGAGGCTTTAAAATTTTAATTCTAGTGTCCTTCGTTTGGGAGAAAAATGCAAAGGTACAAGACAGCTTTTCCTTGCCAATATCTCTCTTTTGCAAAGAGCTGCGCATTGGAAAATTCATGGCTATGCCGTGTAGATGATGGTCTAACAGGAGGCTTTAAAATTTTCTTTCTAGTGTCCTTCGTTTGGGAGAAAAATGCAATGGTACAAGACAGCTTTTCCTTGCCAATATCTCTCTTTTGCAAAGAGCTGCGCATTGGAAAATTCAGGGCTATATCATGTAGATGATGGCCTAACAGGAGGCTTTAAAATTTTAATTCTAGTGTCCTTCGTTTGGGAGCAAAATGCAAAGGTACAAGACAGCTTTTCCTTGCCAATATCTCTCTTTTGCAAAGAGCTGCGCATTGGAAAATTCAGGGCTTTGTCGTGTAGATGATGGCCTAACAGGAGGCTTTAACATTTTCTTTCTAGTGTCCTTCGTTTGGGAGAAAAATGCAAAGGTACAAGACAGCTTTTCCTTGCCAATATCTCTCTTTTGCAAAGAGCTACGCATTGGAAAATTCAGGGCTATGTCGTGTAGATGATGGCCTAACAGGAGGCTTTAAAATTTTCTTTCTAGTGACCTTCGTTTGGGAGAAAAATGCAAAGGTACAAGACAGCTTTTCCTTGCCAATATCTCTCTTTTGCAAAGAGCTGCGCATTGGAAAATTCAGGGCTATGTCGTGTAGATGATGGCCTAACAGGAGGCTTTAAAATTTTAATTCTAGTGTCCTTCGTTTGGGAGAAAAATGCAATGGTACAAGACAGCTTTTCCTTGCCAATATCTCTCTTTTGCAAAGAGCTGCGCATTGGAAAATTCAGGGCTATGTCGTGTAGATGATGGTCTAACAGGAGGCTTTAAAATTTTCTTTCTAGTGTCCTTCGTTTGGGAGAAAAATGCAATGGTACAAGACAGCTTTTCCTTGCCAATATCTCTCTTTTGCAAAGAGCTGCGCATTGGAAAATTCAGGGCTATGTCGTGTAGATGATGGCCTAACAGGAGGCTTTAAAATTTTCTTTCTAGTGTCCTTCGTTTGGGAGAAAAATGCAAAGGTACAAGACAGCTTTTCCTTGCCAATATCTCTCGTTTGCAAAGAGCTGCGCATTGGAAAATTCAGGGCTATATCGTGTAGATGATGGCCTAACAGGAGGCTTTAAAATTTTAATTCTAGTGTCCTTCGTTTGGGAGAAAAATGCAATGGTACAAGACAGCTTTTCCTTGCCAATATCTCTCTTTTGCAAAGAGCTGCGCATTGGAAAATTCAGGGCTATGTCGTGTAGATGATGGTCTAACAGGAGGCTTTAAAATTTTCTTTCTAGTGTCCTTCGTTTGGGAGAAAAATGCAATGGTACAAGACAGCTTTTCCTTGCCAATATCTCTCTTTTGCAAAGAGCTGCGCATTGGAAAATTCAGGGCTATGCCGTGTAGATGATGGTCTAACAGGAGGCTTTAAAATTTTCTTTCTAGTGTCCTTCGTTTGGGAGAAAAATGCAATGGTACAAGACAGCTTTTCCTTGCCAATATCTCTCTTTTGCAAAGAGCTGAGCATTGGAAAATTCAGGGCTATATCGTGTAGATGATGGCCTAACAGGAGGCTTTAAAATTTTAATTCTAGTGTCCTTCGTTTGGGAGAAAAATGCAAAGGTACAAGACAGATTTTCCTTGCCAATATCTCTCTTTTGCAAAGAGCTGCGCATTGGAAAATTCAGGTCTATGTCGTGTAGATGATGGCCTAACAGGAGGCTTTAAAATTTTCTTTCTAGTGTCCTTCGTTTGGGAGAAAAATGCAAAGGTACAAGACAGCTTTTCCTTGCCAATATCTTTCTTTTGCAAAGAGCTACGCATTGGAAAATTCAGGGCTATGTCGTGTAGATGTTGGCCTAACAGGAGGCTTTAAAATTTTCTTTCTAGTGACCTTCGTTTGGGAGAAAAATGCAAAGGTACAAGACAGCTTTTCCTTGCCAATATCTCTCTTTTGCAAAGAGCTGCGCATTGGAAAATTCAGGGCTATGTCGTGTAGATGATGGCCTAACAGGAGGCTTTAAAATTTTTATTCTAGTGTCCTTCGTTTGGGAGAAAAATGCAAAGATACAAGACAGCTTTTCCTTGCCAATATCTCTCTTTTGCAAAGAGCTGCGCATTGGAAAATTCAGGGCTATGTCGTGTAGATGATGGCCTAACAGGAGGCTTTAACATTTTATTTCTAGTGTCCTTCGTTTGGGAGAAAAATGCAATGGTACAAGACAGCTTTTCCTTGCCAATATCTCTCTTTTGCAAAGAGCTGCGCATTGGAAAATTCAGGGCTATGTCGTGTAGATGATGGTCTAACAGGAGGCTTTAAAATTTTCTTTCTAGTGTCCTTCGTTTGGGAGAAAAATGCAATGGTACAAGACAGCTTTTCCTTGCCAATATCTCTCTTTTGCAAAGAGCTGCGCATTGGAAAATTCAGGGCTATGTCGTGTAGATGATGGCCTAACAGGAGGCTTTAAAATTTTCTTTCTAGTGTCCTTCGTTTGGGAGAAAAATGCAAAGGTACAAGACAGCTTTTCCTTGCCAATATCTCTCGTTTGCAAAGAGCTGCGCATTGGAAAATTCAGGGCTATATCGTGTAGATGATGGCCTAACAGGAGGCTTTAAAATTTTAATTCTAGTGTCCTTCGTTTGGGAGAAAAATGCAATGGTACAAGACAGCTTTTCCTTGCCAATATCTCTCTTTTGCAAAGAGCTGCGCATTGGAAAATTCAGGGCTATGTCGTGTAGATGATGGTCTAACAGGAGGCTTTAAAATTTTCTTTCTAGTGTCCTTCGTTTGGGAGAAAAATGCAATGGTACAAGACAGCTTTTCCTTGCCAATATCTCTCTTTTGCAAAGAGCTGCGCATTGGAAAATTCAGGGCTATGTCGTGTAGATGATGGCCTAACAGGAGGCTTTAAAATTTTCTTTCTAGTGTCCTTCGTTTGGGAGAAAAATGCAAAGGTACAAGACAGCTTTTCCTTGCCAATATCTCTCGTTTGCAAAGAGCTGCGCATTGGAAAATTCAGGGCTATATCGTGTAGATGATGGCCTAACAGGAGGCTTTAAAATTTTAATTCTAGTGTCCTTCGTTTGGGAGAAAAATGCAAAGGTACAAGACAGCTTTTCCTTGCCAATATCTCTCTTTTGCAAAGAGCTGCGCATTGGAAAATTCATGGCTATGCCGTGTAGATGATGGTCTAACAGGAGGCTTTAAAATTTTAATTCTAGTGTCCTTCGTTTGGGAGAAAAATGCATAGGTACAAGACAGCTTTTCCTTGCCAATATCTCTCTTTTGCAAAGAGCTGCGCATTGGAAAATTCAGGGCTATATCGTGTAGATGATGGCCTAACAGGAGGCTTTAAAATTTTAATTCTAGTGTCCTTCGTTTGGGAGAAAAATGCAATGGTACAAGAAAGCTTTTCCTTGCCAATATCTCTCTTTTGCAAAGAGCTGCGCATTGGAAAATTCAGGGCTATGTCGTGTAGATGATGGCCTAACAGGAGGCTTTAAAATTTTCTTTCTAGTGTCCTTCGTTTGGGAGAAAAATGCAAAGGTACAAGACAGCTTTTCCTTGCCAATATCTCTCTTTTGCAAAGAGCTACGCATTGGAAAATTCAGGGCTATGTCGTGTAGATGATGGTCTAACAGGAGGCTTTAAAATTTTCTTTCTAGTGTCCTTCGTTTGGGAGAAAAATGCAATGGTACAAGACAGCTTTTCCTTGCCAATATCTCTCTTTTGCAAAGAGCTGCGCATTGGAAAATTCAGGGCTATGTCGTGTAGATGATGGCCTAACAGGAGGCTTTAAAATTTTCTTTCTAGTGTCCTTCGTTTGGGAGAAAAATGCAAAGGTACAAGACAGCTTTTCCTTGCCAATATCTCTCGTTTGCAAAGAGCTGCGCATTGGAAAATTCAGGGCTATATCGTGTAGATGATGGCCTAACAGGAGGCTTTAAAATTTTAATTCTAGTGTCCTTCGTTTGGGAGAAAAATGCAATGGTACAAGACAGCTTTTCCTTGCCAATATCTCTCTTTTGCAAAGAGCTGCGCATTGGAAAATTCAGGGCTATGTCGTGTAGATGATGGTCTAACAGGAGGCTTTAAAATTTTCTTTCTAGTGTCCTTCGTTTGGGAGAAAAATGCAATGGTACAAGACAGCTTTTCCTTGCCAATATCTCTCTTTTGCAAAGAGCTGCGCATTGGAAAATTCAGGGCTATGTCGTGTAGATGATGGCCTAACAGGAGGCTTTAAAATGTTCTTTCTAGTGTCCTTCGTTTGGGAGAAAAATGCAAAGGTACAAGACAGCTTTTCCTTGCCAATATCTCTCGTTTGCAAAGAGCTGCGCATTGGAAAATTCAGGGCTATATCGTGTAGATGATGGCCTAACAGGAGGCTTTAAAATTTTAATTCTAGTGTCCTTCGTTTGGGAGAAAAATGCAAAGGTACAAGACAGCTTTTCCTTGCCAATATCTCTCTTTTGCAAAGAGCTGCGCATTGGAAAATTCATGGCTATACCGTGTAGATGATGGTCTAACAGGAGGCTTTAAAATTTTAATTCTAGTGTCCTTCGTTTGGGAGAAAAATGCAATGGTACAAGAAAGCTTTTCCTTGCCAATATCTCTCTTTTGCAAAGAGCTGCGCATTGGAAAATTCAGGGCTATGTCGTGTAGATGATGGCCTAACAGGAGGCTTTAAAATTTTCTTTCTAGTGTCCTTCGTTTGGGAGAAAAATGCAAAGGTACAAGACAGCTTTTCCTTGCCAATATCTCTCTTTTGCAAAGAGCTACGCATTGGAAAATTCAGGGCTATGTCGTGTAGATGATGGTCTAACAGGAGGCTTTAAAATTTTCTTTCTAGTGTCCTTCGTTTGGGAGAAAAATGCAATGGTACAAGACAGCTTTTCCTTGCCAATATCTCTCTTTTGCAAAGAGCTGCGCATTGGAAAATTCATGGCTATGCCGTGTAGATGATGGTCTAACAGGAGGCTTTAAAATTTTAATTCTAGTGTCCTTCGTTTGGGAGAAAAATGCAATGGTACAAGAAAGCTTTTCCTTGCCAATATCTCTCTTTTGCAAAGAGCTGCGCATTGGAAAATTCAGGGCTATGTCGTGTAGATGATGGCCTAACAGGAGGCTTTAAATTTTTCTTTCTAGTGTCCTTCGTTTGGGAGAAAAATGCAAAGGTACAAGACAGCTTTTCCTTGCCAATATCTCTCTTTTGCAAAGAGCTGCGCATTGGAAAATTCAGGGCTATATCGTGTAGATGATGGCCTAACAGGAGGCTTTAAAATTTTAATTCTAGTGTCCTTCGTTTGGGAGAAAAATGCAATGGTACAAGACAGCTTTTCCTTGCCAATATCTCTCTTTTGCAAAGAGCTGCGCATTGGAAAATTCAGGGCTATGTCGTGTAGATGATGGCCTAACAGGAGGCTTTAAAATTTTCTTTCTAGTGTCCTTCGTTTGGGAGAAAAATGCAAAGGTACAAGACAGCTTTTCCTTGCCAATATCTCTCTTTTCCAAAGAGCTACGCATTGGAAAATTCAGGGCTATGTCGTGTAGATGATGGTCTAACAGGAGGCTTTAAAATTTTCTATCTAGTGTCCTTCGTTTGGGAGAAAAATGCAATGGTACAAGACAGCTTTTCCTTGCCAATATCTCTCTTTTGCAAAGAGCTGCGCATTGGAAAATTCAGGGCTATGTCGTGTAGATGATGGCCTAACAGGAGGCTTTAAAATTTTCTTTCTAGTGTCCTTCGTTTGGGAGAAAAATGCAAAGGTACAAGACAGCTTTTCCTTGCCAATATCTCTCGTTTGCAAAAAGCTGCGCATTGGAAAATTCAGGGCTATATCGTGTAGATGATGGCCTAACAGGAGGCTTTAAAATTTTAATTCTAGTGTCCTTCGTTTGGGAGAAAAATGCAATGGTACAAGACAG
Source organism: Pseudophryne corroboree (assembly GCF_028390025.1). NCBI lineage: Eukaryota > Metazoa > Chordata > Amphibia > Anura > Myobatrachidae > Pseudophryne > Pseudophryne corroboree. The sequence goes on from NW_026968733.1 coordinate 963,608, forward strand.
CTTTTCCTTGCCAATATCTCTCTTTTGCAAAGAGCTGCGCATTGGAAAATTCAGGGCTATGTCGTGTAGATGATGGTCTAACAGGAGGCTTTAAAATTTTCTTTCTAGTGTCCTTCGTTTGGGAGAAAAATGCAATGGTACAAGACAGCTTTTCCTTGCCAATATCTCTCTTTTGCAAAGAGCTGCGCATTGGAAAATTCAGGGCTATGCCGTGTAGATGATGGTCTAACAGGAGGCTTTAAAATTTTCTTTCTAGTGTCCTTCGTTTGGGAGAAAAATGCAATGGTACAAGACAGCTTTTCCTTGCCAATATCTCTCTTTTGCAAAGAGCTGCGCATTGGAAAATTCAGGGCTATATCGTGTAGATGATGGCCTAACAGGAGGCTTTAAAATTTTAATTCTAGTGTCCTTCGTTTGGGAGAAAAATGCAAAGGTACAAGACAGCTTTTCCTTGCCAATATCTCTCTTTTGCAAAGAGCTGCGCATTGGAAAATTCAGGTCTATGTCGTGTAGATGATGGCCTAACAGGAGGCTTTAAAATTTTCTTTCTAGTGTCCTTCGTTTGGGAGAAAAATGCAAAGGTACAAGACAGCTTTTCCTTGCCAATATCTTTCTTTTGCAAAGAGCTACGCATTGGAAAATTCAGGGCTATGTCGTGTAGATGATGGCCTAACAGGAGGCTTTAAAATTTTCTTTCTAGTGACCTTCGTTTGGGAGAAAAATGCAAAGGTACAAGACAGCTTTTCCTTGCCAATATCTCTCTTTTGCAAAGAGCTGCGCATTGGAAAATTCAGGGCTATGTCGTGTAGATGATGGCCTAACAGGAGGCTTTAAAATTTTCTTTCTAGTGTCCTTCGTTTGGGAGAAAAATGCAAAGGTACAAGACAGCTTTTCCTTGCCAATATCTCTCGTTTGCAAAGAGCTGCGCATTGGAAAATTCAGGGCTATATCGTGTAGATGATGGCCTAACAGGAGGCTTTAAAATTTTAATTCTAGTGTCCTTCGTTTGGGAGAAAAATGCAATGGTACAAGACAGCTTTTCCTTGCCAATATCTCTCTTTTGCAAAGAGCTGCGCATTGGAAAATTCAGGGCTATGTCGTGTAGATGATGGTCTAACAGGAGGCTTTAAAATTTTCTTTCTAGTGTCCTTCGTTTGGGAGAAAAATGCAATGGTACAAGACAGCTTTTCCTTGCCAATATCTCTCTTTTGCAAAGAGCTGCGCATTGGAAAATTCAGGGCTATGTCGTGTAGATGATGGCCTAACAGGAGGCTTTAAAATTTTCTTTCTAGTGTCCTTCGTTTGGGAGAAAAATGCAAAGGTACAAGACAGCTTTTCCTTGCCAATATCTCTCGTTTGCAAAGAGCTGCGCATTGGAAAATTCAGGGCTATATCGTGTAGATGATGGCCTAACAGGAGGCTTTAAAATTTTAATTCTAGTGTCCTTCGTTTGGGAGAAAAATGCAAAGGTACAAGACAGCTTTTCCTTGCCAATATCTCTCTTTTGCAAAGAGCTGCGCATTGGAAAATTCATGGCTATGCCGTGTTGATGATGGTCTAACAGGAGGCTTTAAAATTTTAATTCTAGTGTCCTTCGTTTGGGAGAAAAATGCAAAGGTACAAGACAGCTTTTCCTTGCCAATATCTCTCTTTTGCAAAGAGCTGCGCATTGGAAAATTCAGGGCTATATCGTGTAGATGATGGCCTAACAGGAGGCTTTAAAATTTTAATTCTAGTGTCCTTCGTTTGGGAGAAAAATGCAATGGTACAAGAAAGCTTTTCCTTGCCAATATCTCTCTTTTGCAAAGAGCTGCGCATTGGAAAATTCAGGGCTATGTCGTGTAGATGATGGCCTAACAGGAGGCTTTAAAATTTTCTTTCTAGTGTCCTTCGTTTGGGAGAAAAATGCAAAGGTACAAGACAGCTTTTCCTTGCCAATATCTCTCTTTTGCAAAGAGCTACGCATTGGAAAATTCAGGGCTATGTCGTGTAGATGATGGTCTAACAGGAGGCTTTAAAATTTTCTTTCTAGTGTCCTTCGTTTGGGAGAAAAATGCAATGGTACAAGACAGCTTTTCCTTGCCAATATCTCTCTTTTGCAAAGAGCTGCGCATTGGAAAATTCAGGGCTATGTCGTGTAGATGATGGCCTAACAGGAGGCTTTAAAATTTTCTTTCTAGTGTCCTTCGTTTGGGAGAAAAATGCAAAGGTACAAGACAGCTTTTCCTTGCCAATATCTCTCGTTTGCAAAGAGCTGCGCATTGGAAAATTCAGGGCTATATCGTGTAGATGATGGCCTAACAGGAGGCTTTAAAATTTTAATTCTAGTGTCCTTCGTTTGGGAGAAAAATGCAAAGGTACAAGACAGCTTTTCCTTGCCAATATCTCTCTTTTGCAAAGAGCTGCGCATTGGAAAATTCATGGCTATGCCGTGTAGATGATGGTCTAACAGGAGGCTTTAAAATTTTAATTCTAGTGTCCTTCGTTTGGGAGAAAAATGCAATGGTACAAGAAAGCTTTTCCTTGCCAATATCTCTCTTTTGCAAAGAGCTGCGCATTGGAAAATTCAGGGCTATGTCGTGTAGATGATGGCCTAACAGGAGGCTTTAAAATTTTCTTTCTAGTGTCCTTCGTTTGGGAGAAAAATGCAAAGGTACAAGACAGCTTTTCCTTGCCAATATCTCTCTTTTGCAAAGAGCTGCGCATTGGAAAATTCAGGGCTATATCGTGTAGATGATGGCCTAACAGGAGGCTTTAAAATTTTAATTCTAGTGTCCTTCATTTGGGAGAAAAATGCAATGGTACAAGAAAGCTTTTCCTTGCCAATATCTCTCTTTTGCAAAGAGCTGCGCATTGGAAAATTCAGGGCTATGTCGTGTAGATGATGGCCTAACAGGAGGCTTTAAAATTTTCTTTCTAGTGTCCTTCGTTTGGGAGAAAAATGCAAAGGTACAAGACAGCTTTTCCTTGCCAATATCTCTCTTTTGCAAAGAGCTACGCATTGGAAAATTCAGGGCTATGTCGTGTAGATGATGGTCTAACAGGAGGCTTTAAAATTTTCTTTCTAGTGTCCTTCGTTTGGGAGAAAAATGCAATGGTACAAGACAGCTTTTCCTTGCCAATTTCTCTCTTTTGCAAAGAGCTGCGCATTGGAAAATTCAGGGCTATGTCGTGTAGATGATGGCCTAACAGGAGGCTTTAAAATTTTCTTTCTAGTGTCCTTCGTTTGGGAGAAAAATGCAAAGGTACAAGACAGCTTTTCCTTGCCAATATCTCTCGTTTGCAAAAAGCTGCGCATTGGAAAATTCAGGGCTATATCGTGTAGATGATGGCCTAACAGGAGGCTTTAAAATTTTAATTCTAGTGTCCTTCGTTTGGGAGAAAAATGCTATGGTACAAGACAGCTTTTCCTTGCCAATATCTCTCTTTTGCAAAGAGCTGCGCATTGGAAAATTCAGGGCTATGTCGTGTAGATGATGGTCTAACAGGAGGCTTTAAAATTTTCTTTCTAGTGTCCTTCGTTTGGGAGAAAAATGCAATGGTACAAGACAGCTTTTCCTTGCCAATATCTCTCTTTTGCAAAGAGCTGCGCATTGGAAAATTCAGGGCTATGTCGTGTAGATGATGGCCTAACAGGAGGCTTTAAAATTTTCTTTCTTGTGTCCTTCGTTTGGGAGAAAAATGCAAAGGTACAAGACAGCTTTTCCTTGCCAATATCTCTCGTTTGCAAAGAGCTGCGCATTGGAAAATTCAGGGCTATATCGTGTAGATGATGGCCTAACAGGAGGCTTTAAAATTCTAATTCTAGTGTCCTTCGTTTGGGAGAAAAATGCAATGGTACAAGACAGCTTTTCCTTGCCAATATCTCTCTTTTGCAAAGAGCTGCGCATTGGAAAATTCAGGGCTATGTCGTGTAGATGATGGTCTAACAGGAGGCTTTAAAATTTTCTTTCTAGTGTCCTTCGTTTGGGAGAAAAATGCAATGGTACAATACAGCTTTTCCTTGCCAATATCTCTCTTTTGCAGAGAGCTGCGCATTGGAAAATTCAGGGCTATGTCGTGTAGATGATGGCCTAACAGGAGGCTTTAAAATTTTCTTTCTAGTGTCCTTCGTTTGGGAGAAAAATGCAAAGGTACAAGACAGCTTTTCCTTGCCAATATCTCTCTTTTGCAAAGAGCTGCGCATTGGAAAATTCATGGCTATGCCGTGTAGATGATGGTCTAACAGGAGGCTTTAAAATTTTCTTTCTAGTGTCCTTCGTTTGGGAGAAAAATGCAATGGTACAAGACCGCTTTTCCTTGCCAATATCTCTCTTTTGCAAAGAGCTGCGCATTGGAAAATTCAGGGCTATATCGTGTAGATGATGGCCTAACAGGAGGCTTTAAAATTTTAATTCTAGTGTCCTTCGTTTGGGAGCAAAATGCAAAGGTACAAGACAGCTTTTCCTTGCCAATATCTCTCTTTTGCAAAGAGCTGCGCATTGGAAAATTCAGGGCTATGTCGTGTAGATGATGGCCTAACAGGAGGCTTTAAAATTTTCTTTCTAGTTTCCTTCGTTTGGGAGAAAAATGCAATGGTACAAGAAAGCTTTTCCTTGCCAATATCTCTCTTTTGCAAAGAGCTGCGCATTGGAAAATTCAGGGCTATGTCGTGTAGATGATGGCCTAACAGGAGGCTTTAAAATTTTCTTTCTAGTGTCCTTCGTTTGGGAGAAAAATGCAAAGGTACAAGACAGCTTTTCCTTGCCAATATCTCTCTTTTGCAAAGAGCTACGCATTGGAAAATTCAGGGCTATGTCGTGTAGATGATGGCCTAACAGGAGGCTTTAACATTTTCTTTCTAGTGACCTTCGTTTGGGAGAAAAATGCAAAGGTACAAGACAGCTTTTCCTTGCCAATATCTCTCTTTTGCAAAGAGCTGCGCATTGGAAAATTCAGGGCTATGTCGTGTAGATGATGGCCTAACAGGAGGCTTTAAAATTTTAATTCTAGTGTCCTTCGTTTGGGAGAAAAATGCAAAGGTACAAGACAGCTTTTCCTTGCCAATATCTCTCTTTTGCAAAGAGCTGCGCATTGGAAAATTCAGGGCTATGTCGTGTAGATGATGGCCTAACAGGAGGCTTTAACATTTTCTTTCTAGTGTCCTTCGTTTGGGAGAAAAATGCAGTGGTACAAGAGAGCTTTTCCTTGCCAATATCTCTCTTTTGCAAAGAGCTGCGCATTGGAAAATTCAGGGCTATGTCGTGTAGATGATGGTCTAACAGGAGGCTTTAAAATTTTCTTTCTAGTGTCCTTCGTTTGGGAGAAAAATGCAATGGTACAAGACAGCTTTTCCTTGCCAATATCTCTCTTTTGCAAAGAGCTGCGCATTGGAAAATTCGGGGCTATATCGTGTAGATGATGGCCTAACAGGAGGCTTTAAAATTTTAATTCTAGTGTCCTTCGTTTGGGAGAAAAATGCAATGGTACAAGACAGCTTTTCCTTGCCAATATCTCTCTTTTGCAAAGAGCTGCGCATTGGAAAATTCAGGGCTATGTCGTGTAGATGATGGTCTAACAGGAGGCTTTAAAATTTTCTTTCTAGTGTCCTTCGTTTGGGAGAAAAATGCAATGGTACAAGACAGCTTTTCCTTGCCAATATCTCTCTTTTGCAAAGAGCTGCGCATTGGAAAATTCAGGGCTAGGTCGTGTAGATGATGGCCTAACAGGAGGCTTTAACATTTTCTTTCTAGTGTCCTTCGTTTGGGAGAAAAATGCAATGGTACAAGACAGCTTTTCCTTGCCAATATCTCTCTTTTGCAAAGAGCTGCGCATTGGAAAATTCAGGGCTATGTCGTGTAGATGATGGTCTAACAGGAGGCTTTAAAATTTTCTTTCTAGTGTCCTTCGTTTGGGAGAAAAATGCAATGGTACAAGACAGCTTTTCCTTGCCAATATCTCTCTTTTGCAAAGAGCTGCGCATTGGAAAATTCAGGGCTATGTCGTGTAGATGATGGCCTAACAGGAGGCTTTAAAATTTTCTTTCTAGTGTCCTTCGTTTGGGAGAAAAATGCAAAGGTACAAGACAGCTTTTCCTTGCCAATATCTCTCGTTTGCAAAGAGCTGCGCATTGGAAAATTCAGGGCTATATCGTGTAGATGATGGTCTAACAGGAGGCTTTAAAATTTTAATTCTAGTGTCCTTCGTTTGGGAGAAAAATGCAAAGGTACAAGACAGCTTTTCCTTGCCAATATCTCTCTTTTGCAAAGAGCTGCGCATTGGAAAATTCATGGCTATGCCGTGTAGATGATGGTCTAACAGGAGGCTTTAAAATTTTCTTTCTAGTGTCCTTCGTTTGGGAGAAAAATGCAATGGTACAAGAAAGCTTTTCCTTGCCAATATCTCTCTTTTGCAAAGAGCTACGCATTGGAAAATTCAGGGCTATGTCGTGTAGATGATGGTCTAACAGGAGGCTTTAAAATTTTCTTTCTAGTGTCCTTCGTTTGGGAGAAAAATGCAATGGTACAAGACAGCTTTTCCTTGCCAATATCTCTCTTTTGCAAAGAGCTGCGCATTGGAAAATTCAGGGCTATGTCGTGTAGATGATGGCCTAACAGGAGGCTTTAACATTTTCTTTCTAGTGTCCTTCGTTTGGGAGAAAAATGCAATGGTACAAGACAGCTTTTCCTTGCCAATATCTCTCTTTTGCAAAGAGCTGCGCATTGGAAAATTCAGGGCTATATCGTGTAGATGATGGCCTAACAGGAGGCTTTAAAATTTTAATTCTAGTGTCCTTCGTTTGGGAGAAAAATGCAAAGATACAAGACAGCTTTTCCTTGCCAATATCTCTCTTTTGCAAAGAGCTGCGCATTGGAAAATTCAGGGCTATGTCGTGTAGATGATGGCCTAACAGGAGGCTTTAACATTTTATTTCTAGTGTCCTTCGTTTGGGAGAAAAATGCAAAGGTACAAGACAGCTTTTCCTTGCCAATATCTCTCGTTTGCAAAGAGCTGCGCATTGGAAAATTCAGGGCTATATCGTGTAGATGATGGTCTAACAGGAGGCTTTAAAATTTTAATTCTAGTGTCCTTCGTTTGGGAGAAAAATGCAAAGGTACAAGACAGCTTTTCCTTGCCAATATCTCTCTTTTGCAAAGAGCTGCGCATTGGAAAATTCATGGCTATGCCGTGTAGATGATGGTCTAACAGGAGGCTTTAAAATTTTCTTTCTAGTGTCCTTCGTTTGGGAGAAAAATGCAATGGTACAAGAAAGCTTTTCCTTGCCAATATCTCTCTTTTGCAAAGAGCTACGCATTGGAAAATTCAGGGCTATGTCGTGTAGATGATGGTCTAACAGGAGGCTTTAAAATTTTCTTTCTAGTGTCCTTCGTTTGGGAGAAAAATGCAATGGTACAAGACAGCTTTTCCTTGCCAATATCTCTCTTTTGCAAAGAGCTGCGCATTGGAAAATTCAGGGCTATGTCGTGTAGATGATGGCCTAACAGGAGGCTTTAACATTTTCTTTCTAGTGTCCTTCGTTTGGGAGAAAAATGCAATGGTACAAGACAGCTTTTCCTTGCCAATATCTCTCTTTTGCAAAGAGCTGCGCATTGGAAAATTCAGGGCTATATCGTGTAGATGATGGCCTAACAGGAGGCTTTAAAATTTTAATTCTAGTGTCCTTCGTTTGGGAGAAAAATGCAAAGATACAAGACAGCTTTTCCTTGCCAATATCTCTCTTTTGCAAAGAGCTGCGCATTGGAAAATTCAGGGCTATGTCGTGTAGATGATGGCCTAACAGGAGGCTTTAACATTTTATTTCTAGTGTCCTTCGTTTGGGAGAAAAATGCAATGGTACAAGACAGCTTTTCCTTGCCAATATCTCTCTTTTGCAAAGAGCTGCGCATTGGAAAATTCAGGGCTATGTCGTGTAGATGATGGTCTAACAGGAGGCTTTAAAATTTTCTTTCTAGTGTCCTTCGTTTGGGAGAAAAATGCAATGGTACAAGACAGCTTTTCCTTGCCAATATCTCTCTTTTGCAAAGAGCTGCGCATTGGAAAATTCAGGGCTATGTCGTGTAGATGATGGCCTAACAGGAGGCTTTAAAATTTTCTTTCTAGTGTCCTTCGTTTGGGAGAAAAATGCAAAGGTACAAGACAGCTTTTCCTTGCCAATATCTCTCTTTTGCAAAGAGCTGCGCATTGGAAAATTCAGGGCTATATCGTGTAGATGATGGCCTAACAGGAGGCTTTAAAATTTTAATTCTAGTGTCCTTCGTTTGGGAGATAAATGCAAAGGTACAAGACAGCTTTTCCTTGCCAATATCTCTCTTTTGCAAAGAGCTGCGCATTGGAAAATTCATGGCTATGCCGTGTAGATGATGGTCTAATAGGAGGCTTTAAAATGTTCTTTCTAGTGTCCTTCGTTTGGGAGAAAAATGCAAAGGTACAAGACAGCTTTTCCTTGCCAATATCTCTCGTTTGCAAAGAGCTGCGCATTGGAAAATTCAGGGCTATATCGTATAGATGATGGCCTAACAGGAGGCTTTAAAATTTTAATTCTAGTGTCCTTCGTTTGGGAGAAAAATGCAATGGTACAAGACAGCTTTTCCTTGCCAATATCTCTCTTTTGCAAAGAGCTGCGCATTGGAAAATTCAGGGCTATGTCGTGTAGATGATGGTCTAACAGGAGGCTTTAAAATTTTATTTCTAGTGTCCTTCGTTTGGGAGAAAAATGCAATGGTACAAGACAGCTTTTCCTTGCCAATATCTCTCTTTTGCAAAGAGCTGCGCATTGGAAAATTCAGGGCTATGTCGTGTAGATGATGGCCTAACAGGAGGCTTTAAAATTTTCTTTCTAGTGTCCTTCGTTTGGGAGAAAAATGCAAAGGTACAAGACAGCTTTTCCTTGCCAATATCTCTCTTTTGCAAAGAGCTGCGCATTGGAAAATTCAGGGCTATATCGTGTAGATGATGGCCTAACAGGAGGCTTTAAAATTTTAATTCTAGTGTCCTTCGTTTGGGAGATAAATGCAAAGGTACAAGACAGCTTTTCCTTGCCAATATCTCTCTTTTGCAAAGAGCTGCGCATTGGAAAATTCATGGCTATGCCGTGTAGATGATGGTCTAATAGGAGGCTTTAAAATGTTCTTTCTAGTGTCCTTCGTTTGGGAGAAAAATGCAAAGGTACAAGACAGCTTTTCCTTGCCAATATCTCTCGTTTGCAAAGAGCTGCGCATTGGAAAATTCAGGGCTATATCGTATAGATGATGGCCTAACAGGAGGCTTTAAAATTTTAATTCTAGTGTCCTTCGTTTGGGAGAAAAATGCAATGGTACAAGACAGCTTTTCCTTGCCAATATCTCTCTTTTGCAAAGAGCTGCGCATTGGAAAATTCAGGGCTATGTCGTGTAGATGATGGTCTAACAGGAGGCTTTAAAATTTTATTTCTAGTGTCCTTCGTTTGGGAGAAAAATGCAATGGTACAAGACAGCTTTTCCTTGCCAATATCTCTCTTTTGCAAAGAGCTGCGCATTGGAAAATTCAGGGCTATGTCGTGTAGATGATGGCCTAACAGGAGGCTTTAAAATTTTCTTTCTTGTGTCCTTCGTTTGGGAGAAAAATGCAAAGGTACAAGACAGCTTTTCCTTGCCAATATCTCTCTTTTGCAAAGAGCTGCGCATTGGAAAATTCAGGGCTATATCGTGTAGATGATGGCCTAACAGGAGGCTTTAAAATTTTAATTCTAGTGTCCTTCGTTTGGGAGAAAAATGCTAAGGTACAAGACAGCTTTTCCTTGCCAATATCTCTCTTTTGCAAAGAGCTGCGCATTGGAAAATTGATGGCTATGCCGTGTAGATGATGGTCTAACAGGAGGCTTTAAAATTTTAATTCTAGTTTCCTTCGTTTGGGAGAAAAATGCAAAGGTACAAGACAGCTTTTCCTTGCCAATATCTCTCTTTTGCAAAGAGCTGCGCATTGGAAAATTCAGGGCTATGTCGTGTAGATGATGGCCTAACAGGAGGCTTTAACATTTTCTTTCTAGTGTCCTTCGTTTGGGAGAAAAATGCAGTGGTACAAGAGAGCTTTTCCTTGCCAATATCTCTCTTTTGCAAAGAGCTGCGCATTGGAAAATTCAGGGCTATGTCGTGTAGATGATGGTCTAACAGGAGGCTTTAAAATTTTCTTTCTAGTGTCCTTCGTTTGGGAGAAAAATGCAATGGTACAAGACAGCTTTTCCTTGCCAATATCTCTCTTTTGCAAAGAGCTGCGCATTGGAAAATTCAGGGCTATGTCGTGTAGATGATGGTCTAACAGGAGGCTTTAAAATTTTCTTTCTAGTGTCCTTCGTTTGGGAGAAAAATGCAATGGTACAAGACAGCTTTTCCTTGCCAATATCTCTCTTTTGCAAAGAGCTGCGCATTGGGAAATTCAGGGCTATGTCGTGTAGATGATGGCCTAACAGGAGGCTTTAAAATTTTCTTTCTAGTGTCCTTCGTTTGGGAGAAAAATGCAAAGGTACAAGACAGCTTTTCCTTGCCAATATCTCTCTTTTGCAAAGAGCTGCGCATTGGAAAATTCAGGGCTATGTCGTGTAGATGATGGCCTAACAGGAGGCTTTAACATTTTCTTTCTAGTGTCCTTCGTTTGGGAGAAAAATGCAATGGTACAAGACAGCTTTTCCTTGCCAATATCTCTCTTTTGCAAAGAGCTGCGCATTGGAAAATTCAGGGCTATATCGTGTAGATGATGGCCTAACAGGAGGCTTTAAAATTTTAATTCTAGTGTCCTTCGTTTGGGAGAAAAATGCAAAGATACAAGACAGCTTTTCCTTGCCAATATCTCTCTTTTGCAAAGAGCTGCGCATTGGAAAATTCAGGGCTATGTCGTGTAGATGATGGCCTAACAGGAGGCTTTAACATTTTATTTCTAGTGTCCTTCGTTTGGGAGAAAAATGCAATGGTACAAGACAGCTTTTCCTTGCCAATATCTCTCTTTTGCAAAGAGCTGCGCATTGGAAAATTCAGGGCTATGTCGTGTAGATGATGGTCTAACAGGAGGCTTTAAAATTTTCTTTCTAGTGTCCTTCGTTTGGGAGAAAAATGCAATGGTACAAGACAGCTTTTCCTTGCCAATATCTCTCTTTTGCAAAGAGCTGCGCATTGGAAAATTCAGGGCTATGTCGTGTAGATGATGGCCTAACAGGAGGCTTTAAAATTTTCTTTCTAGTGTCCTTCGTTTGGGAGAAAAATGCAAAGGTACAAGACAGCTTTTCCTTGCCAATATCTCTCTTTTGCAAAGAGCTGCGCATTGGAAAATTCAGGGCTATATCGTGTAGATGATGGCCTAACAGGAGGCTTTAAAATTTTAATTCTAGTGTCCTTCGTTTGGGAGATAAATGCAAAGGTACAAGACAGCTTTTCCTTGCCAATATCTCTCTTTTGCAAAGAGCTGCGCATTGGAAAATTCATGGCTATGCCGTGTAGATGATGGTCTAATAGGAGGCTTTAAAATGTTCTTTCTAGTGTCCTTCGTTTGGGAGAAAAATGCAAAGGTACAAGACAGCTTTTCCTTGCCAATATCTCTCGTTTGCAAAGAGCTGCGCATTGGAAAATTCAGGGCTATATCGTATAGATGATGGCCTAACAGGAGGCTTTAAAATTTTAATTCTAGTGTCCTTCGTTTGGGAGAAAAATGCAATGGTACAAGACAGCTTTTCCTTGCCAATATCTCTCTTTTGCAAAGAGCTGCGCATTGGAAAATTCAGGGCTATGTCGTGTAGATGATGGTCTAACAGGAGGCTTTAAAATTTTATTTCTAGTGTCCTTCGTTTGGGAGAAAAATGCAATGGTACAAGACAGCTTTTCCTTGCCAATATCTCTCTTTTGCAAAGAGCTGCGCATTGGAAAATTCAGGGCTATGTCGTGTAGATGATGGCCTAACAGGAGGCTTTAAAATTTTCTTTCTTGTGTCCTTCGTTTGGGAGAAAAATGCAAAGGTACAAGACAGCTTTTCCTTGCCAATATCTCTCTTTTGCAAAGAGCTGCGCATTGGAAAATTCAGGGCTATATCGTGTAGATGATGGCCTAACAGGAGGCTTTAAAATTTTAATTCTAGTGTCCTTCGTTTGGGAGAAAAATGCTAAGGTACAAGACAGCTTTTCCTTGCCAATATCTCTCTTTTGCAAAGAGCTGCGCATTGGAAAATTGATGGCTATGCCGTGTAGATGATGGTCTAACAGGAGGCTTTAAAATTTTAATTCTAGTTTCCTTCGTTTGGGAGAAAAATGCAATGGTACAAGAAAGCTTTTCCTTGCCAATATCTCTCTTTTGCAAAGAGCTGCGCATTGGAAAATTCAGGGCTATGTCGTGTAGATGATGGCCTAACAGGAGGCTTTAAATTTTTCTTTCTAGTGTCCTTCGTTTGGGAGAAAAATGCAAAGGTACAAGACAGCTTTTCCTTGCCAATATCTCTCTTTTGCAAAGAGCTGCGCATTGGAAAATTCAGGGCTATATCGTGTAGATGATGGCCTAACAGGAGGCTTTAAAATTTTAATTCTAGTGTCCTTCGTTTGGGAGAAAAATGCAATGGTACAAGAAAGCTTTTCCTTGCCAATATCTCTCTTTTGCAAAGAGCTGCGCATTGGAAAATTCAGGGCTATGTCGTGTAGATGATGGCCTAACAGGAGGCTTTAAAATTTTCTTTCTAGTGTCCTTCGTTTGGGAGAAAAATGCAAAGGTACAAGACAGCTTTTCCTTGCCAATATCTCTCTTTTGCAAAGAGCTACGCATTGGAAAATTCAGGGCTATGTCGTGTAGATGATGGTCTAACAGGAGGCTTTAAAATTTTCTTTCTAGTGTCCTTCGTTTGGGAGAAAAATGCAATGGTACAAGACAGCTTTTCCTTGCCAATATCTCTCTTTTGCAAAGAGCTGCGCATTGGAAAATTCAGGGCTATGTCGTGTAGATGATGGCCTAACAGGAGGCTTTAAAATTTTCTTTCTAGTGTCCTTCGTTTGGGAGAAAAATGCAAAGGTACAAGACAGCTTTTCCTTGCCAATATCTCTCTTTTGCAAAGAGCTGCGCATTGGAAAATTCAGGGCTATGTCGTGTAGATGATGGCCTAACAGGAGGCTTTAACATTTTCTTTCTAGTGTCCTTCGTTTGGGAGCAAAATGCAAAGGTACAAGACAGCTTTTCCTTGCCAATATCTCTCTTTTGCAAAGAGCTGCGCATTGGAAAATTCAGGGCTATGTCGTGTAGATGATGGCCTAACAGGAGGCTTTAAAATTTTCTTTCTAGTGTCCTTCGTTTGGGAGAAAAATGCAAAGGTACAAGACAGCTTTTCCTTGCCAATATCTCTCTTTTGCAAAGAGCTGCGCATTGGAAAATTCAGGGCTATATCGTGTAGATGATGGCCTAACAGGAGGCTTTAAAATTTTAATTCTAGTGTCCTTCGTTTGGGAGAAAAATGCAAAGGTACAAGACAGCTTTTCCTTGCCAATATCTCTCTTTTGCAAAGAGCTGCGCATTGGAAAATTCATGGCTATGCCGTGTAGATGATGGTCTAACAGGAGGCTTTAAAATGTTCTTTCTAGTGTCCTTCGTTTGGGAGAAAAATGCAAAGGTACAAGACAGCTTTTCCTTGCCAATATCTCTCGTTTGCAAAGAGCTGCGCATTGGAAAATTCAGGGCTATATCGTATAGATGATGGCCTAACAGGAGGCTTTAAAATTTTAATTCTAGTGTCCTTCGTTTGGGAGAAAAATGCAATGGTACAAGACAGCTTTTCCTTGCCAATATCTCTCTTTTGCAAAGAGCTGCGCATTGGAAAATTCAGGGCTATGTCGTGTAGATGATGGTCTAACAGGAGGCTTTAAAATTTTATTTCTAGTGTCCTTCGTTTGGGAGAAAAATGCAATGGTACAAGACAGCTTTTCCTTGCCAATATCTCTCTTTTGCAAAGAGCTGCGCATTGGAAAATTCAGGGCTATGTCGTGTAGATGATGGCCTAACAGGAGGCTTTAAAATTTTCTTTCTTGTGTCCTTCGTTTGGGAGAAAAATGCAAAGGTACAAGACAGCTTTTCCTTGCCAATATCTCTCGTTTGCAAAGAGCTGCGCATTGGAAAATTCAGGGCTATATCATGTAGATGATGGCCTAACAGGAGGCTTTAAAATTCTAATTCTAGTGTCCTTCGTTTGGGAGAAAAATGCAATGGTACAAGACAGCTTTTCCTTGCCAATATCTCTCGTTTGCAAAGAGCTGCGCATTGGAAAATTCAGGGCTATATCATGTAGATGATGGCCTAACAGGAGGCTTTAAAATTCTAATTCTAGTGTCCTTCGTTTGGGAGAAAAATGCAATGGTACAAGACAGCTTTTCCTTGCCAATATCTCTCTTTTGCAAAGAGCTGCGCATTGGAAAATTCAGGACTATGTCGTGTAGATGATGGTCTAACAGGAGGCTTTAAAATTTTCTTTCTAGTGTCCTTCGTTTGGGAGAAAAATGCAATGGTACAATACAGCTTTTCCTTGCCAATATCTCTCTTTTGCAAAGAGCTGCGCATTGGAAAATTCAGGGCTATGTCGTGTAGATGATGGCCTAACAGGAGGCTTTAAAATTTTCTTTCTAGTGTCCTTCGTTTGGGAGAAAAATGCAAAGGTACAAGACAGCTTTTCCTTGCCAATATCTCTCTTTTGCAAAGAGCTGCGCATTGGAAAATTCATGGCTATGCCGTGTAGATGATGGTCTAACAGGAGGCTTTAAAATTTTCTTTCTAGTGTCCTTCGTTTGGGAGAAAAATGCAATGGTACAAGACCGCTTTTCCTTGCCAATATCTCTCTTTTGCAAAGAGCTGCGCATTGGAAAATTCAGGGCTATATCGTGTAGATGATGGCCTAACAGGAGGCTTTAAAATTTTAATTCTAGTGTCCTTCGTTTGGGAGCAAAATGCAAAGGTACAAGACAGCTTTTCCTTGCCAATATCTCTCTTTTGCAAAGAGCTGCGCATTGGAAAATTCAGGGCTATGTCGTGTAGATGATGGCCTAACAGGAGGCTTTAAAATTTTCTTTCTAGTGTCCTTCGTTTGGGAGAAAAATGCAAAGGTACAAGACAGCTTTTCCTTGCCAATATCTCTCTTTTGCAAAGAGCTGCGCATTGGAAAATTCAGGGCTATATCGTGTAGATGATGGCCTAACAGGAGGCTTTAAAATTTTAATTCTAGTGTCCTTCGTTTGGGAGAAAAATGCAAAGGTACAAGACAGCTTTTCCTTGCCAATATCTCTCTTTTGCAAAGAGCTGCGCATTGGAAAATTCATGGCTATGCCGTGTAGATGATGGTCTAACAGGAGGCTTTAAAATGTTCTTTCTAGTGTCCTTCGTTTGGGAGAAAAATGCAAAGGTACAAGACAGCTTTTCCTTGCCAATATCTCTCGTTTGCAAAGAGCTGCGCATTGGAAAATTCAGGGCTATATCGTATAGATGATGGCCTAACAGGAGGCTTTAAAATTTTAATTCTAGTGTCCTTCGTTTGGGAGAAAAATGCAATGGTACAAGACAGCTTTTCCTTGCCAATATCTCTCTTTTGCAAAGAGCTGCGCATTGGAAAATTCAGGGCTATGTCGTGTAGATGATGGTCTAACAGGAGGCTTTAAAATTTTATTTCTAGTGTCCTTCGTTTGGGAGAAAAATGCAATGGTACAAGACAGCTTTTCCTTGCCAATATCTCTCTTTTGCAAAGAGCTGCGCATTGGAAAATTCAGGGCTATGTCGTGTAGATGATGGCCTAACAGGAGGCTTTAAAATTTTCTTTCTTGTGTCCTTCGTTTGGGAGAAAAATGCAAAGGTACAAGACAGCTTTTCCTTGCCAATATCTCTCGTTTGCAAAGAGCTGCGCATTGGAAAATTCAGGGCTATATCATGTAGATGATGGCCTAACAGGAGGCTTTAAAATTCTAATTCTAGTGTCCTTCGTTTGGGAGAAAAATGCAATGGTACAAGACAGCTTTTCCTTGCCAATATCTCTCTTTTGCAAAGAGCTGCGCATTGGAAAATTCAGGGCTATGTCGTGTAGATGATGGTCTAACAGGAGGCTTTAAAATTTTCTTTCTAGTGTCCTTCGTTTGGGAGAAAAATGCAATGGTACAATACAGCTTTTCCTTGCCAATATCTCTCTTTTGCAAAGAGCTGCGCATTGGAAAATTCAGGGCTATGTCGTGTAGATGATGGCCTAACAGGAGGCTTTAAAATTTTCTTTCTTGTGTCCTTCGTTTGGGAGAAAAATGCAAAGGTACAAGACAGCTTTTCCTTGCCAATATCTCTCGTTTGCAAAGAGCTGCGCATTGGAAAATTCAGGGCTATATCATGTAGATGATGGCCTAACAGGAGGCTTTAAAATTCTAATTCTAGTGTCCTTCGTTTGGGAGAAAAATGCAATGGTACAAGACAGCTTTTCCTTGCCAATATCTCTCTTTTGCAAAGAGCTGCGCATTGGGAAATTCAGGGCTATGTCGTGTAGATGATGGCCTAACAGGAGGCTTTAAAATTTTCTTTCTAGTGTCCTTCGTTTGGGAGAAAAATGCAAAGGTACAAGACAGCTTTTCCTTGCCAATATCTCTCGTTTGCAAAGAGCTGCGCATTGGAAAATTCGGGGCTATATCGTGTAGATGATGGCCTAACAGGAGGCTTTAAAATTTTAATTCTAGTGTCCTTCGTTTGGGAGAAAAATGCAATGGTACAAGACAGCTTTTCCTTGCCAATATCTCTCTTTTGCAAAGAGCTGCGCATTGGAAAATTCAGGGCTATGTCGTGTAGATGATGGTCTAACAGGAGGCTTTAAAATTTTCTTTCTAGTGTCCTTCGTTTGGGAGAAAAATGCAATGGTACAAGACAGCTTTTCCTTGCCAATATCTCTCTTTTGCAAAGAGCTGCGCATTGGAAAATTCAGGGCTAGGTCGTGTAGATGATGGCCTAACAGGAGGCTTTAACATTTTCTTTCTAGTGTCCTTCGTTTGGGAGAAAAATGCAAAGGTACAAGACAGCTTTTCCTTGCCAATATCTCTCGTTTGCAAAGAGCTGCGCATTGGAAAATTCAGGGCTATATCGTGTAGATGATGGCCTAACAGGAGGCTTTAACATTTTAATTCTAGTGTCCTTCGTTTGGGAGAAAAATGCAATGGTACAAGACAGCTTTTCCTTGCCAATATCTCTCTTTTGCAAAGAGCTGCGCATTGATAAATTCAGGGCTATGTCGTGTAGATGATGGTCTAACAGGAGGCTTTAAAATTTTCTTTCTAGTGTCCTTCGTTTGGGAGAAAAATGCAATGGTACAAGACAGCTTTTCCTTGCCAATATCTCTCTTTTGCAAAGAGCTGCGCATTGGAAAATTCAGGGCTATGCCGTGTAGATGATGGTCTAACAGGAGGCTTTAAAATTTTCTTTCTAGTGTCCTTCGTTTGGGAGAAAAAGGCAATGGTACAAGACAGCTTTTCCTTGCCAATATCTCTCTTTTGCAAAGAGCTGCGCATTGGAAAATTCAGGGCTATGTCGTGTAGATGATGGTCTAACAGGAGGCTTTAAAATTTTCTTTCTAGTGTCCTTCGTTTGGGAGAAAAATGCAATGGTACAAGACAGCTTTTCCTTGCCAATATCTCTCTTTTGCAAAGAGCTGCGCATTGGAAAATTCAGGGCTATGTCGTGTAGATGATGGTCTAACAGGAGGCTTTAAAATTTTCTTTCTAGTGTCCTTCGTTTGGGAGAAAAATGCAATGGTACAAGACAGCTTTTCCTTGCCAATATCTCTCTTTTGCAAAGAGCTGCGCATTGGAAAATTCAGGGCTATGCCGTGTAGATGATGGTCTAACAGGAGGCTTTAAAATTTTCTTTCTAGTGTCCTTCGTTTGGGAGAAAAAGGCAATGGTACAAGACAGCTTTTCCTTGCCAATATCTCTCTTTTGCAAAGAGCTGCGCATTGGAAAATTCAGGGCTATATCGTGTAGATGATGGCCTAACAGGAGGCTTTAAAATTTTAATTCTAGTGTCCTTCGTTTGGGAGAAAAATGCAAAGGTACAAGACAGCTTTTCCTTGCCAATATCTCTCTTTTGCAAAGAGCTGCGCATTGGAAAATTCAGGTCTATGTCGTGTAGATGATGGCCTAACAGGAGGCTTTAAAATTTTCTTTCTAGTGTCCTTCGTTTGGGAGAAAAATGCAAAGGTACAAGACAGCTTTTCCTTGCCAATATCTTTCTTTTGCAAAGAGCTACGCATTGGAAAATTCAGGGCTATGTCGTGTAGATGATGGCCTAACAGGAGGCTTTAAAATTTTCTTTCTAGTGACCTTCGTTTGGGAGAAAAATGCAAAGGTACAAGACAGCTTTTCCTTGCCAATATCTCTCTTTTGCAAAGAGCTGCGCATTGGAAAATTCAGGGCTATGTCGTGTAGATGATGGCCTAACAGGAGGCTTTAAAATTTTAATTCTAGTGTCCTTCGTTTGGGAGAAAAATGCAAAGATACAAGACAGCTTTTCCTTGCCAATATCTCTCTTTTGCAAAGAGCTGCGCATTGGAAAATTCAGGGCTATGTCGTGTAGATGATGGCCTAACAGGAGGCTTTAACATTTTATTTCTAGTGTCCTTCGTTTGGGAGAAAAATGCAATGGTACAAGACAGCTTTTCCTTGCCAATATCTCTCTTTTGCAAAGAGCTGCGCATTGGAAAATTCAGGGCTATGTCGTGTAGATGATGGTCTAACAGGAGGCTTTAAAATTTTCTTTCTAGTGTCCTTCGTTTGGGAGAAAAATGCAATGGTACAAGACAGCTTTTCCTTGCCAATATCTCTCTTTTGCAAAGAGCTGCGCATTGGAAAATTCAGGGCTATGTCGTGTAGATGATGGCCTAACAGGAGGCTTTAAAATTTTAATTCTAGTGTCCTTCGTTTGGGAGAAAAATGCAATGGTACAAGACAGCTTTTCCTTGCCAATATCTCTCTTTTGCAAAGAGCTGCGCATTGGAAAATTCATGGCTATGCCGTGTAGATGATGGTCTAACAGGAGGCTTTAAAATGTTCTTTCTAGTGTCCTTCGTTTGGGAGAAAAATGCAAAGGTACAAGACAGCTTTTCCTTGCCAATATCTCTCGTTTGCAAAGAGCTGCGCATTGGAAAATTCAGGGCTATATCGTGTAGATGATGGCCTAACAGGAGGCTTTAAAATTTGAATTCTAGTGTCCTTCGTTTGGGAGAAAAATGCAATGGTACAAGACAGCTTTTCCTTGCCAATATCTCTCTTTTGCAAAGAGCTGCGCATTGGAAAATTCAGGGCTATGTCGTGTAGATGATGGCCTAACAGGAGGCTTTAAAATTTTCTTTCTTGTGTCCTTCGTTTGGGAGAAAAATGCAAAGGTACAAGACAGCTTTTCCTTGCCAATATCTCTCGTTTGCAAAGAGCTGCGCATTGGAAAATTCAGGGCTATATCGTGTAGATGATGGCCTAACAGGAGGCTTTAAAATTTTAATTCTAGTTTCCTTCGTTTGGGAGAAAAATGCAATGGTACAAGACAGCTTTTCCTTGCCAATATCTCTCTTTTGCAAAGAGCTGCGCATTGGAAAATTCAGGGCTATGTCGTGTAGATGATGGTCTAACAGGAGGCTTTAAAATTTTCTTTCTAGTGTCCTTCGTTTGGGAGAAAAATGCAATGGTACAAGACAGCTTTTCCTTGCCAATATCTCTCTTTTGCAAAGAGCTGCGCATTGGAAAATTCAGGGCTATGTCGTGTAGATGATGGCCTAACAGGAGGCTTTAAAATTTTCTTTCTAGTGTCCTTCGTTTGGGAGAAAAATGCAAAGGTACAAGACAGCTTTTCCTTGCCAATATCTCTCTTTTGCAAAGAGCTGCGCATTGGAAAATTCATGGCTATGCCGTGTAGATGATGGCCTAACAGGAGGCTTTAACATTTTCTTTCTAGTGTCCTTCGTTTGGGAGAAAAATGCAATGGTACAAGACAGCTTTTCCTTGCCAATATCTCTCTTTTGCAAAGAGCTACGCATTGGAAAATTCAGGGCTATGTCGTGTAGATGATGGCCTAACAGGAGGCTTTAAAATTTTCTTTCTAGTGACCTTCGTTTGGGAGAAAAATGCAAAGGTACAAGACAGCTTTTCCTTGCCAATATCTCTCTTTTGCAAAGAGCTGCGCATTGGAAAATTCAGGGCTATGTCGTGTAGATGATGGCCTAACAGGAGGCTTTAAAATTTTAATTCTAGTGTCCTTCGTTTGGGAGAAAAATGCAAAGGTACAAGACAGCTTTTCCTTGCCAATATCTCTCTTTTGCAAAGAGCTGCGCATTGGAAAATTCAGGGCTATGTCGTGTAGATGATGGCCTAACAGGAGGCTTTAACATTTTCTTTCTAGTGTCCTTCGTTTGGGAGAAAAATGCAATGGTACAAGACAGCTTTTCCTTGCCAATATCTCTCTTTTGCAAAGAGCTGCGCATTGGAAAATTCAGGGCTATGTCGTGTAGATGATGGTCTAACAGGAGGCTTTAAAATTTTCTTTCTAGTGTCCTTCGTTTGGGAGAAAAATGCAATGGTACAAGACAGCTTTTCCTTGCCAATATCTCTCTTTTGCAAAGAGCTGCGCATTGGAAAATTCAGGGCTATGTCGTGTAGATGATGGCCTAACAGGAGGCTTTAAAATTTTCTTTCTAGTGTCCTTCGTTTGGGAGAAAAATGCAAAGGTACAAGACAGCTTTTCCTTGCCAATATCTCTCGTTTGCAAAGAGCTGCGCATTGGAAAATTCAGGGCTATATCGTGTAGATGATGGCCTAACAGGAGGCTTTAAAATTTTAATTCTAGTGTCCTTCGTTTGGGAGAAAAATGCAAAGGTACAAGACAGCTTTTCCTTGCCAATATCTCTCTTTTGCAAAGAGCTGCGCATTGGAAAATTCATGGCTATGCCGTGTAGATGATGGTCTAACAGGAGGCTTTAAAATGTTCTTTCTAGTGTCCTTCGTTTGGGAGAAAAATGCAAAGGTACAAGACAGCTTTTCCTTGCCAATATCTCTCGTTTGCAAAGAGCTGCGCATTGGAAAATTCAGGGCTATATCGTGTAGATGATGGCCTAACAGGAGGCTTTAAAATTTGAATTCTAGTGTCCTTCGTTTGGGAGAAAAATGCAATGGTACAAGACAGCTTTTCCTTGCCAATATCTCTCTTTTGCAAAGAGCTGCGCATTGGAAAATTCAGGGCTATGTCGTGTAGATGATGGTCTAACAGGAGGCTTTAAAATTTTATTTCTAGTGTCCTTCGTTTGGGAGAAAAATGCAATGGTACAAGACA
This sequence comes from Pseudophryne corroboree, assembly GCF_028390025.1. Taxonomy (NCBI): domain Eukaryota; kingdom Metazoa; phylum Chordata; class Amphibia; order Anura; family Myobatrachidae; genus Pseudophryne; species Pseudophryne corroboree. The sequence goes on from NW_026968733.1 coordinate 984,919, forward strand.
GCTTTTCCTTGCCAATATCTCTCTTTTGCAAAGAGCTCCGCATTGGAAAATTCAGGGCTATGTCGTGTAGATGATGGCCTAACAGGAGGCTTTAAAATTTTCTTTCTTGTGTCCTTCGTTTGGGAGAAAAATGCAAAGGTACAAGACAGCTTTTCCTTGCCAATATCTCTCGTTTGCAAAGAGCTGCGCATTGGAAAATTCAGGGCTATATCGTGTAGATGATGGCCTAACAGGAGGCTTTAAAATTTTAATTCTAGTGTCCTTCGTTTGGGAGAAAAATGCAATGGTACAAGACAGCTTTTCCTTGCCAATATCTCTCTTTTGCAAAGAGCTGCGCATTGGAAAATTCAGGGCTATGTCGTGTAGATGATGGTCTAACAGGAGGCTTTAAAATTTTCTTTCTAGTGTCCTTCGTTTGGGAGAAAAATGCAATGGTACAATACAGCTTTTCCTTGCCAATATCTCTCTTTTGCAAAGAGCTGCGCATTGGAAAATTCAGGGCTATGTCGTGTAGATGATGGCCTAACAGGAGGCTTTAAAATTTTCTTTCTAGTGTCCTTCGTTTGGGAGAAAAATGCAATGGTACAAGACAGCTTTTCCTTGCCAATATCTCTCTTTTGCAAAGAGCTGCGCATTGGAAAATTCAGGGCTATGTCGTGTAGATGATGGTCTAACAGGAGGCTTTAAAATTTTCTTTCTAGTGTCCTTCGTTTGGGAGAAAAATGCAATGGTACAAGACAGCTTTTCCTTGCCAATATCTCTCTTTTGCAAAGAGCTGCGCATTGGAAAATTCAGGGCTATGTCGTGTAGATGATGGCCTAACAGGAGGCTTTAAAATTTTCTTTCTAGTGTCCTTCGTTTGGGAGAAAAATGCAAAGGTACAAGACAGCTTTTCCTTGCCAATATCTCTCTTTTGCAAAGAGCTGCGCATTGGAAAATTCATGGCTATGCCGTGTAGATGATGGCCTAACAGGAGGCTTTAACATTTTCTTTCTAGTGTCCTTCGTTTGGGAGAAAAATGCAATGGTACAAGACAGCTTTTCCTTGCCAATATCTCTCTTTTGCAAAGAGCTACGCATTGGAAAATTCAGGGCTATGTCGTGTAGATGATGGCCTAACAGGAGGCTTTAAAATTTTCTTTCTAGTGACCTTCGTTTGGGAGAAAAATGCAAAGGTACAAGACAGCTTTTCCTTGCCAATATCTCTCTTTTGCAAAGAGCTGCGCATTGGAAAATTCAGGGCTATGTCGTGTAGATGATGGCCTAACAGGAGGCTTTAAAATTTTAATTCTAGTGTCCTTCGTTTGGGAGAAAAATGCAAAGGTACAAGACAGCTTTTCCTTGCCAATATCTCTCTTTTGCAAAGAGCTGCGCATTGGAAAATTCAGGGCTATGTCGTGTAGATGATGGCCTAACAGGAGGCTTTAACATTTTCTTTCTAGTGTCCTTCGTTTGGGAGAAAAATGCAATGGTACAAGACAGCTTTTCCTTGCCAATATCTCTCTTTTGCAAAGAGCTGCGCATTGGAAAATTCAGGGCTATGTCGTGTAGATGATGGTCTAACAGGAGGCTTTAAAATTTTCTTTCTAGTGTCCTTCGTTTGGGAGAAAAATGCAATGGTACAAGACAGCTTTTCCTTGCCAATATCTCTCTTTTGCAAAGAGCTGCGCATTGGAAAATTCAGGGCTATGTCGTGTAGATGATGGCCTAACAGGAGGCTTTAAAATTTTAATTCTAGTGTCCTTCGTTTGGGAGAAAAATGCAAAGGTACAAGACAGCTTTTCCTTGCCAATATCTCTCTTTTGCAAAGAGCTGCGCATTGGAAAATTCATGGCTATGCCGTGTAGATGATGGTCTAACAGGAGGCTTTAAAATGTTCTTTCTAGTGTCCTTCGTTTGGGAGAAAAATGCAAAGGTACAAGACAGCTTTTCCTTGCCAATATCTCTCGTTTGCAAAGAGCTGCGCATTGGAAAATTCAGGGCTATATCGTGTAGATGATGGCCTAACAGGAGGCTTTAAAATTTGAATTCTAGTGTCCTTCGTTTGGGAGAAAAATGCAATGGTACAAGACAGCTTTTCCTTGCCAATATCTCTCTTTTGCAAAGAGCTGCGCATTGGAAAATTCAGGGCTATGTCGTGTAGATGATGGTCTAACAGGAGGCTTTAAAATTTTATTTCTAGTGTCCTTCGTTTGGGAGAAAAATGCAATGGTACAAGACAGCTTTTCCTTGCCAATATCTCTCTTTTGCAAAGAGCTCCGCATTGGAAAATTCAGGGCTATGTCGTGTAGATGATGGCCTAACAGGAGGCTTTAAAATTTTCTTTCTTGTGTCCTTCGTTTGGGAGAAAAATGCAAAGGTACAAGACAGCTTTTCCTTGCCAATATCTCTCGTTTGCAAAGAGCTGCGCATTGGAAAATTCAGGGCTATATCGTGTAGATGATGGCCTAACAGGAGGCTTTAAAATTTTAATTCTAGTGTCCTTCGTTTGGGAGAAAAATGCAATGGTACAAGACAGCTTTTCCTTGCCAATATCTCTCTTTTGCAAAGAGCTGCGCATTGGAAAATTCAGGGCTATGTCGTGTAGATGATGGTCTAACAGGAGGCTTTAAAATTTTCTTTCTAGTGTCCTTCGTTTGGGAGAAAAATGCAATGGTACAATACAGCTTTTCCTTGCCAATATCTCTCTTTTGCAAAGAGCTGCGCATTGGAAAATTCAGGGCTATGTCGTGTAGATGATGGCCTAACAGGAGGCTTTAAAATTTTCTTTCTAGTGTCCTTCGTTTGGGAGAAAAATGCAAAGGTACAAGACAGCTTTTCCTTGCCAATATCTCTCTTTTGCAAAGAGCTGCGCATTGGAAAATTCAGGGCTATGTCGTGTAGATGATGGCCTAACAGGAGGCTTTAAAATTTTAATTCTAGTGTCCTTCGTTTGGGAGAAAAATGCAAAGGTACAAGACAGCTTTTCCTTGCCAATATCTCTCGTTTGCAAAAAGCTGCGCATTGGAAAATTCAGGGCTATATCGTGTAGATGATGGCCTAACAGGAGGCTTTAAAATTTTAATTCTAGTGTCCTTCGTTTGGGAGAAAAATGCAATGGTACATGACAGCTTTTCCTTGCCAATATCTCTCTTTTGCAAAGAGCTGCGCATTGGAAAATTCAGGGCTATGTCGTGTAGATGATGGTCTAACAGGAGGCTTTAAAATTTTCTTTCTAGTGTCCTTCGTTTGGGAGAAAAATGCAATGGTACAAGACAGCTTTTCCTTGCCAATATCTCTCTTTTGCAAAGAGCTGCGCATTGGAAAATTCAGGGCTATGTCGTGTAGATGATGGCCTAACAGGAGGCTTTAAAATTTTCTTTCTAGTGTCCTTCGTTTGGGAGAAAAATGCAAAGGTACAAGACAGCTTTTCCTTGCCAATATCTCTCTTTTGCAAAGAGCTGCGCATTGGAAAATTCAGGGCTATATCGTGTAGATGATGGCCTAACAGGAGGCTTTAAAATTTTAATTCTAGTGTCCTTCGTTTGGGAGAAAAATGCAAAGGTACAAGACAGCTTTTCCTTGCCAATATCTCTCTTTTGCAAAGAGCTGCGCATTGGAAAATTCATGGCTATGCCGTGTAGATGATGGTCTAACAGGAGGCTTTAAAATGTTCTTTCTAGTGTCCTTCGTTTGGGAGAAAAATGCAAAGGTACAAGACAGCTTTTCCTTGCCAATATCTCTCGTTTGCAAAGAGCTGCGCATTGGAAAATTCAGGGCTATATCGTGTAGATGATGGCCTAACAGGAGGCTTTAACATTTTAATTCTAGTGTCCTTCGTTTGGGAGAAAAATGCAATGGTACAAGACAGCTTTTCCTTGCCAATATCTCTCGTTTGCAAAGAGCTGCGCATTGGAAAATTCAGGGCTATATCGTGTAGATGATGGCCTAACAGGAGGCTTTAACATTTTCTTTCTAGTGTCCTTCGTTTGGGAGAAAAATGCAATGGTACAAGACAGCTTTTCCTTGCCAATATCTCTCTTTTGCAAAGAGCTGCGCATTGGAAAATTCAGGGCTATGTCGTGTAGATGATGGTCTAACAGGAGGCTTTAAAATTTTCTTTCTAGTGTCCTTCGTTTGGGAGAAAAATGCAATGGTACAAGACAGCTTTTCCTTGCCAATATCTCTCTTTTGCAAAGAGCTGCGCATTGGAAAATTCAGGGCTAGGTCGTGTAGATGATGGCCTAACAGGAGGCTTTAACATTTTCTTTCTAGTGTCCTTCGTTTGGGAGAAAAATGCAATGGTACAAGACAGCTTTTCCTTGCCAATATCTCTCTTTTGCAAAGAGCTGCGCATTGGAAAATTCAGGGCTATGTCGTGTAGATGATGGTCTAACAGGAGGCTTTAAAATTTTCTTTCTAGTGTCCTTCGTTTGGGAGAAAAATGCAATGGTACAAGACAGCTTTTCCTTGCCAATATCTCTCTTTTGCAAAGAGCTGCGCATTGGAAAATTCAGGGCTATGTCGTGTAGATGATGGCCTAACAGGAGGCTTTAAAATTTTCTTTCTAGTGTCCTTCGTTTGGGAGAAAAATGCAAAGGTACAAGACAGCTTTTCCTTGCCAATATCTCTCGTTTGCAAAGAGCTGCGCATTGGAAAATTCAGGGCTATATCGTGTAGATGATGGTCTAACAGGAGGCTTTAAAATTTTAATTCTAGTGTCCTTCGTTTGGGAGAAAAATGCAAAGGTACAAGACAGCTTTTCCTTGCCAATATCTCTCTTTTGCAAAGAGCTGCGCATTGGGAAATTCAGGGCTATGTCGTGTAGATGATGGCCTAACAGGAGGCTTTAAAATTTTCTTTCTAGTGTCCTTCGTTTGGGAGAAAAATGCAAAGGTACAAGACAGCTTTTCCTTGCCAATATCTCTCGTTTGCAAAGAGCTGCGCATTGGAAAATTCGGGGCTATATCGTGTAGATGATGGCCTAACAGGAGGCTTTAAAATTTTAATTCTAGTGTCCTTCGTTTGGGAGAAAAATGCAATGGTACAAGACAGCTTTTCCTTGCCAATATCTCTCTTTTGCAAAGAGCTGCGCATTGGAAAATTCAGGGCTATGTCGTGTAGATGATGGTCTAACAGGAGGCTTTAAAATTTTAATTCTAGTGTCCTTCGTTTGGGAGAAAAATGCAATGGTACAAGACAGCTTTTCCTTGCCAATATCTCTCTTTTGCAAAGAGCTGCGCATTGGAAAATTCAGGGCTATGTCGTGTAGATGATGGTCTAACAGGAGGCTTTAAAATTTTCTTTCTAGTGTCCTTCGTTTGGGAGAAAAATGCAATGGTACAAGACAGCTTTTCCTTGCCAATATCTCTCTTTTGCAAAGAGCTGCGCATTGGAAAATTCAGGGCTAGGTCGTGTAGATGATGGCCTAACAGGAGGCTTTAACATTTTCTTTCTAGTGTCCTTCGTTTGGGAGAAAAATGCAAAGGTACAAGACAGCTTTTCCTTGCCAATATCTCTCGTTTGCAAAGAGCTGCGCATTGGAAAATTCAGGGCTATATCGTGTAGATGATGGCCTAACAGGAGGCTTTAAAATTTTAATTCTAGTGTCCTTCGTTTGGGAGAAAAATGCAATGGTACAAGACAGCTTTTCCTTGCCAATATCTCTCTTTTGCAAAGAGCTGCGCATTGATAAATTCAGGGCTATGTCGTGTAGATGATGGTCTAACAGGAGGCTTTAAAATTTTCTTTGTAGTGTCCTTCGTTTGGGAGAAAAATGCAATGGTACAAGACAGCTTTTCCTTGCCAATATCTCTCTTTTGCAAAGAGCTGCGCATTGGAAAATTCAGGGCTATGCCGTGTAGATGATGGTCTAACAGGAGGCTTTAAAATTTTCTTTCTAGTGTCCTTCGTTTGGGAGAAAAAGGCAATGGTACAAGACAGCTTTTCCTTGCCAATATCTCTCTTTTGCAAAGAGCTGCGCATTGGAAAATTCAGGGCTATGTCGTGTAGATGATGGTCTAACAGGAGGCTTTAAAATTTTCTTTCTAGTGTCCTTCGTTTGGGAGAAAAATGCAATGGTACAAGACAGCTTTTCCTTGCCAATATCTCTCTTTTGCAAAGAGCTGCGCATTGGAAAATTCAGGGCTATGCCGTGTAGATGATGGTCTAACAGGAGGCTTTAAAATTTTCTTTCTAGTGTCCTTCGTTTGGGAGAAAAAGGCAATGGTACAAGACAGCTTTTCCTTGCCAATATCTCTCTTTTGCAAAGAGCTGCGCATTGGAAAATTCAGGGCTATATCGTGTAGATGATGGCCTAACAGGAGGCTTTAAAATTTTAATTCTAGTGTCCTTCGTTTGGGAGAAAAATGCAAAGGTACAAGACAGCTTTTCCTTGACAATATCTCTCTTTTGCAAAGAGCTGCGCATTGGAAAATTCAGGTCTATGTCGTGTAGATGATGGCCTAACAGGAGGCTTTAAAATTTTCTTTCTAGTGTCCTTCGTTTGGGAGAAAAATGCAAAGGTACAAGACAGCTTTTCCTTGCCAATATCTTTCTTTTGCAAAGAGCTACGCATTGGAAAATTCAGGGCTATGTCGTGTAGATGATGGCCTAACAGGAGGCTTTAAAATTTTCTTTCTAGTGACCTTCGTTTGGGAGAAAAATGCAAAGGTACAAGACAGCTTTTCCTTGCCAATATCTCTCTTTTGCAAAGAGCTGCGCATTGGAAAATTCAGGGCTATGTCGTGTAGATGATGGCCTAACAGGAGGCTTTAAAATTTTCTTTCTAGTGTCCTTCGTTTGGGAGAAAAATGCAAAGGTACAAGACAGCTTTTCCTTGCCAATATCTCTCGTTTGCAAAGAGCTGCGCATTGGAAAATTCAGGGCTATATCGTGTAGATGATGGCCTAACAGGAGGCTTTAAAATTTTAATTCTAGTGTCCTTCGTTTGGGAGAAAAATGCAAAGGTACAAGACAGCTTTTCCTTGCCAATATCTCTCTTTTGCAAAGAGCTGCGCATTGGAAAATTCATGGCTATGCCGTGTAGATGATGGTCTAACAGGAGGCTTTAAAATGTTCTTTCTAGTGTCCTTCGTTTGGGAGAAAAATGCAAAGGTACAAGACAGCTTTTCCTTGCCAATATCTCTCGTTTGCAAAGAGCTGCGCATTGGAAAATTCAGGGCTATATCGTGTAGATGATGGCCTAACAGGAGGCTTTAAAATTTGAATTCTAGTGTCCTTCGTTTGGGAGAAAAATGCAATGGTACAAGACAGCTTTTCCTTGCCAATATCTCTCTTTTGCAAAGAGCTGCGCATTGGAAAATTCAGGGCTATGTCGTGTAGATGATGGTCTAACAGGAGGCTTTAAAATTTTATTTCTAGTGTCCTTCGTTTGGGAGAAAAATGCAATGGTACAAGACAGCTTTTCCTTGCCAATATCTCTCTTTTGCAAAGAGCTCCGCATTGGAAAATTCAGGGCTATGTCGTGTAGATGATGGCCTAACAGGAGGCTTTAAAATTTTCTTTCTTGTGTCCTTCGTTTGGGAGAAAAATGCAAAGGTACAAGACAGCTTTTCCTTGCCAATATCTCTCGTTTGCAAAGAGCTGCGCATTGGAAAATTCAGGGCTATATCGTGTAGATGATGGCCTAACAGGAGGCTTTAAAATTTTAATTCTAGTGTCCTTCGTTTGGGAGAAAAATGCAATGGTACAAGACAGCTTTTCCTTGCCAATATCTCTCTTTTGCAAAGAGCTGCGCATTGGAAAATTCAGGGCTATGTCGTGTAGATGATGGTCTAACAGGAGGCTTTAAAATTTTCTTTCTAGTGTCCTTCGTTTGGGAGAAAAATGCAATGGTACAATACAGCTTTTCCTTGCCAATATCTCTCTTTTGCAAAGAGCTGCGCATTGGAAAATTCAGGGCTATGTCGTGTAGATGATGGCCTAACAGGAGGCTTTAAAATTTTCTTTCTAGTGTCCTTCGTTTGGGAGAAAAATGCAAAGGTACAAGACAGCTTTTCCTTGCCAATATCTCTCTTTTGCAAAGAGCTGCGCATTGGAAAATTCATGGCTATGCCGTGTAGATGATGGTCTAACAGGAGGCTTTAAAATTTTCTTTCTAGTGTCCTTCGTTTGGGAGAAAAATGCAATGGTACAAGACAGCTTTTCCTTGCCAATATCTCTCTTTTGCAAAGAGCTGCGCATTGGAAAATTCAGGGCTATATCATGTAGATGATGGCCTAACAGGAGGCTTTAAAATTTTAATTCTAGTGTCCTTCGTTTGGGAGCAAAATGCAAAGGTACAAGACAGCTTTTCCTTGCCAATATCTCTCTTTTGCAAAGAGCTGCGCATTGGAAAATTCAGGGCTATGTCGTGTAGATGATGGCCTAACAGGAGGCTTTAACATTTTCTTTCTAGTGTCCTTCGTTTGGGAGAAAAATGCAAAGGTACAAGACAGCTTTTCCTTGCCAATATCTCTCTTTTGCAAAGAGCTACGCATTGGAAAATTCAGGGCTATGTCGTGTAGATGATGGCCTAACAGGAGGCTTTAAAATTTTAATTCTAGTGTCCTTCGTTTGGGAGAAAAATGCAAAGGTACAAGACAGCTTTTCCTTGCCAATATCTCTCTTTTGCAAAGAGCTGCGCATTGGAAAATTCATGGCTATGCCGTGTAGATGATGGTCTAACAGGAGGCTTTAAAATTTTCTTTCTAGTGTCCTTCGTTTGGGAGAAAAATGCAATGGTACAAGACAGCTTTTCCTTGCCAATATCTCTCTTTTGCAAAGAGCTGCGCATTGGAAAATTCAGGGCTATATCGTGTAGATGATGGCCTAACAGGAGGCTTTAAAATTTTCTTTCTAGTGTCCTTCGTTTGGGAGAAAAATGCAAAGGTACAAGACAGCTTTTCCTTGCCAATATCTTTCTTTTGCAAAGAGCTACGCATTGGAAAATTCAGGGCTATGTCGTGTAGATGATGGCCTAACAGGAGGCTTTAAAATTTTCTTTCTAGTGACCTTCGTTTGGGAGAAAAATGCAAAGGTACAAGACAGCTTTTCCTTGCCAATATCTCTCTTTTGCAAAGAGCTGCGCATTGGAAAATTCAGGGCTATGTCGTGTAGATGATGGCCTAACAGGAGGCTTTAAAATTTTCTTTCTAGTGTCCTTCGTTTGGGAGAAAAATGCAAAGGTACAAGACAGCTTTTCCTTGCCAATATCTCTCGTTTGCAAAGAGCTGCGCATTGGAAAATTCAGGGCTATATCGTGTAGATGATGGCCTAACAGGAGGCTTTAAAATTTTAATTCTAGTGTCCTTCGTTTGGGAGAAAAATGCAAAGGTACAAGACAGCTTTTCCTTGCCAATATCTCTCTTTTGCAAAGAGCTGCGCATTGGAAAATTCATGGCTATGCCGTGTAGATGATGGTCTAACAGGAGGCTTTAAAATGTTCTTTCTAGTGTCCTTCGTTTGGGAGAAAAATGCAAAGGTACAAGACAGCTTTTCCTTGCCAATATCTCTCGTTTGCAAAGAGCTGCGCATTGGAAAATTCAGGGCTATATCGTGTAGATGATGGCCTAACAGGAGGCTTTAAAATTTGAATTCTAGTGTCCTTCGTTTGGGAGAAAAATGCAATGGTACAAGACAGCTTTTCCTTGCCAATATCTCTCTTTTGCAAAGAGCTGCGCATTGGAAAATTCAGGGCTATGTCGTGTAGATGATGGTCTAACAGGAGGCTTTAAAATTTTATTTCTAGTGTCCTTCGTTTGGGAGAAAAATGCAATGGTACAAGACAGCTTTTCCTTGCCAATATCTCTCTTTTGCAAAGAGCTCCGCATTGGAAAATTCAGGGCTATGTCGTGTAGATGATGGCCTAACAGGAGGCTTTAAAATTTTCTTTCTTGTGTCCTTCGTTTGGGAGAAAAATGCAAAGGTACAAGACAGCTTTTCCTTGCCAATATCTCTCGTTTGCAAAGAGCTGCGCATTGGAAAATTCAGGGCTATATCGTGTAGATGATGGCCTAACAGGAGGCTTTAAAATTTTAATTCTAGTGTCCTTCGTTTGGGAGAAAAATGCAATGGTACAAGACAGCTTTTCCTTGCCAATATCTCTCTTTTGCAAAGAGCTGCGCATTGGAAAATTCAGGGCTATGTCGTGTAGATGATGGTCTAACAGGAGGCTTTAAAATTTTCTTTCTAGTGTCCTTCGTTTGGGAGAAAAATGCAATGGTACAATACAGCTTTTCCTTGCCAATATCTCTCTTTTGCAAAGAGCTGCGCATTGGAAAATTCAGGGCTATGTCGTGTAGATGATGGCCTAACAGGAGGCTTTAAAATTTTCTTTCTAGTGTCCTTCGTTTGGGAGAAAAATGCAAAGGTACAAGACAGCTTTTCCTTGCCAATATCTCTCTTTTGCAAAGAGCTGCGCATTGGAAAATTCATGGCTATGCCGTGTAGATGATGGTCTAACAGGAGGCTTTAAAATTTTCTTTCTAGTGTCCTTCGTTTGGGAGAAAAATGCAATGGTACAAGACAGCTTTTCCTTGCCAATATCTCTCTTTTGCAAAGAGCTGCGCATTGGAAAATTCAGGGCTATATCATGTAGATGATGGCCTAACAGGAGGCTTTAAAATTTTAATTCTAGTGTCCTTCGTTTGGGAGCAAAATGCAAAGGTACAAGACAGCTTTTCCTTGCCAATATCTCTCTTTTGCAAAGAGCTGCGCATTGGAAAATTCAGGGCTATGTCGTGTAGATGATGGCCTAACAGGAGGCTTTAACATTTTCTTTCTAGTGTCCTTCGTTTGGGAGAAAAATGCAAAGGTACAAGACAGCTTTTCCTTGCCAATATCTCTCTTTTGCAAAGAGCTACGCATTGGAAAATTCAGGGCTATGTCGTGTAGATGATGGCCTAACAGGAGGCTTTAAAATTTTAATTCTAGTGTCCTTCGTTTGGGAGAAAAATGCAAAGGTACAAGACAGCTTTTCCTTGCCAATATCTCTCTTTTGCAAAGAGCTGCGCATTGGAAAATTCATGGCTATGCCGTGTAGATGATGGTCTAACAGGAGGCTTTAAAATTTTCTTTCTAGTGTCCTTCGTTTGGGAGAAAAATGCAATGGTACAAGACAGCTTTTCCTTGCCAATATCTCTCTTTTGCAAAGAGCTGCGCATTGGAAAATTCAGGGCTATATCGTGTAGATGATGGCCTAACAGGAGGCTTTAAAATTTTCTTTCTAGTGTCCTTCGTTTGGGAGAAAAATGCAAAGGTACAAGACAGCTTTTCCTTGCCAATATCTCTCGTTTGCAAAAAGCTGCGCATTGGAAAATTCAGGGCTATATCGTGTAGATGATGGCCTAACAGGAGGCTTTAAAATTTTAATTCTAGTGTCCTTCGTTTGGGAGAAAAATGCAATGGTACATGACAGCTTTTCCTTGCCAATATCTCTCTTTTGCAAAGAGCTGCGCATTGGAAAATTCAGGGCTATGTCGTGTAGATGATGGTCTAACAGGAGGCTTTAAAATTTTCTTTCTAGTGTCCTTCGTTTGGGAGAAAAATGCAATGGTACAAGACAGCTTTTCCTTGCCAATATCTCTCTTTTGCAAAGAGCTGCGCATTGGAAAATTCAGGGCTATGTCGTGTAGATGATGGCCTAACAGGAGGCTTTAAAATTTTCTTTCTAGTGTCCTTCGTTTGGGAGAAAAATGCAAAGGTACAAGACAGCTTTTCCTTGCCAATATCTCTCTTTTGCAAAGAGCTGCGCATTGGAAAATTCAGGGCTATATCGTGTAGATGATGGCCTAACAGGAGGCTTTAAAATTTTAATTCTAGTGTCCTTCGTTTGGGAGAAAAATGCAAAGGTACAAGACAGCTTTTCCTTGCCAATATCTCTCTTTTGCAAAGAGCTGCGCATTGGAAAATTCATGGCTATGCCGTGTAGATGATGGTCTAACAGGAGGCTTTAAAATGTTCTTTCTAGTGTCCTTCGTTTGGGAGAAAAATGCAAAGGTACAAGACAGCTTTTCCTTGCCAATATCTCTCGTTTGCAAAGAGCTGCGCATTGGAAAATTCAGGGCTATATCGTGTAGATGATGGCCTAACAGGAGGCTTTAAAATTTTAATTCTAGTGTCCTTCGTTTGGGAGAAAAATGCAATGGTACAAGAAAGCTTTTCCTTGCCAATATCTCTCGTTTGCAGAGAGCTGCGCATTGGAAAATTCAGGGCTATATCGTGTAGATGATGGCCTAACAGGAGGCTTTAACATTTTCTTTCTAGTGTCCTTCGTTTGGGAGAAAAATGCAATGGTACAAGACAGCTTTTCCTTGCCAATATCTCTCTTTTGCAAAGAGCTGCGCATTGGAAAATTCAGGGCTATGTCGTGTAGATGATGGTCTAACAGGAGGCTTTAAAATTTTCTTTCTAGTGTCCTTCGTTTGGGAGAAAAATGCAATGGTACAAGACAGCTTTTCCTTGCCAATATCTCTCTTTTGCAAAGAGCTGCGCATTGGAAAATTCAGGGCTAGGTCGTGTAGATGATGGCCTAACAGGAGGCTTTAACATTTTCTTTCTAGTGTCCTTCGTTTGGGAGAAAAATGCAATGGTACAAGACAGCTTTTCCTTGCCAATATCTCTCTTTTGCAAAGAGCTGCGCATTGGAAAATTCAGGGCTATGTCGTGTAGATGATGGTCTAACAGGAGGCTTTAAAATTTTCTTTCTAGTGTCCTTCGTTTGGGAGAAAAATGCAATGGTACAAGACAGCTTTTCCTTGCCAATATCTCTCTTTTGCAAAGAGCTGCGCATTGGAAAATTCAGGGCTATGTCGTGTAGATGATGGCCTAACAGGAGGCTTTAAAATTTTCTTTCTAGTGTCCTTCGTTTGGGAGAAAAATGCAAAGGTACAAGACAGCTTTTCCTTGCCAATATCTCTCGTTTGCAAAGAGCTGCGCATTGGAAAATTCAGGGCTATATCGTGTAGATGATGGTCTAACAGGAGGCTTTAAAATTTTAATTCTAGTGTCCTTCGTTTGGGAGAAAAATGCAAAGGTACAAGACAGCTTTTCCTTGCCAATATCTCTCTTTTGCAAAGAGCTGCGCATTGGGAAATTCAGGGCTATGTCGTGTAGATGATGGCCTAACAGGAGGCTTTAAAATTTTAATTCTAGTGTCCTTCGTTTGGGAGAAAAATGCAAAGGTACAAGACAGCTTTTCCTTGCCAATATCTCTCTTTTGCAAAGAGCTGCGCATTGGAAAATTCATGGCTATGCCGTGTAGATGATGGTCTAACAGGAGGCTTTAAAATTTTCTTTCTAGTGTCCTTCGTTTGGGAGAAAAATGCAATGGTACAAGACAGCTTTTCCTTGCCAATATCTCTCTTTTGCAAAGAGCTGCGCATTGGAAAATTCAGGGCTATATCGTGTAGATGATGGCCTAACAGGAGGCTTTAAAATTTTCTTTCTAGTGTCCTTCGTTTGGGAGAAAAATGCAAAGGTACAAGACAGCTTTTCCTTGCCAATATCTCTCGTTTGCAAAAAGCTGCGCATTGGAAAATTCAGGGCTATATCGTGTAGATGATGGCCTAACAGGAGGCTTTAAAATTTTAATTCTAGTGTCCTTCGTTTGGGAGAAAAATGCAATGGTACATGACAGCTTTTCCTTGCCAATATCTCTCTTTTGCAAAGAGCTGCGCATTGGAAAATTCAGGGCTATGTCGTGTAGATGATGGTCTAACAGGAGGCTTTAAAATTTTCTTTCTAGTGTCCTTCGTTTGGGAGAAAAATGCAATGGTACAAGACAGCTTTTCCTTGCCAATATCTCTCTTTTGCAAAGAGCTGCGCATTGGAAAATTCAGGGCTATGTCGTGTAGATGATGGCCTAACAGGAGGCTTTAAAATTTTCTTTCTAGTGTCCTTCGTTTGGGAGAAAAATGCAAAGGTACAAGACAGCTTTTCCTTGCCAATATCTCTCTTTTGCAAAGAGCTGCGCATTGGAAAATTCAGGGCTATATCGTGTAGATGATGGCCTAACAGGAGGCTTTAAAATTTTAATTCTAGTGTCCTTCGTTTGGGAGAAAAATGCAAAGGTACAAGACAGCTTTTCCTTGCCAATATCTCTCTTTTGCAAAGAGCTGCGCATTGGAAAATTCATGGCTATGCCGTGTAGATGATGGTCTAACAGGAGGCTTTAAAATGTTCTTTCTAGTGTCCTTCGTTTGGGAGAAAAATGCAAAGGTACAAGACAGCTTTTCCTTGCCAATATCTCTCGTTTGCAAAGAGCTGCGCATTGGAAAATTCAGGGCTATATCGTGTAGATGATGGCCTAACAGGAGGCTTTAAAATTTTAATTCTAGTGTCCTTCGTTTGGGAGAAAAATGCAATGGTACAAGACAGCTTTTCCTTGCCAATATCTCTCGTTTGCAAAGAGCTGCGCATTGGAAAATTCAGGGCTATATCGTGTAGATGATGGCCTAACAGGAGGCTTTAACATTTTCTTTCTAGTGTCCTTCGTTTGGGAGAAAAATGCAATGGTACAAGACAGCTTTTCCTTGCCAATATCTCTCTTTTGCAAAGAGCTGCGCATTGGAAAATTCAGGGCTATGTCGTGTAGATGATGGTCTAACAGGAGGCTTTAAAATTTTCTTTCTAGTGTCCTTCGTTTGGGAGAAAAATGCAATGGTACAAGACAGCTTTTCCTTGCCAATATCTCTCTTTTGCAAAGAGCTGCGCATTGGAAAATTCAGGGCTAGGTCGTGTAGATGATGGCCTAACAGGAGGCTTTAACATTTTCTTTCTAGTGTCCTTCGTTTGGGAGAAAAATGCAATGGTACAAGACAGCTTTTCCTTGCCAATATCTCTCTTTTGCAAAGAGCTGCGCATTGGAAAATTCAGGGCTATGTCGTGTAGATGATGGTCTAACAGGAGGCTTTAAAATTTTCTTTCTAGTGTCCTTCGTTTGGGAGAAAAATGCAATGGTACAAGACAGCTTTTCCTTGCCAATATCTCTCTTTTGCAAAGAGCTGCGCATTGGAAAATTCAGGGCTATGTCGTGTAGATGATGGCCTAACAGGAGGCTTTAAAATTTTCTTTCTAGTGTCCTTCGTTTGGGAGAAAAATGCAAAGGTACAAGACAGCTTTTCCTTGCCAATATCTCTCGTTTGCAAAGAGCTGCGCATTGGAAAATTCAGGGCTATATCGTGTAGATGATGGTCTAACAGGAGGCTTTAAAATTTTAATTCTAGTGTCCTTCGTTTGGGAGAAAAATGCAAAGGTACAAGACAGCTTTTCCTTGCCAATATCTCTCTTTTGCAAAGAGCTGCGCATTGGGAAATTCAGGGCTATGTCGTGTAGATGATGGCCTAACAGGAGGCTTTAAAATTTTCTTTCTAGTGTCCTTCGTTTGGGAGAAAAATGCAAAGGTACAAGACAGCTTTTCCTTGCCAATATCTCTCGTTTGCAAAGAGCTGCGCATTGGAAAATTCGGGGCTATATCGTGTAGATGATGGCCTAACAGGAGGCTTTAAAATTTTAATTCTAGTGTCCTTCGTTTGGGAGAAAAATGCAATGGTACAAGACAGCTTTTCCTTGCCAATATCTCTCTTTTGCAAAGAGCTGCGCATTGGAAAATTCAGGGCTATGTCGTGTAGATGATGGTCTAACAGGAGGCTTTAAAATTTTAATTCTAGTGTCCTTCGTTTGGGAGAAAAATGCAATGGTACAAGACAGCTTTTCCTTGCCAATATCTCTCTTTTGCAAAGAGCTGCGCATTGGAAAATTCAGGGCTATGTCGTGTAGATGATGGTCTAACAGGAGGCTTTAAAATTTTCTTTCTAGTGTCCTTCGTTTGGGAGAAAAATGCAATGGTACAAGACAGCTTTTCCTTGCCAATATCTCTCTTTTGCAAAGAGCTGCGCATTGGAAAATTCAGGGCTAGGTCGTGTAGATGATGGCCTAACAGGAGGCTTTAACATTTTCTTTCTAGTGTCCTTCGTTTGGGAGAAAAATGCAAAGGTACAAGACAGCTTTTCCTTGCCAATATCTCTCGTTTGCAAAGAGCTGCGCATTGGAAAATTCAGGGCTATATCGTGTAGATGATGGCCTAACAGGAGGCTTTAAAATTTTAATTCTAGTGTCCTTCGTTTGGTAGAAAAATGCAATGGTACAAGACAGCTTTTCCTTGCCAATATCTCTCTTTTGCAAAGAGCTGCGCATTGATAAATTCAGGGCTATGTCGTGTAGATGATGGTCTAACAGGAGGCTTTAAAATTTTCTTTCTAGTGTCCTTCGTTTGGGAGAAAAATGCAATGGTACAAGACAGCTTTTCCTTGCCAATATCTCTCTTTTGCAAAGAGCTGCGCATTGGAAAATTCAGGGCTATGCCGTGTAGATGATGGTCTAACAGGAGGCTTTAAAATTTTCTTTCTAGTGTCCTTCGTTTGGGAGAAAAAGGCAATGGTACAAGACAGCTTTTCCTTGCCAATATCTCTCTTTTGCAAAGAGCTGCGCATTGGAAAATTCAGGGCTATGTCGTGTAGATGATGGTCTAACAGGAGGCTTTAAAATTTTCTTTCTAGTGTCCTTCGTTTGGGAGAAAAATGCAATGGTACAAGACAGCTTTTCCTTGCCAATATCTCTCTTTTGCAAAGAGCTGCGCATTGGAAAATTCAGGGCTATGTCGTGTAGATGATGGTCTAACAGGAGGCTTTAAAATTTTCTTTCTAGTGTCCTTCGTTTGGGAGAAAAATGCAATGGTACAAGACAGCTTTTCCTTGCCAATATCTCTCTTTTGCAAAGAGCTGCGCATTGGAAAATTCAGGGCTATGCCGTGTAGATGACGGTCTAACAGGAGGCTTTAAAATTTTCTTTCTAGTGTCCTTCGTTTGGGAGAAAAAGGCAATGGTACAAGACAGCTTTTCCTTGCCAATATCTCTCTTTTGCAAAGAGCTGCGCATTGGAAAATTCAGGGCTATATCGTGTAGATGATGGCCTAACAGGAGGCTTTAAAATTTTAATTCTAGTGTCCTTCGTTTGGGAGAAAAATGCAAAGGTACAAGACAGCTTTTCCTTGCCAATATCTCTCTTTTGCAAAGAGCTGCGCATTGGAAAATTCAGGTCTATGTCGTGTAGATGATGGCCTAACAGGAGGCTTTAAAATTTTCTTTCTAGTGTCCTTCGTTTGGGAGAAAAATGCAAAGGTACAAGACAGCTTTTCCTTGCCAATATCTTTCTTTTGCAAAGAGCTACGCATTGGAAAATTCAGGGCTATGTCGTGTAGATGATGGCCTAACAGGAGGCTTTAAAATTTTCTTTCTAGTGACCTTCGTTTGGGAGAAAAATGCAAAGGTACAAGACAGCTTTTCCTTGCCAATATCTCTCTTTTGCAAAGAGCTGCGCATTGGAAAATTCAGGGCTATGTCGTGTAGATGATGGCCTAACAGGAGGCTTTAAAATTTTCTTTCTAGTGTCCTTCGTTTGGGAGAAAAATGCAAAGGTACAAGACAGCTTTTCCTTGCCAATATCTCTCGTTTGCAAAGAGCTGCGCATTGGAAAATTCAGGGCTATATCGTGTAGATGATGGCCTAACAGGAGGCTTTAAAATTTTAATTCTAGTGTCCTTCGTTTGGGAGAAAAATGCAAAGGTACAAGACAGCTTTTCCTTGCCAATATCTCTCTTTTGCAAAGAGCTGCGCATTGGAAAATTCATGGCTATGCCGTGTAGATGATGGTCTAACAGGAGGCTTTAAAATGTTCTTTCTAGTGTCCTTCGTTTGGGAGAAAAATGCAAAGGTACAAGACAGCTTTTCCTTGCCAATATCTCTCGTTTGCAAAGAGCTGCGCATTGGAAAATTCAGGGCTATATCGTGTAGATGATGGCCTAACAGGAGGCTTTAAAATTTGAATTCTAGTGTCCTTCGTTTGGGAGAAAAATGCAATGGTACAAGACAGCTTTTCCTTGCCAATATCTCTCTTTTGCAAAGAGCTGCGCATTGGAAAATTCAGGGCTATGTCGTGTAGATGATGGTCTAACAGGAGGCTTTAAAATTTTATTTCTAGTGTCCTTCGTTTGGGAGAAAAATGCAATGGTACAAGACAGCTTTTCCTTGCCAATATCTCTCTTTTGCAAAGAGCTCCGCATTGGAAAATTCAGGGCTATGTCGTGTAGATGATGGCCTAACAGGAGGCTTTAAAATTTTCTTTCTTGTGTCCTTCGTTTGGGAGAAAAATGCAAAGGTACAAGACAGCTTTTCCTTGCCAATATCTCTCGTTTGCAAAGAGCTGCGCATTGGAAAATTCAGGGCTATATCGTGTAGATGATGGCCTAACAGGAGGCTTTAAAATTTTAATTCTAGTGTCCTTCGTTTGGGAGAAAAATGCAATGGTACAAGACAGCTTTTCCTTGCCAATATCTCTCTTTTGCAAAGAGCTGCGCATTGGAAAATTCAGGGCTATGTCGTGTAGATGATGGTCTAACAGGAGGCTTTAAAATTTTCTTTCTAGTGTCCTTCGTTTGGGAGAAAAATGCAATGGTACAATACAGCTTTTCCTTGCCAATATCTCTCTTTTGCAAAGAGCTGCGCATTGGAAAATTCAGGGCTATGTCGTGTAGATGATGGCCTAACAGGAGGCTTTAAAATTTTCTTTCTAGTGTCCTTCGTTTGGGAGAAAAATGCAAAGGTACAAGACAGCTTTTCCTTGCCAATATCTCTCTTTTGCAAAGAGCTGCGCATTGGAAAATTCATGGCTATGCCGTGTAGATGATGGTCTAACAGGAGGCTTTAAAATTTTCTTTCTAGTGTCCTTCGTTTGGGAGAAAAATGCAATGGTACAAGACAGCTTTTCCTTGCCAATATCTCTCTTTTGCAAAGAGCTGCGCATTGGAAAATTCAGGGCTATATCATGTAGATGATGGCCTAACAGGAGGCTTTAAAATTTTAATTCTAGTGTCCTTCGTTTGGGAGCAAAATGCAAAGGTACAAGACAGCTTTTCCTTGCCAATATCTCTCTTTTGCAAAGAGCTGCGCATTGGAAAATTCAGGGCTATGTCGTGTAGATGATGGCCTAACAGGAGGCTTTAACATTTTCTTTCTAGTGTCCTTCGTTTGGGAGAAAAATGCAAAGGTACAAGACAGCTTTTCCTTGCCAATATCTCTCTTTTGCAAAGAGCTACGCATTGGAAAATTCAGGGCTATGTCGTGTAGATGATGGCCTAACAGGAGGCTTTAAAATTTTAATTCTAGTGTCCTTCGTTTGGGAGAAAAATGCAAAGGTACAAGACAGCTTTTCCTTGCCAATATCTCTCTTTTGCAAAGAGCTGCGCATTGGAAAATTCATGGCTATGCCGTGTAGATGATGGTCTAACAGGAGGCTTTAAAATTTTCTTTCTAGTGTCCTTCGTTTGGGAGAAAAATGCAATGGTACAAGACAGCTTTTCCTTGCCAATATCTCTCTTTTGCAAAGAGCTGCGCATTGGAAAATTCAGGGCTATATCGTGTAGATGATGGCCTAACAGGAGGCTTTAAAATTTTCTTTCTAGTGTCCTTCGTTTGGGAGAAAAATGCAAAGGTACAAGACAGCTTTTCCTTGCCAATATCTCTCGTTTGCAAAAAGCTGCGCATTGGAAAATTCAGGGCTATATCGTGTAGATGATGGCCTAACAGGAGGCTTTAAAATTTTAATTCTAGTGTCCTTCGTTTGGGAGAAAAATGCAATGGTACATGACAGCTTTTCCTTGCCAATATCTCTCTTTTGCAAAGAGCTGCGCATTGGAAAATTCAGGGCTATGTCGTGTAGATGATGGTCTAACAGGAGGCTTTAAAATTTTCTTTCTAGTGTCCTTCGTTTGGGAGAAAAATGCAATGGTACAAGACAGCTTTTCCTTGCCAATATCTCTCTTTTGCAAAGAGCTGCGCATTGGAAAATTCAGGGCTGTGTCGTGTAGATGATGGCCTAACAGGAGGCTTTAAAATTTTCTTTCTAGTGTCCTTCGTTTGGGAGAAAAATGCAAAGGTACAAGACAGCTTTTCCTTGCCAATATCTCTCTTTTGCAAAGAGCTGCGCATTGGAAAATTCAGGGCTATATCGTGTAGATGATGGCCTAACAGGAGGCTTTAAAATTTTAATTCTAGTGTCCTTCGTTTGGGAGAAAAATGCAAAGGTACAAGACAGCTTTTCCTTGCCAATATCTCTCTTTTGCAAAGAGCTGCGCATTGGAAAATTCATGGCTATGCCGTGTAGATGATGGTCTAACAGGAGGCTTTAAAATGTTCTTTCTAGTGTCCTTCGTTTGGGAGAAAAATGCAAAGGTACAAGACAGCTTTTCCTTGCCAATATCTCTCGTTTGCAAAGAGCTGCGCATTGGAAAATTCAGGGCTATATCGTGTAGATGATGGCCTAACAGGAGGCTTTAAAATTTTAATTCTAGTGTCCTTCGTTTGGGAGAAAAATGCAATGGTACAAGAAAGCTTTTCCTTGCCAATATCTCTCGTTTGCAAAGAGCTGCGCATTGGAAAATTCAGGGCTATATCGTGTAGATGATGGCCTAACAGGAGGCTTTAACATTTTCTTTCTAGTGTCCTTCGTTTGGGAGAAAAATGCAATGGTACAAGACAGCTTTTCCTTGCCAATATCTCTCTTTTGCAAAGAGCTGCGCATTGGAAAATTCAGGGCTATGTCGTGTAGATGATGGTCTAACAGGAGGCTTTAAAATTTTCTTTCTAGTGTCCTTCGTTTGGGAGAAAAATGCAATGGTACAAGACAGCTTTTCCTTGCCAATATCTCTCTTTTGCAAAGAGCTGCGCATTGGAAAATTCAGGGCTAGGTCGTGTAGATGATGGCCTAACAGGAGGCTTTAACATTTTCTTTCTAGTGTCCTTCGTTTGGGAGAAAAATGCAATGGTACAAGACAGCTTTTCCTTGCCAATATCTCTCTTTTGCAAAGAGCTGCGCATTGGAAAATTCAGGGCTATGTCGTGTAGATGATGGTCTAACAGGAGGCTTTAAAATTTTCTTTCTAGTGTCCTTCGTTTGGGAGAAAAATGCAATGGTACAAGACAGCTTTTCCTTGCCAATATCTCTCTTTTGCAAAGAGCTGCGCATTGGAAAATTCAGGGCTATGTCGTGTAGATGATGGCCTAACAGGAGGCTTTAAAATTTTCTTTCTAGTGTCCTTCGTTTGGGAGAAAAATGCAAAGGTACAAGACAGCTTTTCCTTGCCAATATCTCTCGTTTGCAAAGAGCTGCGCATTGGAAAATTCAGGGCTATATCGTGTAGATGATGGTCTAACAGGAGGCTTTAAAATTTTAATTCTAGTGTCCTTCGTTTGGGAGAAAAATGCAAAGGTACAAGACAGCTTTTCCTTGCCAATATCTCTCTTTTGCAAAGAGCTGCGCATTGGGAAATTCAGGGCTATGTCGTGTAGATGATGGCCTAACAGGAGGCTTTAAAATTTTCTTTCTAGTGTCCTTCGTTTGGGAGAAAAATGCAAAGGTACAAGACAGCTTTTCCTTGCCAATATCTCTCGTTTGCAAAGAGCTGCGCATTGGAAAATTCGGGGCTATATCGTGTAGATGATGGCCTAACAGGAGGCTTTAAAATTTTAATTCTAGTGTCCTTCGTTTGGGAGAAAAATGCAATGGTACAAGACAGCTTTTCCTTGCCAATATCTCTCTTTTGCAAAGAGCTGCGCATTGGAAAATTCAGGGCTATGTCGTGTAGATGATGGTCTAACAGGAGGCTTTAAAATTTTCTTTCTAGTGTCCTTCGTTTGGGAGAAAAATGCAATGGTACAAGACAGCTTTTCCTTGCCAATATCTCTCTTTTGCAAAGAGCTGCGCATTGGAAAATTCAGGGCTAGGTCGTGTAGATGATGGCCTAACAGGAGGCTTTAACATTTTCTTTCTAGTGTCCTTCGTTTGGGAGAAAAATGCAATGGTACAAGACAGCTTTTCCTTGCCAATATCTCTCTTTTGCAAAGAGCTGCGCATTGGAAAATTCAGGGCTATGTCGTGTAGATGATGGTCTAACAGGAGGCTTTAAAATTTTCTTTCTAGTGTCCTTCGTTTGGGAGAAAAATGCAATGGTACAAGACAGCTTTTCCTTGCCAATATCTCTCTTTTGCAAAGAGCTGCGCATTGGAAAATTCAGGGCTATGTCGTGTAGATGATGGCCTAACAGGAGGCTTTAAAATTTTCTTTCTAGTGTCCTTCGTTTGGGAGAAAAATGCAAAGGTACAAGACAGCTTTTCCTTGCCAATATCTCTCGTTTGCAAAGAGCTGCGCATTGGAAAATTCAGGGCTATATCGTGTAGATGATGGTCTAACAGGAGGCTTTAAAATTTTAATTCTAGTGTCCTTCGTTTGGGAGAAAAATGCAAAGGTACAAGACAGCTTTTCCTTGCCAATATCTCTCTTTTGCAAAGAGCTGCGCATTGGAAAATTCATGGCTATGCCGTGTAGATGATGGTCTAACAGGAGGCTTTAAAATTTTAATTCTAGTGTCCTTCGTTTGGGAGAAAAATGCAATGGTACAAGAAAGCTTTTCCTTGCCAATATCTCTCTTTTGCAAAGAGCTGCGCATTGGAAAATTCAGGGCTATGTCGTGTAGATGATGGCCTAACAGGAGGCTTTAAAATTTTCTTTCTAGTGTCCTTCGTTTGGGAGAAAAATGCAAAGGTACAAGACAGCTTTTCCTTGCCAATATCTCTCTTTTGCAAAGAGCTACGCATTGGAAAATTCAGGGCTATGTCGTGTAGATGATGGTCTAACAGGAGGCTTTAAAATTTTCTTTCTAGTGTCCTTCGTTTGGGAGAAAAATGCAATGGTACAAGACAGCTTTTCCTTGCCAATATCTCTCTTTTGCAAAGAGCTGCGCATTGGAAAATTCAGGGCTATGTCGTGTAGATGATGGTCTAACAGGAGGCTTTAAAATTTTCTTTCTAGTGTCCTTCGTTTGGGAGAAAAATGCAATGGTACAAGACAGCTTTTCCTTGCCAATATCTCTCTTTTGCAAAGAGCTGCGCATTGGGAAATTCAGGGCTATGTCGTGTAGATGATGGCCTAACAGGAGGCTTTAAAATTTTCTTTCTAGTGTCCTTCGTTTGGGAGAAAAATGCAAAGGTACAAGACAGCTTTTCCTTGCCAATATCTCTCTTTTGCAAAGAGCTGCGCATTGGAAAATTCAGGGCTATGTCGTGTAGATGATGGCCTAACAGGAGGCTTTAACATTTTCTTTCTAGTGTCCTTCGTTTGGGAGAAAAATGCAATGGTACAAGACAGCTTTTCCTTGCCAATATCTCTCTTTTGCAAAGAGCTGCGCATTGGAAAATTCAGGGCTATGTCGTGTAGATGATGGTCTAACAGGAGGCTTTAAAATTTTCTTTCTAGTGTCCTTCGTTTGGGAGAAAAATGCAATGGTACAAGACAGCTTTTCCTTGCCAATATCTCTCTTTTGCAAAGAGCTGCGCATTGGAAAATTCAGGGCTATGTCGTGTAGATGATGGTCTAACAGGAGGCTTTAAAATTTTCTTTCTAGTGTCCTTCGTTTGGGAGAAAAATGCAATGGTACAAGACAGCTTTTCCTTGCCAATATCTCTCTTTTGCAAAGAGCTGCGCATTGGGAAATTCAGGGCTATGTCGTGTAGATGATGGTCTAACAGGAGGCTTTAAAATTTTCTTTCTAGTGTCCTTCGTTTGGGAGAAAAATGCAAAGGTACAAGACAGCTTTTCCTTGCCAATATCTCTCGTTTGCAAAGAGCTGCGCATTGGAAAATTCAGGGCTATATCGTGTAGATGATGGCCTAACAGGAGGCTTTAAAATTTTAATTCTAGTGTCCTTCGTTTGGGAGAAAAATGCAAAGGTACAAGACAGCTTTTCCTTGCCAATATCTCTATTTTGCAAAGAGCTGCGCATTGGAAAATTCAGGGCTATGTCGTGTAGATGATGGTCTAACAGGAGGCTTTAAAATTTTCTTTCTAGTGTCCTTCGTTTGGGAGAAAAATGCAATGGTACAAGACAGCTTTTCCTTGCCAATATCTCTCTTTTGCAAAGAGCTGCGCATTGGAAAATTCAGGGCTATGTCGTGTAGATGATGGCCTAACAGGAGGCTTTAAAATTTTCTTTCTAGTGTCCTTCGTTTGGGAGAAAAATGCAAAGGTACAAGACAGCTTTTCCTTGCCAATATCTCTCGTTTGCAAAGAGCTGCGCATTGGAAAATTCAGGGCTATATCGTGTAGATGATGGCCTAACAGGAGGCTTTAAAATTTTAATTCTAGTGTCCTTCGTTTGGGAGAAAAATGCAATGGTACAAGACAGCTTTTCCTTGCCAATATCTCTCTTTTGCAAAGAGCTGCGCATTGGAAAATTCAGGGCTATGTCGTGAAGATGATGGTCTAACAGGAGGCTTTAAAATTTTCTTTCTAGTGTCCTTCGTTTGGGAGAAAAATGCAATGGTACAAGACAGCTTTTCCTTGCCAATATCTCTCTTTTGCAAAGAGCTGCGCATTGGAAAATTCAGGGCTATATCGTGTAGATGATGGCCTAACAGGAGGCTTTAAAATTTTAATTCTAGTGTCCTTCGTTTGGGAGAAAAATGCAAAGGTACAAGACAGCTTTTCCTTGCCAATATCTCTCTTTTGCAAAGAGCTGCGCATTGGAAAATTCATGGCTATGCCGTGTAGATGATGGCCTAACAGGAGGCTTTAAAATTTTCTTTCTAGTGACCTTCGTTTGGGAGAAAAATGCAAAGGTACAAGACAGCTTTTCCTTGCCAATATCTCTCTTTTGCAAAGAGCTGCGCATTGGAAAATTCAGGGCTATGTCGTGTAGATGATGTCCTAACAGGAGGCTTTAAAATTTTAATTCTAGTGTCCTTCGTTTGGGAGAAAAATGCAATGGTACAAGACAGCTTTTCCTTGCCAATATCTCTCTTTTGCAAAGAGCTGCGCATTGGAAAATTCAGGGCTATGTCGTGTAGATGATGGCCTAATAGGAGGCTTTAACATTTTCTTTCTAGTGTCCTTCGTTTGGGAGAAAAATGCAATGGTACAAGACAGCTTTTCCTTGCCAATATCTCTCTTTTGCAAAGAGCTGCGCATTGGAAAATTCAGGGCTATGTCGTGTAGATGATGGTCTAACAGGAGGCTTTAAAATTTTCTTTCTAGTGTCCTTCGTTTGGGAGAAAAATGCAATGGTACAAGACAGCTTTTCCTTGCCAATATCTCTCTTTTGCAAAGAGCTGCGCATTGGAAAATTCAGGGCTATGTCGTGTAGATGATGGCCTAACAGGAGGCTTTAAAATTTTCTTTCTAGTGTCCTTCGTTTGGGAGAAAAATGCAAAGGTACAAGACAGCTTTTCCTTGCCAATATCTCTCTTTTGCAAAGAGCTGCGCATTGGAAAATTCAGGGCTATGTCGTGAAGATGATGGTCTAACAGGAGGCTTTAAAATTTTCTTTCTAGTGTCCTTCGTTTGGGAGAAAAATGCAATGGTACAAGACAGCTTTTCCTTGCCAATATCTCTCTTTTGCAAAGAGCTGCGCATTGGAAAATTCAGGGCTATATCGTGTAGATGATGGCCTAACAGGAGGCTTTAAAATGTTCTTTCTAGTTTCCTTCGTTTGGGAGAAAAATGCAAAGGTACAAGACAGCTTTTCCTTGCCAATATCTCTCTTTTGCAAAGAGCTGCGCATTGGAAAATTCAGGGCTATGTCGTGTAGATGATGGCCTAACAGGAGGCTTTAAAATTTTCTTTCTAGTTTCCTTCGTTTGGGAGAAAAATGCAATGGTACAAGAAAGCTTTTCCTTGCCAATATCTCTCTTTTGCAAAGAGCTGCGCATTGGAAAATTCAGGGCTATGTCGTGTAGATGATGGCCTAACAGGAGGCTTTAAAATTTTCTTTCTAGTGTCCTTCGTTTGGGAGAAAAATGCAAAGGTACAAGACAGCTTTTCCTTGCCAATATCTCTCGTTTGCAAAGAGCTGCGCATTGGAAAATTCAGGGCTATATCGTGTAGATGATGGCCTAACAGGAGGCTTTAAAATTTTAATTCTAGTGTCCTTCGTTTGGGAGAAAAATGCAATGGTACAAGACAGCTTTTCCTTGCCAATATCTCTCTTTTGCAAAGAGCTGCGCATTGGAAAATTCAGGGCTATGTCGTGAAGATGATGGTCTAACAGGAGGCTTTAAAATTTTCTTTCTAGTGTCCTTCGTTTGGGAGAAAAATGCAATGGTACAAGACAGCTTTTCCTTGCCAATATCTCTCTTTTGCAAAGAGCTGCGCATTGGAAAATTCAGGGCTATATCGTGTAGATGATGGCCTAACAGGAGGCTTTAAAATTTTAATTCTAGTGTCCTTCGTTTGGGAGAAAAATGCAAAGGTACAAGACAGCTTTTCCTTGCCAATATCTCTCTTTTGCAAAGAGCTGCGCATTGGAAAATTCATGGCTATGCCGTGTAGATGATGGCCTAACAGGAGGCTTTAAAATTTTCTTTCTAGTGACCTTCGTTTGGGAGAAAAATGCAAAGGTACAAGACAGCTTTTCCTTGCCAATATCTCTCTTTTGCAAAGAGCTGCGCATTGGAAAATTCAGGGCTATGTCGTGTAGATGATGTCCTAACAGGAGGCTTTAAAATTTTAATTCTAGTGTCCTTCGTTTGGGAGAAAAATGCAATGGTACAAGACAGCTTTTCCTTGCCAATATCTCTCTTTTGCAAAGAGCTGCGCATTGGAAAATTCAGGGCTATGTCGTGTAGATGATGGCCTAATAGGAGGCTTTAACATTTTCTTTCTAGTGTCCTTCGTTTGGGAGAAAAATGCAATGGTACAAGACAGCTTTTCCTTGCCAATATCTCTCTTTTGCAAAGAGCTGCGCATTGGAAAATTCAGGGCTATGTCGTGTAGATGATGGTCTAACAGGAGGCTTTAAAATTTTCTTTCTAGTGTCCTTCGTTTGGGAGAAAAATGCAATGGTACAAGACAGCTTTTCCTTGCCAATATCTCTCTTTTGCAAAGAGCTGCGCATTGGAAAATTCAGGGCTATGTCGTGTAGATGATGGCCTAACAGGAGGCTTTAAAATTTTCTTTCTAGTGTCCTTCGTTTGGGAGAAAAATGCAAAGGTACAAGACAGCTTTTCCTTGCCAATATCTCTCTTTTGCAAAGAGCTGCGCATTGGAAAATTCAGGGCTATGTCGTGAAGATGATGGTCTAACAGGAGGCTTTAAAATTTTCTTTCTAGTGTCCTTCGTTTGGGAGAAAAATGCAATGGTACAAGACAGCTTTTCCTTGCCAATATCTCTCTTTTGCAAAGAGCTGCGCATTGGAAAATTCAGGGCTATATCGTGTAGATGATGGCCTAACAGGAGGCTTTAAAATGTTCTTTCTAGTTTCCTTCGTTTGGGAGAAAAATGCAAAGGTACAAGACAGCTTTTCCTTGCCAATATCTCTCTTTTGCAAAGAGCTGCGCATTGGAAAATTCAGGGCTATGTCGTGTAGATGATGGCCTAACAGGAGGCTTTAAAATTTTCTTTCTAGTTTCCTTCGTTTGGGAGAAAAATGCAATGGTACAAGAAAGCTTTTCCTTGCCAATATCTCTCTTTTGCAAAGAGCTGCGCATTGGAAAATTCAGGGCTATGTCGTGTAGATGATGGCCTAACAGGAGGCTTTAAAATTTTCTTTCTAGTGTCCTTCGTTTGGGAGAAAAATGCAAAGGTACAAGACAGCTTTTCCTTGCCAATATCTCTCTTTTGCAAAGAGCTGCGCATTGGAAAATTCAGGGCTATATCGTGTAGATGATGGCCTAACAGGAGGCTTTAAAATTTTAATTCTAGTGTCCTTCGTTTGGGAGAAAAATGCAAAGGTACAAGACAGCTTTTCCTTGCCAATATCTCTCTTTTGCAAAGAGCTGCGCATTGGAAAATTCATGGCTATGTCGTGTAGATGATGGTCTAACAGGAGGCTTTAAAATTTTCTTTCTAGGGTCCTTCGTTTGGGAGAAAAATGCAATGGTACAAGACAGCTTTTCCTTGCCAATATCTCTCTTTTGCAAAGAGCTGCGCATTGGAAAATTCAGGGCTATGTCGTGTAGATGATGGCCTAACAGGAGGCTTTAAAATTTTCTTTCTAGTGTCCTTCGTTTGGGAGAAAAATGCAAAGGTACAAGACAGCTTTTCCTTGCCAATATCTCTCTTTTGCAAAGAGCTGCGCATTGGAAAATTCAGGGCTATGTCGTGTAGATGATGGCCTAACAGGAGGCTTTAAAATTTTAATTCTAGTGTCCTTCGTTTGGGAGAAAAATGCAATGGTACAAGACAGCTTTTCCTTGCCAATATCTCTCTTTTGCAAAGAGCTGCGCATTGGAAAATTCAGGGCTATATCGTGTAGATGATGGCCTAACAGGAGGCTTTAAAATTTTAATTCTAGTGTCCTTCGTTTGGGAGAAAAATGCAATGGTACAAGACAGCTTTTCCTTGCCAATATCTCTCTTTTGCAAAGAGCTGCGCATTGGAAAATTCATGGCTATGTCGTGTAGATGATGGCCTAACAGGAGGCTTTAAAATTTTCTTTCTAGTGTCCTTCGTTTGGGAGAAAAATGCAAAGGTACAAGACAGCTTTTCCTTGCCAATATCTCTCTTTTGCAAAGAGCTGCGCATTGGAAAATTCAGGGCTATGTCGTGTAGATGATGGCCTAACAGGAGGCTTTAAAATTTTAATTCTAGTGTCCTTCGTTTGGGAGAAAAATGCAATGGTACAAGAAAGCTTTTCCTTGCCAATATCTCTCTTTTGCAAAGAGCTGCGCATTGGAAAATTCAGGGCTATGTCGTGTAGATGATGGCCTAACAGGAGGCTTTAAAATTTTCTTTCTAGTGTCCTTCGTTTGGGAGAAAAATGCAAAGGTACAAGACAGCTTTTCCTTGCCAATATCTCTCTTTTGCAAAGAGCTACGCATTGGAAAATTCAGGGCTATGTCGTGTAGATGATGGCCTAACAGGAGGCTTTAAAATTTTCTTTCTAGTGACCTTCGTTTGGGAGAAAAATGCAAAGGTACAAGACAGCTTTTACCTTGCCAATATCTCTCTTTTGCAAAGAGCTGCGCATTGGAAAATTCAGGGCTATGTCGTGTAGATGATGGCCTAACAGGAGGCTTTAAAATTTTAATTCTAGTGTCCTTCGTTTGGGAGAAAAATGCAATGGTACAAGACAGCTTTTCCTTGCCAATATCTCTCTTTTGCAAAGAGCTGCGCATTGGAAAATTCAGGGCTATGTCGTGTAGATGATGGCCTAACAGGAGGCGTTAACATTTTCTTTCTAGTGTCCTTCGTTTGGGAGAAAAATGCAATGGTACAAGACAGCTTTTCCTTGCCAATATCTCTCTTTTGCAAAGAGCTGCGCATTGGAAAATTCAGGGCTATGTCGTGTAGATGATGGTCTAACAGGAGGCTTTAAAATTTTCTTTCTAGTGTCCTTCGTTTGGGAGAAAAATGCAATGGTACAAGACAGCTTTTCCTTGCCAATATCTCTCTTTTGCAAAGAGCTGCGCATTGGAAAATTCAGGGCTATGTCGTGTAGATGATGGCCTAACAGGAGGCTTTAAAATTTTCTTTCTAGTGTCCTTCGTTTGGGAGAAAAATGCAAAGGTACAAGATAGCTTTTCCTTGCCAATATCTCTCTTTTGCAAAGAGCTGCGCATTGGAAAATTCAGGGCTATGTCGTGTAGATGATGGCCTAACAGGAGGCTTTAAAATTTTAATTCTAGTGTCCTTCGTTTGGGAGAAAAATGCAATGGTACAAGACAGCTTTTCCTTGCCAATATCTCTCTTTTGCAAAGAGCTGCGCATTGGAAAATTCAGGGCTATGTCGTGTAGATGATGGCCTAACAGGAGGCGTTAACATTTTCTTTCTAGTGTCCTTCGTTTGGGAGAAAAATGCAATGGTACAAGACAGCTTTTCCTTGCCAATATCTCTCTTTTGCAAAGAGCTGCGCATTGGAAAATTCAGGGCTATGTCGTGTAGATGATGGTCTAACAGGAGGCTTTAAAATTTTCTTTCTAGTGTCCTTCGTTTGGGAGAAAAATGCAATGGTACAAGACAGCTTTTCCTTGCCAATATCTCTCTTTTGCAAAGAGCTGCGCATTGGAAAATTCAGGGCTATGTCGTGTAGATGATGGCCTAACAGGAGGCTTTAAAATTTTCTTTCTAGTGTCCTTCGTTTGGGAGAAAAATGCAAAGGTACAAGATAGCTTTTCCTTGCCAATATCTCTCTTTTGCAAAGAGCTGCGCATTGGAAAATTCAGGGCTATATCGTGTAGATGATGGCCTAACAGGAGGCTTTAAAATTTTCTTTCTAGTGTCCTTCGTTTGGGAGAAAAATGCAAAGGTACAAGACAGCTTTTCCTTGCCAATATCTCTCTTTTGCAAAGAGCTACGCATTGGAAAATTCAGGGCTATGTCGTGTAGATGATGGTCTAACAGGAGACTTTAAAATTTTCTTTCTAGTGTCCTTCGTTTGGGAGAAAAATGCAATGGTACAAGACAGCTTTTCCTTGCCAATATCTCTCTTTTGCAAAGAGCTGCGCATTGGAAAATTCAGGGCTATGTCGTGTAGATGATGGCCTAATAGGAGGCTTTAAAATTTTCTTTCTAGTGTCCTTCGTTTGGGAGAAAAATGCAAAGGTACAAGACAGCTTTTCCTTGCCAATATCTCTCGTTTGCAAAGAGCTGCGCATTGGAAAATTCAGGGCTATGTCGTGTAGATGATGGCCTAACAGGAGGCTTTAAAATTTTCTTTCTAGTGTCCTTCGTTTGGGAGAAAAATGCAAAGGTACAAGACAGCTTTTCCTTGCCAATATCTCTCTTTTGCAAAGAGCTGCGCATTGGAAAATTCAGGGCTATGTCGTGTAGATGATGGCCTAACAGGAGGCTTTAAAATTTTAATTCTAGTGTCCTTCGTTTGGGAGAAAAATGCAATGGTACAAGACAGCTTTTCCTTGCCAATATCTCTCTTTTGCAAAGAGCTGCGCATTGGAAAATTCAGGGCTATATCGTGTAGATGATGGCCTAACAGGAGGCTTTAAAATTTTAATTCTAGTGTCCTTCGTTTGGGAGAAAAATGCAATGGTACAAGACAGCTTTTCCTTGCCAATATCTCTCTTTTGCAAAGAGCTGCGCATTGGAAAATTCATGGCTATGTCGTGTAGATGATGGCCTAACAGGAGGCTTTAAAATTTTCTTTCTAGTGTCCTTCGTTTGGGAGAAAAATGCAAAGGTACAAGACAGCTTTTCCTTGCCAATATCTCTCTTTTGCAAAGAGCTGCGCATTGGAAAATTCAGGGCTATGTCGTGTAGATGATGGCCTAACAGGAGGCTTTAAAATTTTAATTCTAGTGTCCTTCGTTTGGGAGAAAAATGCAATGGTACAAGAAAGCTTTTCCTTGCCAATATCTCTCTTTTGCAAAGAGCTGCGCATTGGAAAATTCAGGGCTATGTCGTGTAGATGATGGCCTAACAGGAGGCTTTAAAATTTTCTTTCTAGTGTCCTTCGTTTGGGAGAAAAATGCAAAGGTACAAGACAGCTTTTCCTTGCCAATATCTCTCTTTTGCAAAGAGCTACGCATTGGAAAATTCAGGGCTATGTCGTGTAGATGATGGCCTAACAGGAGGCTTTAAAATTTTCTTTCTAGTGACCTTCGTTTGGGAGAAAAATGCAAAGGTACAAGACAGCTTTTACCTTGCCAATATCTCTCTTTTGCAAAGAGCTGCGCATTGGAAAATTCAGGGCTATGTCGTGTAGATGATGGCCTAACAGGAGGCTTTAAAATTTTAATTCTAGTGTCCTTCGTTTGGGAGAAAAATGCAATGGTACAAGACAGCTTTTCCTTGCCAATATCTCTCTTTTGCAAAGAGCTGCGCATTGGAAAATTCAGGGCTATGTCGTGTAGATGATGGCCTAACAGGAGGCGTTAACATTTTCTTTCTAGTGTCCTTCGTTTGGGAGAAAAATGCAATGGTACAAGACAGCTTTTCCTTGCCAATATCTCTCTTTTGCAAAGAGCTGCGCATTGGAAAATTCAGGGCTATGTCGTGTAGATGATGGTCTAACAGGAGGCTTTAAAATTTTCTTTCTAGTGTCCTTCGTTTGGGAGAAAAATGCAATGGTACAAGACAGCTTTTCCTTGCCAATATCTCTCTTTTGCAAAGAGCTGCGCATTGGAAAATTCATGGCTATGTCGTGTAGATGATGGCCTAACAGGAGGCTTTAAAATTTTCTTTCTAGTGTCCTTCGTTTGGGAGAAAAATGCAAAGGTACAAGATAGCTTTTCCTTGCCAATATCTCTCTTTTGCAAAGAGCTGCGCATTGGAAAATTCAGGGCTATGTCGTGTAGATGATGGCCTAACAGGAGGCTTTAAAATTTTAATTCTAGTGTCCTTCGTTTGGGAGAAAAATGCAATGGTACAAGACAGCTTTTCCTTGCCAATATCTCTCTTTTGCAAAGAGCTGCGCATTGGAAAATTCAGGGCTATGTCGTGTAGATGATGGCCTAACAGGAGGCGTTAACATTTTCTTTCTAGTGTCCTTCGTTTGGGAGAAAAATGCAATGGTACAAGACAGCTTTTCCTTGCCAATATCTCTCTTTTGCAAAGAGCTGCGCATTGGAAAATTCAGGGCTATGTCGTGTAGATGATGGTCTAACAGGAGGCTTTAAAATTTTCTTTCTAGTGTCCTTCGTTTGGGAGAAAAATGCAATGGTACAAGACAGCTTTTCCTTGCCAATATCTCTCTTTTGCAAAGAGCTGCGCATTGGAAAATTCAGGGCTATGTCGTGTAGATGATGGCCTAACAGGAGGCTTTAAAATTTTCTTTCTAGTGTCCTTCGTTTGGGAGAAAAATGCAAAGGTACAAGATAGCTTTTCCTTGCCAATATCTCTCTTTTGCAAAGAGCTGCGCATTGGAAAATTCAGGGCTATATCGTGTAGATGATGGCCTAACAGGAGGCTTTAAAATTTTCTTTCTAGTGTCCTTCGTTTGGGAGAAAAATGCAAAGGTACAAGACAGCTTTTCCTTGCCAATATCTCTCTTTTGCAAAGAGCTACGCATTGGAAAATTCAGGGCTATGTCGTGTAGATGATGGTCTAACAGGAGACTTTAAAATTTTCTTTCTAGTGTCCTTCGTTTGGGAGAAAAATGCAATGGTACAAGACAGCTTTTCCTTGCCAATATCTCTCTTTTGCAAAGAGCTGCGCATTGGAAAATTCAGGGCTATGTCGTGTAGATGATGGCCTAATAGGAGGCTTTAAAATTTTCTTTCTAGTGTCCTTCGTTTGGGAGAAAAATGCAAAGGTACAAGACAGCTTTTCCTTGCCAATATCTCTCGTTTGCAAAGAGCTGCGCATTGGAAAATTCAGGGCTATATCGTGTAGATGATGGCCTAACAGGAGGCTTTAAAATTTTAATTCTAGTGTCCTTCGTTTGGGAGAAAAATGCAATGGTACAAGACAGCTTTTCCTTGCCAATATCTCTCTTTTGCAAAGAGCTGCGCATTGGAAAATTCAGGGCTATGTCGTGTAGATGATGGTCTAACAGGAGGCTTTAAAATGTTCTTTCTAGTGTCCTTCGTTTGGGAGAAAAATGCAATGGTACAAGACAGCTTTTCCTTGCCAATATCTCTCTTTTGCAAAGAGCTGCGCATTGGAAAATTCAGGGCTATGTCGTGTAGATGATGGCCTAACAGGAGGCTTTAACATTTTCTTTCTAGTGTCCTTCGTTTGGGAGAAAAATGCAATGGTACAAGACAGCTTTTCCTTGCCAATATCTCTCTTTTGCAAAGAGCTGCGCATTGGAAAATTCAGGGCTATGTCGTGTAGATGATGGTCTAACAGGAGGCTTTAAAATTTTCTTTCTAGTGTCCTTCGTTTGGGAGAAAAATGCAATGGTACAAGACAGCTTTTCCTTGCCAATATCTCTCTTTTGCAAAGAGCTGCGCATTGGAAAATTCAGGGCTATGTCGTGTAGATGATGGTCTAACAGGAGGCTTTAAAATTTTCTTTCTAGTGTCCTTCGTTTGGGAGAAAAATGCAATGGTACAAGACAGCTTTTCCTTGCCAATATCTCTCTTTTGCAAAGAGCTGCGCATTGGGAAATTCAGGGCTATGTCGTGTAGATGATGGTCTAACAGGAGGCTTTAAAATTTTCTTTCTAGTGTCCTTCGTTTGGGAGAAAAATGCAAAGGTACAAGACAGCTTTTCCTTGCCAATATCTCTCGTTTGCAAAGAGCTGCGCATTGGAAAATTCAGGGCTATATCGTGTAGATGATGGCCTAACAGGAGGCTTTAAAATTTTAATTCTAGTGTCCTTCGTTTGGGAGAAAAATGCAAAGGTACAAGACAGCTTTTCCTTGCCAATATCTCTATTTTGCAAAGAGCTGCGCATTGGAAAATTCAGGGCTATGTCGTGTAGATGATGGTCTAACAGGAGGCTTTAAAATTTTCTTTCTAGTGTCCTTCGTTTGGGAGAAAAATGCAATGGTACAAGACAGCTTTTCCTTGCCAATATCTCTCTTTTGCAAAGAGCTGCGCATTGGAAAATTCAGGGCTATGTCGTGTAGATGATGGCCTAACAGGAGGCTTTAAAATTTTCTTTCTAGTGTCCTTCGTTTGGGAGAAAAATGCAAAGGTACAAGACAGCTTTTCCTTGCCAATATCTCTCGTTTGCAAAGAGCTGCGCATTGGAAAATTCAGGGCTATATCGTGTAGATGATGGCCTAACAGGAGGCTTTAAAATTTTAATTCTAGTGTCCTTCGTTTGGGAGAAAAATGCAATGGTACAAGACAGCTTTTCCTTGCCAATATCTCTCTTTTGCAAAGAGCTGCGCATTGGAAAATTCAGGGCTATGTCGTGAAGATGATGGTCTAACAGGAGGCTTTAAAATTTTCTTTCTAGTGTCCTTCGTTTGGGAGAAAAATGCAATGGTACAAGACAGCTTTTCCTTGCCAATATCTCTCTTTTGCAAAGAGCTGCGCATTGGAAAATTCAGGGCTATATCGTGTAGATGATGGCCTAACAGGAGGCTTTAAAATTTTAATTCTAGTGTCCTTCGTTTGGGAGAAAAATGCAAAGGTACAAGACAGCTTTTCCTTGCCAATATCTCTCTTTTGCAAAGAGCTGCGCATTGGAAAATTCATGGCTATGCCGTGTAGATGATGGCCTAACAGGAGGCTTTAAAATTTTCTTTCTAGTGACCTTCGTTTGGGAGAAAAATGCAAAGGTACAAGACAGCTTTTCCTTGCCAATATCTCTCTTTTGCAAAGAGCTGCGCATTGGAAAATTCAGGGCTATGTCGTGTAGATGATGTCCTAACAGGAGGCTTTAAAATTTTAATTCTAGTGTCCTTCGTTTGGGAGAAAAATGCAATGGTACAAGACAGCTTTTCCTTGCCAATATCTCTCTTTTGCAAAGAGCTGCGCATTGGAAAATTCAGGGCTATGTCGTGTAGATGATGGCCTAATAGGAGGCTTTAACATTTTCTTTCTAGTGTCCTTCGTTTGGGAGAAAAATGCAATGGTACAAGACAGCTTTTCCTTGCCAATATCTCTCTTTTGCAAAGAGCTGCGCATTGGAAAATTCAGGGCTATGTCGTGTAGATGATGGTCTAACAGGAGGCTTTAAAATTTTCTTTCTAGTGTCCTTCGTTTGGGAGAAAAATGCAATGGTACAAGACAGCTTTTCCTTGCCAATATCTCTCTTTTGCAAAGAGCTGCGCATTGGAAAATTCAGGGCTATGTCGTGTAGATGATGGCCTAACAGGAGGCTTTAAAATTTTCTTTCTAGTGTCCTTCGTTTGGGAGAAAAATGCAAAGGTACAAGACAGCTTTTCCTTGCCAATATCTCTCTTTTGCAAAGAGCTGCGCATTGGAAAATTCAGGGCTATGTCGTGAAGATGATGGTCTAACAGGAGGCTTTAAAATTTTCTTTCTAGTGTCCTTCGTTTGGGAGAAAAATGCAATGGTACAAGACAGCTTTTCCTTGCCAATATCTCTCTTTTGCAAAGAGCTGCGCATTGGAAAATTCAGGGCTATATCGTGTAGATGATGGCCTAACAGGAGGCTTTAAAATTTTAATTCTAGTGTCCTTCGTTTGGGAGAAAAATGCAAAGGTACAAGACAGCTTTTCCTTGCCAATATCTCTCTTTTGCAAAGAGCTGCGCATTGGAAAATTCATGGCTATGCCGTGTAGATGATGGTCTAACAGGAGGCTTTAAAATGTTCTTTCTAGTTTCCTTCGTTTGGGAGAAAAATGCAAAGGTACAAGACAGCTTTTCCTTGCCAATATCTCTCTTTTGCAAAGAGCTGCGCATTGGAAAATTCAGGGCTATGTCGTGTAGATGATGGCCTAACAGGAGGCTTTAAAATTTTCTTTCTAGTTTCCTTCGTTTGGGAGAAAAATGCAATGGTACAATAAAGCTTTTCCTTGCCAATATCTCTCTTTTGCAAAGAGCTGCGCATTGGAAAATTCAGGGCTATGTCGTGTAGATGATGGCCTAACAGGAGGCTTTAAAATTTTCTTTCTAGTGTCCTTCGTTTGGGAGAAAAATGCAAAGGTACAAGACAGCTTTTCCTTGCCAATATCTCTCTTTTGCAAAGAGCTGCGCATTGGAAAATTCAGGGCTATATCGTGTAGATGATGGCCTAACAGGAGGCTTTAAAATTTTAATTCTAGTGTCCTTCGTTTGGGAGAAAAATGCAAAGGTACAAGACAGCTTTTCCTTGCCAATATCTCTCTTTTGCAAAGAGCTGCGCATTGGAAAATTCATGGCTATGTCGTGTAGATGATGGTCTAACAGGAGGCTTTAAAATTTTCTTTCTAGTGTCCTTCGTTTGGGAGAAAAATGCAATGGTACAAGACAGCTTTTCCTTGCCAATATCTCTCTTTTGCAAAGAGCTGCGCATTGGAAAATTCAGGGCTATGTCGTGTAGATGATGGCCTAACAGGAGGCTTTAAAATTTTCTTTCTAGTGTCCTTCGTTTGGGAGAAAAATGCAAAGGTACAAGACAGCTTTTCCTTGCCAATATCTCTCTTTTGCAAAGAGCTGCGCATTGGAAAATTCAGGGCTATGTCGTGTAGATGATGGCCTAACAGGAGGCTTTAAAATTTTAATTCTAGTGTCCTTCGTTTGGGAGAAAAATGCAATGGTACAAGACAGCTTTTCCTTGCCAATATCTCTCTTTTGCAAAGAGCTGCGCATTGGAAAATTCAGGGCTATATCGTGTAGATGATGGCCTAACAGGAGGCTTTAAAATTTTAATTCTAGTGTCCTTCGTTTGGGAGAAAAATGCAATGGTACAAGACAGCTTTTCCTTGCCAATATCTCTCTTTTGCAAAGAGCTGCGCATTGGAAAATTCATGGCTATGTCGTGTAGATGATGGCCTAACAGGAGGCTTTAAAATTTTCTTTCTAGTGTCCTTCGTTTGGGAGAAAAATGCAAAGGTACAAGACAGCTTTTCCTTGCCAATATCTCTCTTTTGCAAAGAGCTGCGCATTGGAAAATTCAGGGCTATGTCGTGTAGATGATGGCCTAACAGGAGGCTTTAAAATTTTAATTCTAGTGTCCTTCGTTTGGGAGAAAAATGCAATGGTACAAGAAAGCTTTTCCTTGCCAATATCTCTCTTTTGCAAAGAGCTGCGCATTGGAAAATTCAGGGCTATGTCGTGTAGATGATGGCCTAACAGGAGGCTTTAAAATTTTCTTTCTAGTGTCCTTCGTTTGGGAGAAAAATGCAAAGGTACAAGACAGCTTTTCCTTGCCAATATCTCTCTTTTGCAAAGAGCTACGCATTGGAAAATTCAGGGCTATGTCGTGTAGATGATGGCCTAACAGGAGGCTTTAAAATTTTCTTTCTAGTGACCTTCGTTTGGGAGAAAAATGCAAAGGTACAAGACAGCTTTTACCTTGCCAATATCTCTCTTTTGCAAAGAGCTGCGCATTGGAAAATTCAGGGCTATGTCGTGTAGATGATGGCCTAACAGGAGGCTTTAAAATTTTAATTCTAGTGTCCTTCGTTTGGGAGAAAAATGCAATGGTACAAGACAGCTTTTCCTTGCCAATATCTCTCTTTTGCAAAGAGCTGCGCATTGGAAAATTCAGGGCTATGTCGTGTAGATGATGGCCTAACAGGAGGCGTTAACATTTTCTTTCTAGTGTCCTTCGTTTGGGAGAAAAATGCAATGGTACAAGACAGCTTTTCCTTGCCAATATCTCTCTTTTGCAAAGAGCTGCGCATTGGAAAATTCAGGGCTATGTCGTGTAGATGATGGTCTAACAGGAGGCTTTAAAATTTTCTTTCTAGTGTCCTTCGTTTGGGAGAAAAATGCAATGGTACAAGACAGCTTTTCCTTGCCAATATCTCTCTTTTGCAAAGAGCTGCGCATTGGAAAATTCAGGGCTATGTCGTGTAGATGATGGCCTAACAGGAGGCTTTAAAATTTTCTTTCTAGTGTCCTTCGTTTGGGAGAAAAATGCAAAGGTACAAGATAGCTTTTCCTTGCCAATATCTCTCTTTTGCAAAGAGCTGCGCATTGGAAAATTCAGGGCTATGTCGTGTAGATGATGGCCTAACAGGAGGCTTTAAAATTTTAATTCTAGTGTCCTTCGTTTGGGAGAAAAATGCAATGGTACAAGACAGCTTTTCCTTGCCAATATCTCTCTTTTGCAAAGAGCTGCGCATTGGAAAATTCAGGGCTATGTCGTGTAGATGATGGCCTAACAGGAGGCGTTAACATTTTCTTTCTAGTGTCCTTCGTTTGGGAGAAAAATGCAATGGTACAAGACAGCTTTTCCTTGCCAATATCTCTCTTTTGCAAAGAGCTGCGCATTGGAAAATTCAGGGCTATGTCGTGTAGATGATGGTCTAACAGGAGGCTTTAAAATTTTCTTTCTAGTGTCCTTCGTTTGGGAGAAAAATGCAATGGTACAAGACAGCTTTTCCTTGCCAATATCTCTCTTTTGCAAAGAGCTGCGCATTGGAAAATTCAGGGCTATGTCGTGTAGATGATGGCCTAACAGGAGGCTTTAAAATTTTCTTTCTAGTGTCCTTCGTTTGGGAGAAAAATGCAAAGGTACAAGATAGCTTTTCCTTGCCAATATCTCTCTTTTGCAAAGAGCTGCGCATTGGAAAATTCAGGGCTATATCGTGTAGATGATGGCCTAACAGGAGGCTTTAAAATTTTCTTTCTAGTGTCCTTCGTTTGGGAGAAAAATGCAAAGGTACAAGACAGCTTTTCCTTGCCAATATCTCTCTTTTGCAAAGAGCTACGCATTGGAAAATTCAGGGCTATGTCGTGTAGATGATGGTCTAACAGGAGACTTTAAAATTTTCTTTCTAGTGTCCTTCGTTTGGGAGAAAAATGCAATGGTACAAGACAGCTTTTCCTTGCCAATATCTCTCTTTTGCAAAGAGCTGCGCATTGGAAAATTCAGGGCTATGTCGTGTAGATGATGGCCTAATAGGAGGCTTTAAAATTTTCTTTCTAGTGTCCTTCGTTTGGGAGAAAAATGCAAAGGTACAAGACAGCTTTTCCTTGCCAATATCTCTCGTTTGCAAAGAGCTGCGCATTGGAAAATTCAGGGCTATATCGTGTAGATGATGGCCTAACAGGAGGCTTTAAAATTTTAATTCTAGTGTCCTTCGTTTGGGAGAAAAATGCAATGGTACAAGACAGCTTTTCCTTGCCAATATCTCTCTTTTGCAAAGAGCTGCGCATTGGAAAATTCAGGGCTATGTCGTGTAGATGATGGTCTAACAGGAGGCTTTAAAATGTTCTTTCTAGTGTCCTTCGTTTGGGAGAAAAATGCAATGGTACAAGACAGCTTTTCCTTGCCAATATCTCTCTTTTGCAAAGAGCTGCGCATTGGAAAATTCAGGGCTATGTCGTGTAGATGATGGCCTAAAAGGAGGCTTTAAAATTTTCTTTCTAGTGTCCTTCGTTTGGGAGAAAAATGCAAAGGTACAAGACAGCTTTTCCTTGCCAATATCTCTCTTTTGCAAAGAGCTGCGCATTGGAAAATTCAGGGCTATATCGTGTAGATGATGGCCTAACAGGAGGCTTTAAAATTTTAATTCTAGTGTCCTTCGTTTGGGAGAAAAATGCAAAGGTACAAGACAGCTTTTCCTTGCCAATATCTCTCTTTTGCAAAGAGCTGCGCATTGGAAAATTCATGGCTATGCCGTGTAGATGATGGTCTAACAGGAGGCTTTAAAATGTTCTTTCTAGTGTCCTTCGTTTGGGAGAAAAATGCAAAGGTACAAGACAGCTTTTCCTTGCCAATATCTCTCGTTTGCAAAGAGCTGCGCATTGGAAAATTCAGGGCTATATCGTGTAGATGATGGCCTAACAGGAGGCTTTAAAATTTTAATTCTAGTGTCCTTCGTTTGGGAGAAAAATGCAATGGTACAAGACAGCTTTTCCTTGCCAATATCTCTCTTTTGCAAAGAGCTGCGCATTGGAAAATTCAGGGCTATGTCGTGTAGATGATGGTCTAACAGGAGGCTTTAAAATTTTCTTTCTAGTGTCCTTCGTTTGGGAGAAAAATGCAATGGTACAAGACAGCTTTTCCTTGCCAATATCTCTCTTTTGCAAAGAGCTGCGCATTGGAAAATTCAGGGCTATGTCGTGTAGATGATGGCCTAACAGGAGGCTTTAAAATTTTCTTTCTAGTGTCCTTCGTTTGGGAGAAAAATGCAAAGGTACAAGATAGCTTTTCCTTGCCAATATCTCTCTTTTGCAAAGAGCTGCGCATTGGAAAAATCAGGGCTATGTCGTGTAGATGATGGCCTAACAGGAGGCTTTAAAATTTTAATTCTAGTGTCCTTCGTTTGGGAGAAAAATGCAATGGTACAAGACAGCTTTTCCTTGCCAATATCTCTCTTTTGCAAAGAGCTGCGCATTGGAAAATTCAGGGCTATGTCGTGTAGATGATGGCCTAACAGGAGGCGTTAACATTTTCTTTCTAGTGTCCTTCGTTTGGGAGAAAAATGCAATGGTACAAGACAGCTTTTCCTTGCCAATATCTCTCTTTTGCAAAGAGCTGCGCATTGGAAAATTCAGGGCTATGTCGTGTAGATGATGGTCTAACAGGAGGCTTTAAAATTTTCTTTCTAGTGTCCTTCGTTTGGGAGAAAAATGCAATGGTACAAGACAGCTTTTCCTTGCCAATATCTCTCTTTTGCAAAGAGCTGCGCATTGGAAAATTCAGGGCTATGTCGTGTAGATGATGGCCTAACAGGAGGCTTTAAAATTTTCTTTCTAGTGTCCTTCGTTTGGGAGAAAAATGCAAAGGTACAAGATAGCTTTTCCTTGCCAATATCTCTCTTTTGCAAAGAGCTGCGCATTGGAAAATTCAGGGCTATATCGTGTAGATGATGGCCTAACAGGAGGCTTTAAAATTTTCTTTCTAGTGTCCTTCGTTTGGGAGAAAAATGCAAAGGTACAAGACAGCTTTTCCTTGCCAATATCTCTCTTTTGCAAAGAGCTACGCATTGGAAAATTCAGGGCTATGTCGTGTAGATGATGGTCTAACAGGAGACTTTAAAATTTTCTTTCTAGTGTCCTTCGTTTGGGAGAAAAATGCAATGGTACAAGACAGCTTTTCCTTGCCAATATCTCTCTTTTGCAAAGAGCTGCGCATTGGAAAATTCAGGGCTATGTCGTGTAGATGATGGCCTAATAGGAGGCTTTAAAATTTTCTTTCTAGTGTCCTTCGTTTGGGAGAAAAATGCAAAGGTACAAGACAGCTTTTCCTTGCCAATATCTCTCGTTTGCAAAGAGCTGCGCATTGGAAAATTCAGGGCTATATCGTGTAGATGATGGCCTAACAGGAGGCTTTAAAATTTTAATTCTAGTGTCCTTCGTTTGGGAGAAAAATGCAATGGTACAAGACAGCTTTTCCTTGCCAATATCTCTCTTTTGCAAAGAGCTGCGCATTGGAAAATTCAGGGCTATGTCGTGTAGATGATGGTCTAACAGGAGGCTTTAAAATGTTCTTTCTAGTGTCCTTCGTTTGGGAGAAAAATGCAATGGTACAAGACAGCTTTTCCTTGCCAATATCTCTCTTTTGCAAAGAGCTGCGCATTGGAAAATTCAGGGCTATGTCGTGTAGATGATGGCCTAAAAGGAGGCTTTAAAATTTTCTTTCTAGTGTCCTTCGTTTGGGAGAAAAATGCAAAGGTACAAGACAGCTTTTCCTTGCCAATATCTCTCTTTTGCAAAGAGCTGCGCATTGGAAAATTCAGGGCTATATCGTGTAGATGATGGCCTAACAGGAGGCTTTAAAATTTTAATTCTAGTGTCCTTCGTTTGGGAGAAAAATGCAAAGGTACAAGACAGCTTTTCCTTGCCAATATCTCTCGTTTGCAAAGAGCTGCGCATTGGAAAATTCAGGGCTATATCGTGTAGATGATGGCCTAACAGGAGGCTTTAAAATTTTAATTCTAGTGTCCTTCGTTTGGGAGAAAAATGCAATGGTACAAGACAGCTTTTCCTTGCCAATATCTCTCTTTTGCAAAGAGCTGCGCATTGGAAAATTCAGGGCTATGTCGTGTAGATGATGGTCTAACAGGAGGCTTTAAAATGTTCTTTCTAGTGTCCTTCGTTTGGGAGAAAAATGCAATGGTACAAGACAGCTTTTCCTTGCCAATATCTCTCTTTTGCAAAGAGCTGCGCATTGGAAAATTCAGGGCTATGTCGTGTAGATGATGGCCTAAAAGGAGGCTTTAAAATTTTCTTTCTAGTGTCCTTCGTTTGGGAGAAAAATGCAAAGGTACAAGACAGCTTTTCCTTGCCAATATCTCTCTTTTGCAAAGAGCTGCGCATTGGAAAATTCAGGGCTATATCGTGTAGATGATGGCCTAACAGGAGGCTTTAAAATTTTAATTCTAGTGTCCTTCGTTTGGGAGAAAAATGCAAAGGTACAAGACAGCTTTTCCTTGCCAATATCTCTCTTTTGCAAAGAGCTGCGCATTGGAAAATTCATGGCTATGCCGTGTAGATGATGGTCTAACAGGAGGCTTTAAAATGTTCTTTCTAGTGTCCTTCGTTTGGGAGAAAAATGCAAAGGTACAAGACAGCTTTTCCTTGCCAATATCTCTCGTTTGCAAAGAGCTGCGCATTGGAAAATTCAGGGCTATATCGTGTAGATGATGGCCTAACAGGAGGCTTTAAAATTTTAATTCTAGTGTCCTTCGTTTGGGAGAAAAATGCAATGGTACAAGACAGCTTTTCCTTGCCAATATCTCTCTTTTGCAAAGAGCTGCGCATTGGAAAATTCAGGGCTATGTCGTGTAGATGATGGTCTAACAGGAGGCTTTAAAATTTTCTTTCTAGTGTCCTTCGTTTGGGAGAAAAATGCAATGGTACAAGACAGCTTTTCCTTGCCAATATCTCTCTTTTGCAAAGAGCTGCGCATTGGAAAATTCAGGGCTATGTCGTGTAGATGATGGCCTAACAGGAGGCTTTAAAATTTTCTTTCTAGTGTCCTTCGTTTGGGAGAAAAATGCAAAGGTACAAGATAGCTTTTCCTTGCCAATATCTCTCTTTTGCAAAGAGCTGCGCATTGGAAAATTCAGGGCTATGTCGTGTAGATGATGGCCTAACAGGAGGCTTTAAAATTTTAATTCTAGTGTCCTTCGTTTGGGAGAAAAATGCAATGGTACAAGACAGCTTTTCCTTGCCAATATCTCTCTTTTGCAAAGAGCTGCGCATTGGAAAATTCAGGGCTATGTCGTGTAGATGATGGCCTAACAGGAGGCGTTAACATTTTCTTTCTAGTGTCCTTCGTTTGGGAGAAAAATGCAATGGTACAAGACAGCTTTTCCTTGCCAATATCTCTCTTTTGCAAAGAGCTGCGCATTGGAAAATTCAGGGCTATGT
Source organism: Pseudophryne corroboree (assembly GCF_028390025.1). Lineage (NCBI taxonomy): Eukaryota > Metazoa > Chordata > Amphibia > Anura > Myobatrachidae > Pseudophryne > Pseudophryne corroboree. Next base: position 1,028,793 of record NW_026968733.1, read on the forward strand.
CGTGTAGATGATGGTCTAACAGGAGGCTTTAAAATTTTCTTTCTAGTGTCCTTCGTTTGGGAGAAAAATGCAATGGTACAAGACAGCTTTTCCTTGCCAATATCTCTCTTTTGCAAAGAGCTGCGCATTGGAAAATTCAGGGCTATGTCGTGTAGATGATGGCCTAACAGGAGGCTTTAAAATTTTCTTTCTAGTGTCCTTCGTTTGGGAGAAAAATGCAAAGGTACAAGATAGCTTTTCCTTGCCAATATCTCTCTTTTGCAAAGAGCTGCGCATTGGAAAATTCAGGGCTATATCGTGTAGATGATGGCCTAACAGGAGGCTTTAAAATTTTCTTTCTAGTGTCCTTCGTTTGGGAGAAAAATGCAAAGGTACAAGACAGCTTTTCCTTGCCAATATCTCTCTTTTGCAAAGAGCTACGCATTGGAAAATTCAGGGCTATGTCGTGTAGATGATGGTCTAACAGGAGACTTTAAAATTTTCTTTCTAGTGTCCTTCGTTTGGGAGAAAAATGCAATGGTACAAGACAGCTTTTCCTTGCCAATATCTCTCTTTTGCAAAGAGCTGCGCATTGGAAAATTCAGGGCTATGTCGTGTAGATGATGGCCTAATAGGAGGCTTTAAAATTTTCTTTCTAGTGTCCTTCGTTTGGGAGAAAAATGCAAAGGTACAAGACAGCTTTTCCTTGCCAATATCTCTCGTTTGCAAAGAGCTGCGCATTGGAAAATTCAGGGCTATATCGTGTAGATGATGGCCTAACAGGAGGCTTTAAAATTTTAATTCTAGTGTCCTTCGTTTGGGAGAAAAATGCAATGGTACAAGACAGCTTTTCCTTGCCAATATCTCTCTTTTGCAAAGAGCTGCGCATTGGAAAATTCAGGGCTATGTCGTGTAGATGATGGTCTAACAGGAGGCTTTAAAATGTTCTTTCTAGTGTCCTTCGTTTGGGAGAAAAATGCAATGGTACAAGACAGCTTTTCCTTGCCAATATCTCTCTTTTGCAAAGAGCTGCGCATTGGAAAATTCAGGGCTATGTCGTGTAGATGATGGCCTAAAAGGAGGCTTTAAAATTTTCTTTCTAGTGTCCTTCGTTTGGGAGAAAAATGCAAAGGTACAAGACAGCTTTTCCTTGCCAATATCTCTCTTTTGCAAAGAGCTGCGCATTGGAAAATTCAGGGCTATATCGTGTAGATGATGGCCTAACAGGAGGCTTTAAAATTTTAATTCTAGTGTCCTTCGTTTGGGAGAAAAATGCAAAGGTACAAGACAGCTTTTCCTTGCCAATATCTCTCTTTTGCAAAGAGCTGCGCATTGGAAAATTCATGGCTATGCCGTGTAGATGATGGTCTAACAGGAGGCTTTAAAATGTTCTTTCTAGTGTCCTTCGTTTGGGAGAAAAATGCAAAGGTACAAGACAGCTTTTCCTTGCCAATATCTCTCGTTTGCAAAGAGCTGCGCATTGGAAAATTCAGGGCTATATCGTGTAGATGATGGCCTAACAGGAGGCTTTAAAATTTTAATTCTAGTGTCCTTCGTTTGGGAGAAAAATGCAATGGTACAAGACAGCTTTTCCTTGCCAATATCTCTCTTTTGCAAAGAGCTGCGCATTGGAAAATTCAGGGCTATGTCGTGTAGATGATGGTCTAACAGGAGGCTTTAAAATTTTCTTTCTAGTGTCCTTCGTTTGGGAGAAAAATGCAATGGTACAATACAGCTTTTCCTTGCCAATATCTCTCTTTTGCATAGAGCTGCGCATTGGAAAATTCAGGGCTATGTCGTGTAGATGATGGTCTAACAGGAGGCTTTAAAATTTTCTTTCTAGTGTCCTTCGTTTGGGAGAAAAATGCACTGGTACAAGACAGCTTTTCCTTGCCAATATCTCTCTTTTGCAAAGAGCTGCGCATTGGAAAATTCAGGGCTATGTCGTGTAGATGATGGCCTAACAGGAGGCTTTAAAATTTTCTTTCTAGTGTCCTTCGTTTGGGAGAAAAATGCAAAGGTACAAGATAGCTTTTCCTTGCCAATATCTCTCTTTTGCAAAGAGCTGCGCATTGGAAAATTCAGGGCTATGTCGTGTAGATGATGGCCTAATAGGAGGCTTTAAAATTTTCTTTCTAGTGTCCTTCGTTTGGGAGAAAAATGCAAAGGTACAAGACAGCTTTTCCTTGCCAATATCTCTCGTTTGCAAAGAGCTGCGCATTGGAAAATTCAGGGCTATATCGTGTAGATGATGGCCTAACAGGAGGCTTTAAAATTTTAATTCTAGTGTCCTTCGTTTGGGAGAAAAATGCAATGGTACAAGACAGCTTTTCCTTGCCAATATCTCTCTTTTGCAAAGAGCTGCGCATTGGAAAATTCAGGGCTATGTCGTGTAGATGATGGTCTAACAGGAGGCTTTAAAATGTTCTTTCTAGTGTCCTTCGTTTGGGAGAAAAATGCAATGGTACAAGACAGCTTTTCCTTGCCAATATCTCTCTTTTGCAAAGAGCTGCGCATTGGAAAATTCAGGGCTATGTCGTGTAGATGATGGCCTAAAAGGAGGCTTTAAAATTTTCTTTCTAGTGTCCTTCGTTTGGGAGAAAAATGCAAAGGTACAAGACAGCTTTTCCTTGCCAATATCTCTCTTTTGCAAAGAGCTGCGCATTGGAAAATTCAGGGCTATATCGTGTAGATGATGGCCTAACAGGAGGCTTTAAAATTTTAATTCTAGTGTCCTTCGTTTGGGAGAAAAATGCAAAGGTACAAGACAGCTTTTCCTTGCCAATATCTCTCTTTTGCAAAGAGCTGCGCATTGGAAAATTCATGGCTATGCCGTGTAGATGATGGTCTAACAGGAGGCTTTAAAATGTTCTTTCTAGTGTCCTTCGTTTGGGAGAAAAATGCAAAGGTACAAGACAGCTTTTCCTTGCCAATATCTCTCGTTTGCAAAGAGCTGCGCATTGGAAAATTCAGGGCTATATCGTGTAGATGATGGCCTAACAGGAGGCTTTAAAATTTTAATTCTAGTGTCCTTCGTTTGGGAGAAAAATGCAATGGTACAAGACAGCTTTTCCTTGCCAATATCTCTCTTTTGCAAAGAGCTGCGCATTGGAAAATTCAGGGCTATGTCGTGTAGATGATGGTCTAACAGGAGGCTTTAAAATTTTCTTTCTAGTGTCCTTCGTTTGGGAGAAAAATGCAATGGTACAATACAGCTTTTCCTTGCCAATATCTCTCTTTTGCATAGAGCTGCGCATTGGAAAATTCAGGGCTATGTCGTGTAGATGATGGTCTAACAGGAGGCTTTAAAATTTTCTTTCTAGTGTCCTTCGTTTGGGAGAAAAATGCACTGGTACAAGACAGCTTTTCCTTGCCAATATCTCTCTTTTGCAAAGAGCTGCGCATTGGAAAATTCAGGGCTATGTCGTGTAGATGATGGCCTAACAGGAGGCTTTAAAATTTTCTTTCTAGTGTCCTTCGTTTGGGAGAAAAATGCAAAGGTACAAGATAGCTTTTCCTTGCCAATATCTCTCTTTTGCAAAGAGCTGCGCATTGGAAAATTCAGGGCTATGTCGTGTAGATGATGGCCTAACAGGAGGCTTTAACATTTTCTTTCTAGTGTCCTTCGTTTGGGAGAAAAATGCAATGGTACAAGACAGCTTTTCCTTGCCAATATCTCTCTTTTGCAAAGAGCTGCGCATTGGAAAATTCAGGGCTATGTCGTGTAGATGATGGTCTAACAGGAGGCTTTAAAATTTTCTTTCTAGTGTCCTTCGTTTGGGAGAAAAATGCAATGGTACAAGACAGCTTTTCCTTGCCAATATCTCTCTTTTGCAAAGAGCTGCGCATTGGAAAATTCAGGGCTATGTCGTGTAGATGATGGCCTAACAGGAGGCTTTAAAATTTTCTTTCTAGTGTCCTTCGTTTGGGAGAAAAATGCAAAGGTACAAGATAGCTTTTCCTTGCCAATATCTCTCTTTTGCAAAGAGCTGCGCATTGGAAAATTCAGGGCTATATCGTGTAGATGATGGCCTAACAGGAGGCTTTAAAATTTTCTTTCTAGTGTCCTTCGTTTGGGAGAAAAATGCAAAGGTACAAGACAGCTTTTCCTTGCCAATATCTCTCTTTTGCAAAGAGCTACGCATTGGAAAATTCAGGGCTATGTCGTGTAGATGATGGTCTAACAGGAGACTTTAAAATTTTCTTTCTAGTGTCCTTCGTTTGGGAGAAAAATGCAATGGTACAAGACAGCTTTTCCTTGCCAATATCTCTCTTTTGCAAAGAGCTGCGCATTGGAAAATTCAGGGCTATGTCGTGTAGATGATGGCCTAACAGGAGGCTTTAAAATTTTCTTTCTAGTGTCCTTCGTTTGGGAGAAAAATGCAAAGGTACAAGACAGCTTTTCCTTGCCTATATCTCTCGTTTGCAAAGAGCTGCGCATTGGAAAATTCAGGGCTATATCGTGTAGATGATGGCCTAACAGGAGGCTTTAAAATTTTAATTCTAGTGTCCTTCGTTTGGGAGAAAAATGCAATGGTACAAGACAGCTTTTCCTTGCCAATATCTCTCTTTTGCAAAGAGCTGCGCATTGGAAAATTCAGGGCTATGTCGTGTAGATGATGGTCTAACAGGAGGCTTTAAAATTTTCTTTCTAGTGTCCTTCGTTTGGGAGAAAAATGCAATGGTACAATACAGCTTTTCCTTGCCAATATCTCTCTTTTGCATAGAGCTGCGCATTGGAAAATTCAGGGCTATGTCGTGTAGATGATGGTCTAACAGGAGGCTTTAAAATTTTCTTTCTAGTGTCCTTCGTTTGGGAGAAAAATGCAATGGTACAAGACAGCTTTTCCTTGCCAATATCTCTCTTTTGCAAAGAGCTGCGCATTGGAAAATTCAGGGCTATGTCGTGTAGATGATGGCCTAACAGGAGGCTTTAAAATTTTCTTTCTAGTGTCCTTCGTTTGGGAGAAAAATGCAAAGGTACAAGATAGCTTTTCCTTGCCAATATCTCTCTTTTGCAAAGAGCTGCGCATTGGAAAATTCAGGGCTATGTCGTGTAGATGATGGCCTAACAGGAGGCTTTAAAATTTTAATTCTAGTGTCCTTCGTTTGGGAGAAAAATGCAATGGTACAAGACAGCTTTTCCTTGCCAATATCTCTCTTTTGCAAAGAGCTGCGCATTGGAAAATTCAGGGCTATGTCGTGTAGATGATGGCCTAACAGGAGGCGTTAACATTTTCTTTCTAGTGTCCTTCGTTTGGGAGAAAAATGCAATGGTACAAGACAGCTTTTCCTTGCCAATATCTCTCTTTTGCAAAGAGCTGCGCATTGGAAAATTCAGGGCTATGTCGTGTAGATGATGGTCTAACAGGAGGCTTTAAAATTTTCTTTCTAGTGTCCTTCGTTTGGGAGAAAAATGCAATGGTACAAGACAGCTTTTCCTTGCCAATATCTCTCTTTTGCAAAGAGCTGCGCATTGGAAAATTCAGGGCTATGTCGTGTAGATGATGGCCTAACAGGAGGCTTTAAAATTTTCTTTCTAGTGTCCTTCGTTTGGGAGAAAAATGCAAAGGTACAAGATAGCTTTTCCTTGCCAATATCTCTCTTTTGCAAAGAGCTGCGCATTGGAAAATTCAGGGCTATATCGTGTAGATGATGGCCTAACAGGAGGCTTTAAAATTTTCTTTCTAGTGTCCTTCGTTTGGGAGAAAAATGCAAAGGTACAAGACAGCTTTTCCTTGCCAATATCTCTCTTTTGCAAAGAGCTACGCATTGGAAAATTCAGGGCTATGTCGTGTAGATGATGGTCTAACAGGAGACTTTAAAATTTTCTTTCTAGTGTCCTTCGTTTGGGAGAAAAATGCAATGGTACAAGACAGCTTTTCCTTGCCAATATCTCTCTTTTGCAAAGAGCTGCGCATTGGAAAATTCAGGGCTATGTCGTGTAGATGATGGCCTAACAGGAGGCTTTAAAATTTTCTTTCTAGTGTCCTTCGTTTGGGAGAAAAATGCTAAGGTACAAGACAGCTTTTCCTTGCCTATATCTCTCGTTTGCAAAGAGCTGCGCATTGGAAAATTCAGGGCTATATCGTGTAGATGATGGCCTAACAGGAGGCTTTAAAATTTTAATTCTAGTGTCCTTCGTTTGGGAGAAAAATGCAATGGTACAAGACAGCTTTTCCTTGCCAATATCTCTCTTTTGCAAAGAGCTGCGCATTGGAAAATTCAGGGCTATGTCGTGTAGATGATGGTCTAACAGGAGGCTTTAAAATTTTCTTTCTAGTGTCCTTCGTTTGGGAGAAAAATGCAATGGTACAAGACAGCTTTTCCTTGCCAATATCTCTCTTTTGCAAAGAGCTGCGCATTGGAAAATTCAGGGCTATGTCGTGTAGATGATGGCCTAACAGGAGGCTTTAAAATTTTCTTTCTAGTGTCCTTCGTTTGGGAGAAAAATGCAAAGGTACAAGACAGCTTTTCCTTGCCAATATCTCTCTTTTGCAAAGAGCTGCGCATTGGAAAATTCAGGGCTATATCGTGTAGATGATGGCCTAACAGGAGGCTTTAAAATTTTAATTCTAGTGTCCTTCGTTTGGGAGAAAAATGCAAAGGTACAAGACAGCTTTTCCTTGCCAATATCTCTCTTTTGCAAAGAGCTGCGCATTGGAAAATTCATGGCTATGCCGTGTAGATGATGGTCTAACAGGAGGCTTTAAAATGTTCTTTCTAGTGTCCTTCGTTTGGGAGAAAAATGCAAAGGTACAAGACAGCTTTTCCTTGCCAATATCTCTCGTTTGCAAAGAGCTGCGCATTGGAAAATTCAGGGCTATATCGTGTAGATGATGGCCTAACAGGAGGCTTTAAAATTTTAATTCTAGTGTCCTTCGTTTGGGAGAAAAATGCAATGGTACAAGACAGCTTTTCCTTGCCAATATCTCTCTTTTGCAAAGAGCTGCGCATTGGAAAATTCAGGGCTATGTCGTGTAGATGATGGTCTAACAGGAGGCTTTAAAATTTTCTTTCTAGTGTCCTTCGTTTGGGAGAAAAATGCAATGGTACAAGACAGCTTTTCCTTGCCAATATCTCTCTTTTGCAAAGAGCTGCGCATTGGAAAATTCAGGGCTATGTCGTGTAGATGATGGCCTAACAGGAGGCTTTAAAATTTTCTTTCTAGTGTCCTTCGTTTGGGAGAAAAATGCAAAGGTACAAGACAGCTTTTCCTTGCCAATATCTCTCTTTTGCAAAGAGCTACGCATTGGAAAATTCAGGGCTATGTCGTGTAGATGATGGCCTAACAGGAGGCTTTAAAATTTTCTTTCTAGTGACCTTCGTTTGGGAGAAAAATGCAAAGGTACAAGACAGCTTTTCCTTGCCAATATCTCTCTTTTGCAAAGAGCTGCGCATTGGAAAATTCAGGGCTATGTCGTGTAGATGATGGCCTAACAGGAGGCTTTAAAATTTTAATTCTAGTGTCTTTCGTTTGGAAGAAAAATGCAATGGTACAAGACAGCTTTTCCTTGCCAATATCTCTCTTTTGCAAAGAGCTGCGCATTGGAAAATTCAGGGCTATGTCGTGTAGATGATGGTCTAACAGGAGGCTTTAAAATTTTCTTTCTAGTGTCCTTCGTTTGGGAGAAAAATGCAATGGTACAAGACAGCTTTTCCTTGCCAATATCTCTCTTTTGCAAAGAGCTGCGCATTGGAAAATTCAGGGCTATGTCGTGTAGATGATGGCCTAACAGGAGGCTTTAAAATTTTCTTTCTAGTGACCTTCGTTTGGGAGAAAAATGCAAAGGTACAAGACAGCTTTTCCTTGCCAATATCTCTCTTTTGCAAAGAGCTGCGCATTGGAAAATTCAGGGCTATGTCGTGTAGATGATGGCCTAACAGGAGGCTTTAAAATTTTAATTCTAGTGTCTTTCGTTTGGAAGAAAAATGCAATGGTACAAGACAGCTTTTCCTTGCCAATATCTCTCTTTTGCAAAGAGCTGCGCATTGGAAAATTCAGGGCTATGTCGTGTAGATGATGGTCTAACAGGAGGCTTTAAAATTTTCTTTCTAGTGTCCTTCGTTTGGGAGAAAAATGCAATGGTACAAGACAGCTTTTCCTTGCCAATATCTCTCTTTTGCAAAGAGCTGCGCATTGGAAAATTCAGGGCTATGTCGTGTAGATGATGGCCTAACAGGAGGCTTTAAAATTTTCTTTCTAGTGTCCTTCGTTTGGGAGAAAAATGCAAAGGTACAAGACAGCTTTTCCTTGCCAATATCTCTCTTTTGCAAAGAGCTACGCATTGGAAAATTCAGGGCTATGTCGTGTAGATGATGGCCTAACAGGAGGCTTTAAAAATTTCTTTCTAGTGACCTTCGTTTGGGAGAAAAATGCAAAGGTACAAGACAGCTTTTCCTTGCCAATATCTCTCTTTTGCAAAGAGCTGCGCATTGGAAAATTCAGGGCTATGTCGTGTAGATGATGGCCTAACAGGAGGCTTTAAAATTTTAATTCTAGTGTCTTTCGTTTGGAAGAAAAATGCAATGGTACAAGACAGCTTTTCCTTGCCAATATCTCTCTTTTGCAAAGAGCTGCGCATTGGAAAATTCAGGGCTATGTCGTGTAGATGATGGCCTAACAGGAGGCGTTAACATTTTCTTTCTAGTGTCCTTCGTTTGGGAGAAAAATGCAATGGTACAAGACAGCTTTTCCTTGCCAATATCTCTCTTTTGCAAAGAGCTGCGCATTGGAAAATTCAGGGCTATGTCGTGTAGATGATGGTCTAACAGGAGGCTTTAAAATTTTCTTTCTAGTGTCCTTCGTTTGGGAGAAAAATGCAATGGTACAAGACAGCTTTTCCTTGCCAATATCTCTCTTTTGCAAAGAGCTGCGCATTGGAAAATTCAGGGCTATGTCGTGTAGATGATGGCCTAACAGGAGGCTTTAAAATTTTCTTTCTAGTGTCCTTCGTTTGGGAGAAAAATGCAAAGGTACAAGACAGCTTTTCCTTGCCAATATCTCTCTTTTGCAAAGAGCTGCGCATTGGAAAATTCAGGGCTATATCGTGTAGATGATGGCCTAACAGGAGGCTTTAAAATTTTAATTCTAGTGTCCTTCGTTTGGGAGAAAAATGCAAAGGTACAAGACAGCTTTTCCTTGCCAATATCTCTCTTTTGCAAAGAGCTGCGCATTGGAAAATTCATGGCTATGCCGTGTAGATGATGGTCTAACAGGAGGCTTTAAAATGTTCTTTCTAGTGTCCTTCGTTTGGGAGAAAAATGCAAAGGTACAAGACAGCTTTTCCTTGCCAATATCTCTCGTTTGCAAAGAGCTGCGCATTGGAAAATTCAGGGCTATATCGTGTAGATGATGGCCTAACAGGAGGCTTTAAAATTTTAATTCTAGTGTCCTTCGTTTGGGAGAAAAATGCAATGGTACAAGACAGCTTTTCCTTGCCAATATCTCTCTTTTGCAAAGAGCTGCGCATTGGAAAATTCAGGGCTATGTCGTGTAGATGATGGTCTAACAGGAGGCTTTAAAATTTTCTTTCTAGTGTCCTTCGTTTGGGAGAAAAATGCAATGGTACAATACAGCTTTTCCTTGCCAATATCTCTCTTTTGCATAGAGCTGCGCATTGGAAAATTCAGGGCTATGTCGTGTAGATGATGGCCTAACAGGAGGCTTTAAAATTTTCTTTCTAGTGTCCTTCGTATGGGAGAAAAATGCAAAGGTACAAGACAGCTTTTCCTTGCCAATATCTCTCTTTTGCAAAGAGCTACGCATTGGAAAATTCAGGGCTATGTCGTGTAGATGATGGCCTAACAGGAGGCTTTAAAATTTTCTTTCTAGTGACCTTCGTTTGGGAGAAAAATGCAAAGGTACAAGACAGCTTTCCCTTGCCAATATCTCTCTTTTGCAAAGAGCTGCGCATTGGAAAATTCAGGGCTATGTCGTGTAGATGATGGCCTAACAGGAGGCTTTAAAATTTTGATTCTAGTGTCCTTCGTTTGGGAGAAAAATGCAATGGTACAAGACAGCTTTTCCTTGCCAATATCTCTCTTTTGCAAAGAGCTGCGCATTGGAAAATTCAGGGCTATGTCGTGTAGATGATGGCCTAACAGGAGGCGTTAACATTTTCTTTCTAGTGTCCTTCGTTTGGGAGAAAAATGCAATGGTACAAGACAGCTTTTCCTTGCCAATATCTCTCTTTTGCAAAGAGCTGCGCATTGGAAAATTCAGGGCTATGTCGTGTAGATGATGGTCTAACAGGAGGCTTTAAAATTTTCTTTCTAGTGTCCTTCGTTTGGGAGAAAAATGCAATGGTACAAGACAGCTTTTCCTTGCCAATATCTCTCTTTTGCAAAGAGCTGCGCATTGGAAAATTCAGGGCTATGTCGTGTAGATGATGGCCTAACAGGAGGCTTTAAAATTTTCTTTCTAGTGTCCTTCGTTTGGGAGAAAAATGCAAAGGTACAAGACAGCTTTTCCTTGCCAATATCTCTCTTTTGCAAAGAGCTGCGCATTGGAAAATTCAGGGCTATATCGTGTAGATGATGGCCTAACAGGAGGCTTTAAAATTTTCTTTCTAGTGTCCTTCGTTTGGGAGAAAAATGCAAAGGTACAAGACAGCTTTTCCTTGCCAATATCTCTCTTTTGCAAAGAGCTACGCATTGGAAATTTCAGGGCTATGTCGTGTATATGATGGTCTAACAGGAGACTTTAAAATTTTCTTTCTAGTGTCCTTCGTTTGGGAGAAAAATGCAATGGTACAAGACAGCTTTTCCTTGCCAATATCTCTCTTTTGCAAAGAGCTGCGCATTGGAAAATTTAGGGCTATGTCGTGTAGATGATGGCCTAACAGGAGGCTTTAAAATTTTCTTTCTAGTGTCCTTCGTTTGGGAGAAAAATGCAAAGGTACAAGACAGCTTTTACTTGCCAATATCTCTCGTTTGCAAAGAGCTGCGCATTGGAAAATTCAGGGCTATATCGTGTAGATGATGGCCTAACAGGAGGCTTTAAAATTTTAATTCTAGTGTCCTTCGTTTGGGAGAAAAATGCAATGGTACAAGACAGCTTTTCCTTGCCAATATCTCTCTTTTGCAAAGAGCTGCGCATTGGAAAATTCAGGGCTATGTCGTGTAGATGATGGTCTAACAGGAGGCTTTAAAATTTTCTTTCTAGTCTCCTTCGTTTGGGAGAAAAATGCAATGGTACAAGACAGCTTTTCCTTGCCAATATCTCTCTTTTGCAAAGAGCTGCGCATTGGAAAATTCAGGGCTATGTCGTGTAGATGATGGCCTAACAGGAGGCTTTAAAATTTTCTTTCTAGTGTCCTTCGTTTGGGAGAAAAATGCAAAGGTACAAGACAGCTTTTCCTTGCCAATATCTCTCTTTTGCAAAGAGCTGCGCATTGGAAAATTCAGGGCTATATCGTGTAGATGATGGCCTAACAGGAGGCTTTAAAATTTTAATTCTAGTGTCCTTCGTTTGGGAGAAAAATGCAAAGGTACAAGACAGCTTTTCCTTGCCAATATCTCTCTTTTGCAAAGAGCTGCGCATTGGAAAATTCATGGCTATGCCGTGTAGATGATGGTCTAACAGGAGGCTTTGAAATGTTCTTTCTAGTGTCCTTCGTTTGGGAGAAAAATGCAAAGGTACAAGACAGCTTTTCCTTGCCAATATCTCTCGTTTGCAAAGAGCTGCGCATTGGAAAATTCAGGGCTATATCGTGTAGATGATGGCCTAACAGGAGGCTTTAAAATTTTCATTCTAGTGTCCTTCGTTTGGGAGAAAAATGCAATGGTACAAGACAGCTTTTCCTTGCCAATATCTCTCTTTTGCAAAGAGCTGCGCATTGGAAAATTCAGGGCTATGTCGTGTAGATGATGGTCTAACAGGAGGCTTTAAAATTTTCTTTCTAGTGTCCTTCGTTTGGGAGAAAAATGCAATGGTACAATACAGCTTTTCCTTGCCAATATCTCTCTTTTGCAAAGAGCTGCGCATTGGAAAATTCAGGGCTATGTCGTGTAGATGATGGCCTAACAGGAGGCTTTAAAATTTTCTTTCTAGTGTCCTTCGTTTGGGAGAAAAATGCAAAGGTACAAGACAGCTTTTCCTTGCCAATATCTCTCTTTTGCAAAGAGCTACGCATTGGAAAATTCAGGGCTATGTCGTGTAGATGATGGCCTAACAGGAGGCTTTAAAATTTTCTTTCTAGTGACCTTCGTTTGGGAGAAAAATGCAAAGGTACAAGACAGCTTTTCCTTGCCAATATCTCTCTTTTGCAAAGAGCTGCGCATTGGAAAATTCAGGGCTATGTCGTGTAGATGATGGCCTAACAGGAGGCTTTAAAATTTTAATTCTAGTGTCCTTCGTTTGGGAGAAAAATGCAAAGGTACAAGACAGCTTTTCCTTGCCAATATCTCTCTTTTGCAAAGAGCTGCGCATTGGAAAATTCATGGCTATGCCGTGTAGATGATGGTCTAACAGGAGGCTTTAAAATGTTCTTTCTAGTGTCCTTCGTTTGGGAGAAAAATGCAAAGGTACAAGACAGCTTTTCCTTGCCAATATCTCTCGTTTGCAAAGAGCTGCGCATTGGAAAATTCAGGGCTATATCGTGTAGATGATGGCCTAACAGGAGGCTTTAAAATTTTCTTTCTAGTTTCCTTCGTTTGGGAGAAAAATGCAAAGGTACAAGACAGCTTTTCCTTGCCAATATCTCTCTTTTGCAAAGAGCTGCGCATTGGAAAATTCAGGGCTATGTCGTGTAGATGATGGCCTAACAGGAGGCTTTTAAATTTTCTTTCTAGTGTCCTTCGTTTGGGAGAAAAATGCAAAGGTACAAGACAGCTTTTCCTTGCCAATATCTCTCTTTTGCAAAGAGCTACGCATTGGAAAATTCAGGGCTATGTCGTGTAGATGATGGCCTAACAGGAGGCTTTAAAATTTTCTTTCTAGTGACCTTCGTTTGGGAGAAAAATGCAAAGGTACAAGACAGCTTTTCCTTGCCAATATCTCTCTTTTGCAAAGAGCTGCGCATTGGAAAATTCAGGGCTATGTCGTGTAGATGATGGCCTAACAGGAGGCTTTAAAATTTTAATTCTAGTGTCCTTCGTTTGGGAGAAAAATGCAATGGTACAAGACAGCTTTTCCTTGCCAATATCTCTCGTTTGCAAAGAGCTGCGCATTGGAAAATTCAGGGCTATATCGTGTAGATGATGGCCTAACAGGAGGCTTTAAAATTTTAATTCTAGTGTCCTTCGTTTGGGAGAAAAATGCAATGGTACAAGACAGCTTTTCCTTGCCAATATCTCTCTTTTGCAAAGAGCTGCGCATTGGAAAATTCAGGGCTATGTCGTGTAGATGATGGTCTAACAGGAGGCTTTAAAATTTTCTTTCTAGTGTCCTTCGTTTGGGAGAAAAATGCAATGGTACAAGACAGCTTTTCCTTGCCAATATCTCTCTTTTGCAAAGAGCTGCGCATTGGAAAATTCAGGGCTATATCGTGTAGATGATGGCCTAACAGGAGGCTTTAAAATTTTAATTCTAGTGTCCTTCGTTTGGGAGAAAAATGCAATGGTACAAGACAGCTTTTCCTTGCCAATATCTCTCTTTTGCACAGAGCTGCGCATTGGAAAATTCAGGGCTATGTCGTGTAGATGATGGTCTAACAGAAGGCTTTAAAATTTTCTTTCTAGTGTCCTTCGTTTGGGAGAAAAATGCAATGGTACAATACAGCTTTTCCTTGCCAATATCTCTCTTTTGCAAAGAGCTGCGCATTGGAAAATTCAGGGCTATGTCGTGTAGATGATGGCCTAACAGGAGGCTTTAAAATTTTCTTTCTAGTGTCCTTCGTTTGGGAGAAAAATGCAAAGATACAAGACAGCTTTTCCTTGCCAATATCTCTCGTTTGCAAAGAGCTGCGCATTGGAAAATTCAGGGCTATATCGTGTAGATGATGGCCTAACAGGAGGCTTTAAAATTTTCTTTCTAGTTTCCTTCGTTTGGGAGAAAAATGCAAAGGTACAAGACAGCTTTTCCTTGCCAATATCTCTCTTTTGCAAAGAGCTGCGCATTGGAAAATTCAGGGCTATGTCGTGTAGATGATGGCCTAACAGGAGGCTTTAAAATTTTCTTTCTAGTTTCCTTCGTTTGGGAAAAAAATGCAATGGTACAAGAAAGCTTTTCCTTGCCAATATCTCTCTTTTGCAAAGAGCTGCGCATTGGAAAATTCAGGGCTATGTCGTGTAGATGATGGCCTAACAGGAGGCTTTTAAATTTTCTTTCTAGTGTCCTTCGTTTGGGATAAAAATGCAAAGGTACAAGACAGCTTTTCCTTGCCAATATCTCTCTTTTGCAAAGAGCTACGCATTGGAAAATTCAGGGCTATGTCGTGTAGATGATGGCCTAACAGGAGGCTTTAAAATTTTCTTTCTAGTGACCTTCGTTTGGGAGAAAAATGCAAAGGTACAAGACAGCTTTTCCTTGCCAATATCTCTCTTTTGCAAAGAGCTGCGCATTGGAAAATTCAGGGCTATGTCGTGTAGATGATGGCCTAACAGGAGGCTTTAAAATTTTAATTCTAGTGTCCTTCGTTTGGGAGAAAAATGCAATGGTACAAGACAGCTTTTCCTTGCCAATATCTCTCGTTTGCAAAGAGCTGCGCATTGGAAAATTCAGGGCTATATCGTGTAGATGATGGCCTAACAGGAGGCTTTAAAATTTTAATTCTAGTGTCCTTCGTTTGGGAGAAAAATGCAATGGTACAAGACAGCTTTTCCTTGCCAATATCTCTCTTTTGCAAAGAGCTGCGCATTGGAAAATTCAGGGCTATGTCGTGTAGATGATGGTCTAACAGGAGGCTTTAAAATTTTCTTTCTAGTGTCCTTCGTTTGGGAGAAAAATGCAATGGTACAAGACAGCTTTTCCTTGCCAATATCTCTCTTTTGCAAAGAGCTGCGCATTGGAAAATTCATGGCTATGCCGTGTAGATGATGGTCTAACAGGAGGCTTTAAAATGTTCTTTCTAGTGTCCTTCGTTTGGGAGAAAAATGCAAAGGTACAAGACAGCTTTTCCTTGCCAATATCTCTCGTTTGCAAAGAGCTGCGCATTGGAAAATTCAGGGATATATCGTGTAGATGATGGCCTAACAGGAGGCTTTAAAATTTTAATTCTAGTGTCCTTCGTTTGGGAGAAAAATGCAATGGTACAAGACAGCTTTTCCTTGCCAATATCTCTCTTTTGCAAAGAGCTGCGCATTGGAAAATTCAGGGCTATGTCGTGTAGATGATGGCCTAACAGGAGGCTTTAAAATTTTCTTTCTAGTGTCCTTCGTTTGGGAGAAAAATGCAAAGG
The DNA here is from genome assembly GCF_028390025.1 of Pseudophryne corroboree. Classification (NCBI taxonomy): domain Eukaryota; kingdom Metazoa; phylum Chordata; class Amphibia; order Anura; family Myobatrachidae; genus Pseudophryne; species Pseudophryne corroboree. The sequence continues at coordinate 1,044,113 of NW_026968733.1, forward strand.
TACAAGACAGCTTTTCCTTGCCAATATCTCTCGTTTGCAAAGAGCTGCGCATTGGAAAATTCAGGGCTATATCGTGTAGATGATGGCCTAACAGGAGGCTTTAAAATTTTCTTTCTAGTTTCCTTCGTTTGGGAGAAAAATGCAAAGGTACAAGACAGCTTTTCCTTGCCAATATCTCTCTTTTGCAAAGAGCTGCGCATTGGAAAATTCAGGGCTATGTCGTGTAGATGATGGCCTAACAGGAGGCTTTAAAATTTTCTTTCTAGTTTCCTTCGTTTGGGAGAAAAATGCAATGGTACAAGAAAGCTTTTCCTTGCCAATATCTCTCTTTTGCAAAGAGCTGCGCATTGGAAAATTCAGGGCTATGTCGTGTAGATGATGGCCTAACAGGAGGCTTTTAAATTTTCTTTCTAGTGTCCTTCGTTTGGGAGAAAAATGCAAAGGTACAAGACAGCTTTTCCTTGCCAATATCTCTCTTTTGCAAAGAGCTACGCATTGGAAAATTCAGGGCTATGTCGTGTAGATGATGGCCTAACAGGAGGCTTTAAAATTTTCTTTCTAGTGACCTTCGTTTGGGAGAAAAATGCAATGGTACAAGACAGCTTTTCCTTGCCAATATCTCTCTTTTGCAAAGAGCTGCGCATTGGAAAATTCAGGGCTATGTCGTGTAGATGATGGCCTAACAGGAGGCTTTAAAATTTTCTTTCTAGTGTCCTTCGTTTGGGAGAAAAATGCAAAGGTACAAGACAGCTTTTCCTTGCCAATATCTCTCGTTTGCAAAGAGCTGCGCATTGGAAAATTCAGGGCTATATCGTGTAGATGATGGCCTAACAGGAGGCTTTAAAATTTTCTTTCTAGTTTCCTTCGTTTGGGAGAAAAATGCAAAGGTACAAGACAGCTTTTCCTTGCCAATATCTCTCTTTTGCAAAGAGCTGCGCATTGGAAAATTCAGGGCTATGTCGTGTAGATGATGGCCTAACAGGAGGCTTTAAAATTTTCTTTCTAGTTTCCTTCGTTTGGGAGAAAAATGCAATGGTACAAGAAAGCTTTTCCTTGCCAATATCTCTCTTTTGCAAAGAGCTGCGCATTGGAAAATTCAGGGCTATGTCGTGTAGATGATGGCCTAACAGGAGGCTTTTAAATTTTCTTTCTAGTGTCCTTCGTTTGGGAGAAAAATGCAAAGGTACAAGACAGCTTTTCCTTGCCAATATCTCTCTTTTGCAAAGAGCTACGCATTGGAAAATTCAGGGCTATGTCGTGTAGATGATGGCCTAACAGGAGGCTTTAAAATTTTCTTTCTAGTGACCTTCGTTTGGGAGAAAAATGCAAAGGTACAAGACAGCTTTTCCTTGCCAATATCTCTCTTTTGCAAAGAGCTGCGCATTGGAAAATTCAGGGCTATGTCGTGTAGATGATGGCCTAACAGGAGGCTTTAAAATTTTAATTCTAGTGTCCTTCGTTTGGGAGAAAAATACAATGGTACAAGACAGCTTTTCCTTGCCAATATCTCTCGTTTGCAAAGAGCTGCGCATTGGAAAATTCAGGGCTATATCGTGTAGATGATGGCCTAACAGGAGGCTTTAAAATTTTAATTCTAGTGTCCTTCGTTTGGGAGAAAAATGCAATGGTACAAGACAGCTTTTCCTTGCCAATATCTCTCTTTTGCAAAGAGCTGCGCATTGGAAAATTCAGGGCTATATCGTGTAGATGATGGCCTAACAGGAGGCTTTAAAATTTTAATTCTAGTTTCCTTCGTTTGGGAGAAAAATGCAAAGGTACAAGACAGCTTTTCCTTGCCAATATCTCTCTTTTGCAAAGAGCTGCGCATTGGAAAATTCATGGCTATGCCGTGTAGATGATGGTCTAACAGGAGGCTTTAAAATGTTCTTTCTAGTGTCCTTCGTTTGGGAGAAAAATGCAATGGTACAAGACAGCTTTTCCTTGCCAATATCTCTCTTTTGCAAAGAGCTGCGCATTGGAAAATTCAGGGCTATATCGTGTAGATGATGGCCTAACAGGAGGCTTTAAAATTTTAATTCTAGTTTCCTTCGTTTGGGAGAAAAATGCAAAGGTACAAGACAGCTTTTCCTTGCCAATATCTCTCTTTTGCAAAGAGCTGCGCATTGGAAAATTCATGGCTATGCCGTGTAGATGATGGTCTAACAGGAGGCTTTAAAATGTTCTTTCTAGTGTCCTTCGTTTGGGAGAAAAATGCAAAGGTACAAGACAGCTTTTCCTTGCCAATATCTCTCGTTTGCAAAGAGCTGCGCATTGGAAAATTCAGGGCTATATCGTGTAGATGATGGCCTAACAGGAGGCTTTAAAATTTTAATTCTAGTGTCCTTCGTTTGGGAGAAAAATGCAATGGTACAAGACAGCTTTTCCTTGCCAATATCTCTCTTTTGCAAAGAGCTGCGCATTGGAAAATTCAGGGCTATGTCGTGTAGATGATGGCCTAACAGGAGGCTTTAAAATTTTCTTTCTAGTGTCCTTCGTTTGGGAGAAAAATGCAAAGGTACAAGACAGCTTTTCCTTGCCAATATCTCTCTTTTGCAAAGAGCTGCGCATTGGAAAATTCAGGGCTATGTCGTGTAGATGATGGCCTAACAGGAGGCTTTAAAATTTTCTTTCTAGTTTCCTTCGTTTGGGAGAAAAATACAATGGTACAAGAAAGCTTTTCCTTGCCAATATCTCTCTTTTGCAAAGAGCTGCGCATTGGAAAATTCAGGGCTATGTCGTGTAGATGATGGCCTAACAGGAGGCTTTAAAATTTTCTTTCTAGTGTCCTTCGTTTGGGAGAAAAATGCAAAGGTACAAGACAGCTTTTCCTTGCCAATATCTCTCTTTTGCAAAGAGCTACGCATTGGAAAATTCAGGGCTATGTCGTGTAGATGATGGCCTAACAGGAGGCTTTAAAATTTTCTTTCTAGTGACCTTCGTTTGGGAGAAAAATGCAAAGGTACAAGACAGCTTTTCCTTGCCAATATCTCTCTTTTGCAAAGAGCTGCGCATTGGAAAATTCAGGGCTATGTCGTGTAGATGATGGCCTAACAGGAGGCTTTAAAATTTTAATTCTAGTGTCCTTCGTTTGGGAGAAAAATGCAATGGTACAAGACAGCTTTTCCTTGCCAATATCTCTCTTTTGCAAAGAGCTGCGCATTGGAAAATTCAGGGCTATGTCGTGTAGATGATGGCCTAACAGGAGGCTTTAACATTTTCTTTCTAGTGTCCTTCGTTTGGGAGAAAAATGCAATGGTACAAGACAGCTTTTCCTTGCCAATATCTCTCTTTTGCAAAGAGCTGCGCATTGGAAAATTCAGGACTATGTCGTGTAGATGATGGCCTAACAGGAGGCTTTAAAATTTTCTTTCTAGTGTCCTTCGTTTGGGAGAAAAATGCAATGGTACAAGACAGCTTTTCCTTGCCAATATCTCTCTTTTGCAAAGAGCTGCGCATTGGAAAATTCAGGGCTATGTCGTGTAGATGATGGCCTAACAGGAGGCTTTAAAATTTTCTTTCTAGTGTCCTTCGTTTGGGAGAAAAATGCAAAGGTACAAGACAGCTTTTCCTTGCCAATATCTCTCGTTTGCAAAGAGCTGCGCATTGGAAAATTCAGGGCTATGTCGTGTAGATGATGGCCTAACAGGAGGCTTTAAAATTTTAATTCTAGTGTCCTTCGTTTGGGAGAAAAATGCAATGGTACAAGACAGCTTTTCCTTGCCAATATCTCTCTTTTGCAAAGAGCTGCGCATTGGAAAATTCAGGGCTATGTCGTGTAGATGATGGTCTAACAGGAGGCTTTAAAATTTTCTTTCTAGTGTCCTTCGTTTGGGAGAAAAATGCAATGGTACAAGACAGCTTTTCCTTGCCAATATCTCTCTTTTGCAAAGAGCTGCGCATTGGAAAATTCAGGGCTATGTCGTGTAGATGATGGCCTAACAGGAGGCTTTAAAATTTTAATTCTAGTGTCCTTCGTTTGGGAGAAAAATACAATGGTACAAGACAGCTTTTCCTTGCCAATATCTCTCGTTTGCAAAGAGCTGCGCATTGGAAAATTCAGGGCTATATCGTGTAGATGATGGCCTAACAGGAGGCTTTAAAATTTTAATTCTAGTGTCCTTCGTTTGGGAGAAAAATGCAATGGTACAAGACAGCTTTTCCTTGCCAATATCTCTCTTTTGCAAAGAGCTGCGCATTGGAAAATTCAGGGCTATGTCGTGTAGATGATGGTCTAACAGGAGGCTTTAAAATTTTCTTTCTAGTGTCCTTCGTTTGGGAGAAAAATGCAATGGTACAAGACAGCTTTTCCTTGCCAATATCTCTCTTTTGCAAAGAGCTGCGCATTGGAAAATTCAGGGCTATATCGTGTAGATGATGGCCTAACAGGAGGCTTTAAAATTTTAATTCTAGTTTCCTTCGTTTGGGAGAAAAATGCAAAGGTACAAGACAGCTTTTCCTTGCCAATATCTCTCTTTTGCAAAGAGCTGCGCATTGGAAAATTCATGGCTATGCCGTGTAGATGATGGTCTAACAGGAGGCTTTAAAATGTTCTTTCTAGTGTCCTTCGTTTGGGAGAAAAATGCAAAGGTACAAGACAGCTTTTCCTTGCCAATATCTCTCGTTTGCAAAGAGCTGCGCATTGGAAAATTCAGGGCTATATCGTGTAGATGATGGCCTAACAGGAGGCTTTAAAATTTTAATTCTAGTGTCCTTCGTTTGGGAGAAAAATGCAATGGTACAAGACAGCTTTTCCTTGCCAATATCTCTCTTTTGCAAAGAGCTGCGCATTGGAAAATTCAGGGCTATGTCGTGTAGATGATGGCCTAACAGGAGGCTTTAAAATTTTCTTTCTAGTGTCCTTCGTTTGGGAGAAAAATGCAAAGGTACAAGACAGCTTTTCCTTGCCAATATCTCTCTTTTGCAAAGAGCTGCGCATTGGAAAATTCAGGGCTATGTCGTGTAGATGATGGCCTAACAGGAGGCTTTAAAATTTTCTTTCTAGTTTCCTTCGTTTGGGAGAAAAATACAATGGTACAAGAAAGCTTTTCCTTGCCAATATCTCTCTTTTGCAAAGAGCTGCGCATTGGAAAATTCAGGGCTATGTCGTGTAGATGATGGCCTAACAGGAGGCTTTAAAATTTTCTTTCTAGTGTCCTTCGTTTGGGAGAAAAATGCAAAGGTACAAGACAGCTTTTCCTTGCCAATATCTCTCTTTTGCAAAGAGCTACGCATTGGAAAATTCAGGGCTATGTCGTGTAGATGATGGCCTAACAGGAGGCTTTAAAATTTTCTTTCTAGTGACCTTCGTTTGGGAGAAAAATGCAAAGGTACAAGACAGCTTTTCCTTGCCAATATCTCTCTTTTGCAAAGAGCTGCGCATTGGAAAATTCAGGGCTATGTCGTGTAGATGATGGCCTAACAGGAGGCTTTAAAATTTTAATTCTAGTGTCCTTCGTTTGGGAGAAAAATGCAATGGTACAAGACAGCTTTTCCTTGCCAATATCTCTCTTTTGCAAAGAGCTGCGCATTGGAAAATTCAGGGCTATGTCGTGTAGATGATGGCCTAACAGGAGGCTTTAACATTTTCTTTCTAGTGTCCTTCGTTTGGGAGAAAAATGCAATGGTACAAGACAGCTTTTCCTTGCCAATATCTCTCTTTTGCAAAGAGCTGCGCATTGGAAAATTCAGGACTATGTCGTGTAGATGATGGCCTAACAGGAGGCTTTAAAATTTTCTTTCTAGTGTCCTTCGTTTGGGAGAAAAATGCAATGGTACAAGACAGCTTTTCCTTGCCAATATCTCTCTTTTGCAAAGAGCTGCGCATTGGAAAATTCAGGGCTATGTCGTGTAGATGATGGCCTAACAGGAGGCTTTAAAATTTTCTTTCTAGTGTCCTTCGTTTGGGAGAAAAATGCAAAGGTACAAGACAGCTTTTCCTTGCCAATATCTCTCGTTTGCAAAGAGCTGCGCATTGGAAAATTCAGGGCTATGTCGTGTAGATGATGGCCTAACAGGAGGCTTTAAAATTTTAATTCTAGTGTCCTTCGTTTGGGAGAAAAATGCAATGGTACAAGACAGCTTTTCCTTGCCAATATCTCTCTTTTGCAAAGAGCTGCGCATTGGAAAATTCAGGGCTATGTCGTGTAGATGATGGTCTAACAGGAGGCTTTAAAATTTTCTTTCTAGTGTCCTTCGTTTGGGAGAAAAATGCAATGGTACAAGACAGCTTTTCCTTGCCAATATCTCTCTTTTGCAAAGAGCTGCGCATTGGAAAATTCAGGGCTAGGTCGTGTAGATGATGGCCTAACAGGAGGCTTTAACATTTTCTTTCTAGTGTCCTTCGTTTGGGAGAAAAATGCAATGGTACAAGACAGCTTTTCCTTGCCAATATCTCTCTTTTGCAAAGAGCTGCGCATTGGAAAATTCAGGGCTATGTCGTGTAGATGATGGTCTAACAGGAGGCTTTAAAATTTTCTTTCTAGTGTCCTTCGTTTGGGAGAAAAATGCAATGGTACAAGACAGCTTTTCCTTGCCAATATCTCTCTTTTGCAAAGAGCTGCGCATTGGAAAATTCAGGGCTATGTCGTGTAGATGATGGCCTAACAGGAGGCTTTAAAATTTTCTTTCTAGTGTCCTTCGTTTGGGAGAAAAATGCAAAGGTACAAGACAGCTTTTCCTTGCCAATATCTCTCGTTTGCAAAGAGCTGCGCATTGGAAAATTCAGGGCTATATCGTGTAGATGATGGCCTAACAGGAGGCTTTAAAATTTTAATTCTAGTGTCCTTCGTTTGGGAGAAAAATGCAAAGGTACAAGACAGCTTTTCCTTGCCAATATCTCTCTTTTGCAAAGAGCTGCGCATTGGAAAATTCATGGCTATGCCGTGTAGATGATGGTCTAACAGGAGGCTTTAAAATTTTAATTCTAGTGTCCTTCGTTTGGGAGAAAAATGCAATGGTACAAGAAAGCTTTTCCTTGCCAATATCTCTCTTTTGCAAAGAGCTGCGCATTGGAAAATTCAGGGCTATGTCGTGTAGATGATGGCCTAACAGGAGGCTTTAAAATTTTCTTTCTAGTGTCCTTCGTTTGGGAGAAAAATGCAAAGGTACAAGACAGCTTTTCCTTGCCAATATCTCTCTTTTGCAAAGAGCTACGCATTGGAAAATTCAGGGCTATGTCGTGTAGATGATGGTCTAACAGGAGGCTTTAAAATTTTCTTTCTAGTGTCCTTCGTTTGGGAGAAAAATGCAATGGTACAAGACAGCTTTTCCTTGCCAATATCTCTCTTTTGCAAAGAGTTGCGCATTGGAAAATTCAGGGCTATGTCGTGTAGATGATGGCCTAACAGGAGGCTTTAAAATTTTCTTTCTAGTGTCCTTCGTTTGGGAGAAAAATGCAAAGGTACAAGACAGCTTTTCCTTGCCAATATCTCTCTTTTGCAAAGAGCTGCGCATTGGAAAATTCAGGGCTATATCGTGTAGATGATGGCCTAACAGGAGGCTTTAAAATTTTAATTCTAGTGTCCTTCGTTTGGGAGAAAAATGCAATGGTACAAGAAAGCTTTTCCTTGCCAATATCTCTCTTTTGCAAAGAGCTGCGCATTGGAAAATTCAGGGCTATGTCGTGTAGATGATGGCCTAACAGGAGGCTTTAAAATTTTCTTTCTAGTGTCCTTCGTTTGGGAGAAAAATGCAAAGGTACAAGACAGCTTTTCCTTGCCAATATCTCTCTTTTGCAAAGAGCTACGCATTGGAAAATTCAGGGCTATGTCGTGTAGATGATGGTCTAACAGGAGGCTTTAAAATTTTCTTTCTAGTGTCCTTCGTTTGGGAGAAAAATGCAATGGTACAAGACAGCTTTTCCTTGCAAATATCTCTCTTTTGCAAAGAGCTGCGCATTGGAAAATTCAGGGCTATGTCGTGTAGATGATGGCCTAACAGGAGGCTTTAAAATTTTCTTTCTAGTGTCCTTCGTTTGGGAGAAAAATGCAAAGGTACAAGACAGCTTTTCCTTGCCAATATCTCTCTTTTGCAAAGAGCTGCGCATTGGAAAATTCAGGGCTATATCGTGTAGATGATGGCCTAACAGGAGGCTTTACAATTTTAATTCTAGTGTCCTTCGTTTGGGAGAAAAATGCAATGGTACAAGACAGCTTTTCCTTGCCAATATCTCTCTTTTGCAAAGAGCTGCGCATTGGAAAATTCAGGGCTATGTCGTGTAGATGATGGTCTAACAGGAGGCTTTAAAATTTTCTTTCTAGTGTCCTTCGTTTGGGAGAAAAATGCAATGGTAGAAGACAGCTTTTCCTTGCCAATATCTCTCTTTTGCAAAGAGCTGCGCATTGGAAAATTCAGGGCTATGTCGTGTAGATGATGGCCTAACAGGAGGCTTTAAAATTTTAATTCTAGTGTCCTTCGTTTGGGAGAAAAATGCAAAGGTACAAGACAGCTTTTCCTTGCCAATATCTCTCGTTTGCAAAGAGCTGCGCATTGGAAAATTCAGGGCTATATCGTGTAGATGATGGCCTAACAGGAGGCTTTAAAATTTTAATTCTAGTGTCCTTCGTTTGGGAGAAAAATGCAATGGTACAAGACAGCTTTTCCTTGCCAATATCTCTCTTTTGCAAAGAGCTGCGCATTGGAAAATTCAGGGCTATGTCGTGTAGATGATGGTCTAACAGGAGGCTTTAAAATTTTATTTCTAGTGTCCTTCGTTTGGGAGAAAAATGCAATGGTACAAGACAGCTTTTCCTTGCCAATATCTCTCTTTTGCAAAGAGCTGCGCATTGGAAAATTCAGGGCTATGTCGTGTAGATGATGGCCTAACAGGAGGCTTTAAAATTTTCTTTCTTGTTTCCTTCGTTTGGGAGAAAAATGCAAAGGTACAAGACAGCTTTTCCTTGCCAATATCTCTCGTTTGCAAAGAGCTGCGCATTGGAAAATTCAGGGCTATATCGTGTAGATGATGGCCTAACAGGAGGCTTTAAAATTTTAATTCTAGTGTCCTTCGTTTGGGAGAAAAATGCAATGGTACAAGACAGCTTTTCCTTGCCAATATCTCTCTTTTGCAAAGAGCTGCGCATTGGAAAATTCAGGGCTATGTCGTGTAGATGATGGCCTAACAGGAGGCTTTAAAATTTTAATTCTAGTGTCCTTCGTTTGGGAGAAAAATGCAATGGTACAAGACAGCTTTTCCTTGCCAATATCTCTCTTTTGCAAAGAGCTGCGCATTGGAAAATTCAGGGCTATGTCGTGTAGATGATGGTCTAACAGGAGGCTTTAAAATTTTCTTTCTAGTGTCCTTCGTTTGGGAGAAAAATGCAATGGAACAATACAGCTTTTCCTTGCCAATATCTCTCTTTTGCAAAGAGCTGCGCATTGGAAAATTCAGGGCTATGTCGTGTAGATGATGGCCTAACAGGAGGCTTTAAAATTTTCTTTCTAGTGTCCTTCGTTTGGGAGAAAAATGCAAAGGTACAAGACAGCTTTTCCTTGCCAATATCTCTCTTTTGCAAAGAGCTGCGCATTGGAAAATTCATGGCTATGCCGTGTAGATGATGGTCTAACAGGAGGCTTTAAAATTTTCTTTCTAGTGTCCTTCGTTTGGGAGAAAAATGCAATGGTACAAGACAGCTTTTCCTTGCCAATATCTCTCTTTTGCAAAGAGCTGCGCATTGGAAAATTCAGGGCTATATCGTGTAGATGATGGCCTAACAGGAGGCTTTAAAATTTTAATTCTAGTGTCCTTCGTTTGGGAGCAAAATGCAAAGGTACAAGATAGCTTTTCCTTGCCAATATCTCTCTTTTGCAAAGAGCTGCGCAATGGAAAATTCAGGGCTATGTCGTGTAGATGATGGCCTAACAGGAGGCTTTAAAATTTTCTTTCTAGTTTCCTTCGTTTGGGAGAAAAATGCAATGGTACAAGAAAGCTTTTCCTTGCCAATATCTCTCTTTTGCAAAGAGCTGCGCATTGGAAAATTCAGGGCTATGTCGTGTAGATGATGGCCTAACAGGAGGCTTTAAAATTTTCTTTCTAGTGTCCTTCGTTTGGGAGAAAAATGCAAAGGTACAAGACAGCTTTTCCTTGCCAATATCTCTCTTTTGCAAAGAGCTGCGCATTGGAAAATTCATGGCTATGCCGTGTAGATGATGGTCTAACAGGAGGCTTTAAAATTTTCTTTCTAGTGTCCTTCGTTTAGGGGAAAAATGCAATGGTACAAGACAGCTTTTCCTTGCCAATATCTCTCTTTTGCAAAGAGCTGCGCATTGGAAAATTCAGGGCTATATCGTGTAGATGATGGCCTAACAGGAGGCTTTAAAATTTTAATTCTAGTGTCCTTCGTTTGGGAGCAAAATGCAAAGGTACAAGATAGCTTTTCCTTGCCAATATCTCTCTTTTGCAAAGAGCTGCGCAATGGAAAATTCAGGGCTATGTCGTGTAGATGATGGCCTAACAGGAGGCTTTAAAATTTTCTTTCTAGTTTCCTTCGTTTGGGAGAAAAATGCAATGGTACAAGAAAGCTTTTCCTTGCCAATATCTCTCTTTTGCAAAGAGCTGCGCATTGGAAAATTCAGGGCTATGTCGTGTAGATGATGGCCTAACAGGAGGCTTTAAAATTTTCTTTCTAGTGTCCTTCGTTTGGGAGAAAAATGCAAAGGTACAAGACAGCTTTTCCTTGCCAATATCTCTCTTTTGCAAAGAGCTGCGCATTGGAAAATTCAGGGCTATGTCGTGTAGATGATGGCCTAACAGGAGGCTTTAAAATTTTCTTTCTAGTGTCCTTCGTTTGGGAGAAAAATGCAAAGGTACAAGACAGCTTTTCCTTGCCAATATCTCTCTTTTGCAAAGAGCTGCGAATTGGAAAATTCAGGGCTATGTCGTGTAGATGATGGCCTAACAGGAGGCTTTAACATTTTCTTTCTAGTGTCCTTCGTTTAGGAGAAAAATGCAATGGTACAAGACAGCTTTTCCTTGCCAATATCTCTCTTTTGCAAAGAGCTGCGCATTGGAAAATTCAGGGCTATGTCGTGTAGATGATGGTCTAACAGGAGGCTTTAAAATTTTCTTTCTAGTGTCCTTCGTTTGGGAGAAAAATGCAATGGTACAAGACAGCTTTTCCTTGCCAATATCTCTCTTTTGCAAAGAGCTGCGCGATTTGGAAAATTCAGGGCTATGTCGTGTAGATGATGGCCTAACAGGAGGCTTTAAAATTTTCTTTCTAGTGTCCTTCGTTTGGGAGAAAAATGCAAAGGTACAAGACAGCTTTTCCTTGCCAATATCTCTCGTTTGCAAAGAGCTGCGCATTGGAAAATTCAGGGCTATATCGTGTAGATGATGGCCTAACAGGAGGCTTTAAAATTTTAATTCTAGTGTCCTTCGTTTGGGAGAAAAATGCAATGGTACAAGACAGCTTTTCCTTGCCAATATCTCTCTTTTGCAAAGAGCTGCGCATTGGAAAATTCAGGGCTATGTCGTGTAGATGATGGTCTAACAGGAGGCTTTAAAATTTTCTTTCTAGTGTCCTTCGTTTGGGAGAAAAATGCAATGGTACAAGACAGCTTTTCCTTGCCAATATCTCTCTTTTGCAAAGAGCTGCGCATTGGAAAATTCAGGGCTATGTCGTGTAGATGATGGCCTAACAGGAGGCTTTAACATTTTCTTTCTAGTGTCCTTCGTTTAGGAGAAAAATGCAATGGTACAAGACAGCTTTTCCTTGCCAATATCTCTCTTTTGCAAAGAGCTGCGCATTGGAAAATTCAGGGCTATGTCGTGTAGATGATGGTCTAACAGGAGGCTTTAAAATTTTCTTTCTAGTGTCCTTCGTGTGGGAGAAAAATGCAATGGTACAAGACAGCTTTTCCTTGCCAATATCTCTCTTTTGCAAAGAGCTGCGCATTGGAAAATTCAGGGCTATGTCGTGTAGATGATGGCCTAACAGGAGGCTTTAACATTTTCTTTCTAGTGTCCTTCGTTTGGGAGAAAAATGCAATGGTACAAGACAGCTTTTCCTTGCCAATATCTCTCTTTTGCAAAGAGCTGCGCATTGGAAAATTCAGGGCTATATCGTGTAGATGATGGCCTAACAGGAGGCTTTAAAATTTTAATTCTAGTGTCCTTCGTTTGGGAGCAAAATGCAAAGGTACAAGACAGCTTTTCCTTGCCAATATCTCTCTTTTGCAAAGAGCTGCGCATTGGAAAATTCAGGGCTATGTCGTGTAGATGATGGCCTAACAGGAGGCTTTAAAATTTTCTTTCTAGTTTCCTTCGTTTGGGAGAAAAATGCAATGGTACAAGAAAGCTTTTCCTTGCCAATATCTCTCTTTTGCAAAGAGCTGCGCATTGGAAAATTCAGGGCTATGTCGTGTAGATGATGGCCTAACAGGAGGCTTTAAAATTTTCTTTCTAGTGTCCTTCGTTTGGGAGAAAAATGCAAAGGTACAAGACAGCTTTTCCTTGCCAATATCTCTCTTTTGCAAAGAGCTGCGCATTGGAAAATTCAGGGCTATGTCGTGTAGATGATGGCCTAACAGGAGGCTTTAACATTTTCTTTCTAGTGTCCTTCGTTTGGGAGAAAAATGCAAAGGTACAAGACAGCTTTTCCTTGCCAATATCTCTCTTTTGCAAAGAGCTGCGCATTGGAAAATTCATGGCTATGCCGTGTAGATGATGGTCTAACAGGAGGCTTTAAAATTTTCTTTCTAGTGTCCTTCGTTTGGGAGAAAAATGCAATGGTACAAGACAGCTTTTCCTTGCCAATATCTCTCTTTTGCAAAGAGCTGCGCATTGGAAAATTCAGGGCTATATCGTGTAGATGATGGCCTAACAGGAGGCTTTAAAATTTTAATTCTAGTGTCCTTCGTTTGGGAGCAAAATGCAAAGGTACAAGATAGCTTTTCCTTGCCAATATCTCTCTTTTGCAAAGAGCTGCGCAATGGAAAATTCAGGGCTATGTCGTGTAGATGATGGCCTAACAGGAGGCTTTACAATTTTCTTTCTAGTTTCCTTCGTTTGGGAGAAAAATGCAATGGTACAAGAAAGCTTTTCCTTGCCAATATCTCTCTTTTGCAAAGAGCTGCGCATTGGAAAATTCAGGGCTATGTCGTGTAGATGATGGCCTAACAGGAGGCTTTAAAATTTTCTTTCTAGTGTCCTTCGTTTGGGAGAAAAATGCAAAGGTACAAGACAGCTTTTCCTTGCCAATATCTCTCTTTTGCAAAGAGCTGCGCATTGGAAAATTCATGGCTATGCCGTGTAGATGATGGTCTAACAGGAGGCTTTAAAATTTTCTTTCTAGTGTCCTTCGTTTAGGGGAAAAATGCAATGGTACAAGACAGCTTTTCCTTGCCAATATCTCTCTTTTGCAAAGAGCTGCGCATTGGAAAATTCAGGGCTATATCGTGTAGATGATGGCCTAACAGGAGGCTTTAAAATTTTAATTCTAGTGTCCTTCGTTTGGGAGCAAAATGCAAAGGTACAAGATAGCTTTTCCTTGCCAATATCTCTCTTTTGCAAAGAGCTGCGCAATGGAAAATTCAGGGCTATGTCGTGTAGATGATGGCCTAACAGGAGGCTTTAAAATTTTCTTTCTAGTTTCCTTCGTTTGGGAGAAAAATGCAATGGTATAAGAAAGCTTTTCCTTGCCAATATCTCTCTTTTGCAAAGAGCTGCGCATTGGAAAATTCAGGGCTATGTCGTGTAGATGATGGCCTAACAGGAGGCTTTAAAATTTTCTTTCTAGTGTCCTTCGTTTGGGAGAAAAATGCAAAGGTACAAGACAGCTTTTCCTTGCCAATATCTCTCTTTTGCAAAGAGCTGCGCATTGGAAAATTCAGGGCTATGTCGTGTAGATGATGGCCTAACAGGAGGCTTTAAAATTTTCTTTCTAGTGTCCTTCGTTTGGGAGAAAAATGCAAAGGTACAAGACAGCTTTTCCTTGCCAATATCTCTCTTTTGCAAAGAGCTGCGAATTGGAAAATTCAGGGCTATGTCGTGTAGATGATGGCCTAACAGGAGGCTTTAACATTTTCTTTCTAGTGTCCTTCGTTTAGGAGAAAAATGCAATGGTACAAGACAGCTTTTCCTTGCCAATATCTCTCTTTTGCAAAGAGCTGCGCATTGGAAAATTCAGGGCTATGTCGTGTAGATGATGGTCTAACAGGAGGCTTTAAAATTTTCTTTCTAGTGTCCTTCGTTTGGGAGAAAAATGCAATGGTACAAGACAGCTTTTCCTTGCCAATATCTCTCTTTTGCAAAGAGCTGCGCGATTTGGAAAATTCAGGGCTATGTCGTGTAGATGATGGCCTAACAGGAGGCTTTAAAATTTTCTTTCTAGTGTCCTTCGTTTGGGAGAAAAATGCAAAGGTACAAGACAGCTTTTCCTTGCCAATATCTCTCGTTTGCAAAGAGCTGCGCATTGGAAAATTCAGGGCTATATCGTGTAGATGATGGCCTAACAGGAGGCTTTAAAATTTTAATTCTAGTGTCCTTCGTTTGGGAGAAAAATGCAATGGTACAAGACAGCTTTTCCTTGCCAATATCTCTCTTTTGCAAAGAGCTGCGCATTGGAAAATTCAGGGCTATGTCGTGTAGATGATGGTCTAACAGGAGGCTTTAAAATTTTCTTTCTAGTGTCCTTCGTTTGGGAGAAAAATGCAATGGTACAAGACAGCTTTTCCTTGCCAATATCTCTCTTTTGCAAAGAGCTGCGCATTGGAAAATTCAGGGCTATGTCGTGTAGATGATGGCCTAACAGGAGGCTTTAACATTTTCTTTCTAGTGTCCTTCGTTTAGGAGAAAAATGCAATGGTACAAGACAGCTTTTCCTTGCCAATATCTCTCTTTTGCAAAGAGCTGCGCATTGGAAAATTCAGGGCTATGTCGTGTAGATGATGGTCTAACAGGAGGCTTTAAAATTTTCTTTCTAGTGTCCTTCGTGTGGGAGAAAAATGCAATGGTACAAGACAGCTTTTCCTTGCCAATATCTCTCTTTTGCAAAGAGCTGCGCATTGGAAAATTCAGGGCTATGTCGTGTAGATGATGGCCTAACAGGAGGCTTTAACATTTTCTTTCTAGTGTCCTTCGTTTGGGAGAAAAATGCAATGGTACAAGACAGCTTTTCCTTGCCAATATCTCTCTTTTGCAAAGAGCTGCGCATTGGAAAATTCAGGGCTATATCGTGTAGATGATGGCCTAACAGGAGGCTTTAAAATTTTAATTCTAGTGTCCTTCGTTTGGGAGCAAAATGCAAAGGTACAAGACAGCTTTTCCTTGCCAATATCTCTCTTTTGCAAAGAGCTGCGCATTGGAAAATTCAGGGCTATGTCGTGTAGATGATGGCCTAACAGGAGGCTTTAAAATTTTCTTTCTAGTTTCCTTCGTTTGGGAGAAAAATGCAATGGTACAAGAAAGCTTTTCCTTGCCAATATCTCTCTTTTGCAAAGAGCTGCGCATTGGAAAATTCAGGGCTATGTCGTGTAGATGATGGCCTAACAGGAGGCTTTAAAATTTTCTTTCTAGTGTCCTTCGTTTGGGAGAAAAATGCAAAGGTACAAGACAGCTTTTCCTTGCCAATATCTCTCTTTTGCAAAGAGCTGCGCATTGGAAAATTCAGGGCTATGTCGTGTAGATGATGGCCTAACAGGAGGCTTTAACATTTTCTTTCTAGTGTCCTTCGTTTGGGAGAAAAATGCAAAGGTACAAGACAGCTTTTCCTTGCCAATATCTCTCTTTTGCAAAGAGCTGCGAATTGGAAAATTCAGGGCTATGTCGTGTAGATGATGGCCTAACAGGAGGCTTTAACATTTTCTTTCTAGTGTCCTTCGTTTAGGAGAAAAATGCAATGGTACAAGACAGCTTTTCCTTGCCAATATCTCTCTTTTGCAAAGAGCTGCGCATTGGAAAATTCAGGGCTATGTCGTGTAGATGATGGTCTAACAGGAGGCTTTAAAATTTTCTTTCTAGTGTCCTTCGTTTGGGAGAAAAATGCAATGGTACAAGACAGCTTTTCCTTGCCAATATCTCTCTTTTGCAAAGAGCTGCGCATTGGAAAATTCAGGGCTATGTCGTGTAGATGATGGCCTAACAGGAGGCTTTAAAATTTTCTTTCTAGTGTCCTTCGTTTGGGAGAAAAATGCAAAGGTACAAGACAGCTTTTCCTTGCCAATATCTCTCGTTTGCAAAGAGCTGCGCATTGGAAAATTCAGGGCTATATCGTGTAGATGATGGCCTAACAGGAGGCTTTAAAATTTTAATTCTAGTGTCCTTCGTTTGGGAGAAAAATGCAATGGTACAAGACAGCTTTTCCTTGCCAATATCTCTCTTTTGCAAAGAGCTGCGCATTGGAAAATTCAGGGCTATGTCGTGTAGATGATGGTCTAACAGGAGGCTTTAAAATTTTCTTTCTAGTGTCCTTCGTTTGGGAGAAAAATGCAATGGTACAAGACAGCTTTTCCTTGCCAATATCTCTCTTTTGCAAAGAGCTGCGCATTGGAAAATTCAGGGCTATGTCGTGTAGATGATGGCCTAACAGGAGGCTTTAACATTTTCTTTCTAGTGTCCTTCGTTTAGGAGAAAAATGCAATGGTACAAGACAGCTTTTCCTTGCCAATATCTCTCTTTTGCAAAGAGCTGCGCATTGGAAAATTCAGGGCTATGTCGTGTAGATGATGGTCTAACAGGAGGCTTTAAAATTTTCTTTCTA
This sequence comes from Pseudophryne corroboree, assembly GCF_028390025.1. NCBI lineage: Eukaryota > Metazoa > Chordata > Amphibia > Anura > Myobatrachidae > Pseudophryne > Pseudophryne corroboree. The sequence goes on from NW_026968733.1 coordinate 1,060,810, forward strand.
GTGTCCTTCGTGTGGGAGAAAAATGCAATGGTACAAGACAGCTTTTCCTTGCCAATATCTCTCTTTTGCAAAGAGCTGCGCATTGGAAAATTCAGGGCTATGTCGTGTAGATGATGGCCTAACAGGAGGCTTTAAAATTTTCTTTCTAGTGTCCTTCGTTTGGGAGAAAAATGCAAAGGTACAAGACAGCTTTTCCTTGCCAATATCTCTCGTTTGCAAAGAGCTGCGCATTGGAAAATTCAGGGCTATATCGTGTAGATGATGGCCTAACAGGAGGCTTTAAAATTTTAATTCTAGTGTCCTTCGTTTGGGAGAAAAATGCAATGGTACAAGACAGCTTTTCCTTGCCAATATCTCTCTTTTGCAAAGAGCTGCGCATTGGAAAATTCAGGGCTATGTCGTGTAGATGATGGTCTAACAGGAGGCTTTAACATTTTCTTTCTAGTGTCCTTCGTTTGGGAGAAAAATGCAATGGTACAAGACAGCTTTTCCTTGCCAATATCTCTCTTTTGCAAAGAGCTGCGCATTGGAAAATTCAGGGCTATGTCGTGTAGATGATGGCCTAACAGGAGGCTTTAAAATTTTCTTTCTAGTTTCCTTCGTTTGGGAGAAAAATGCAATGGTACAAGAAAGCTTTTCCTTGCCAATATCTCTCTTTTGCAAAGAGCTGCGCATTGGAAAATTTAGGGCTATGTCGTGTAGATGATGGCCTAACAGGAGGCTTTAAAATTTTAATTCTAGTGTCCTTCGTTTGGGAGAAAAATGCAAAGGTACAAGACAGCTTTTCCTTGCCAATATCTCTCTTTTGCAAAGAGCTGCGCATTGGAAAATTCAGGGCTATGTCGTGTAGATGATGGCCTAACAGGAGGCTTTAACATTTTCTTTCTAGTGTCCTTCGTTTGGGAGAAAAATGCAATGGTACAAGACAGCTTTTCCTTGCCAATATCTCTCTTTTGCAAAGAGCTGCGCATTGGAAAATTCAGGGCTATGTCGTGTAGATGATGGTCTAACAGGAGGCTTTAAAATTTTCTTTCTAGTGTCCTTCGTTTGGGAGAAAAATGCAATGGTACAAGACAGCTTTTCCTTGCCAATATCTCTCTTTTGCAAAGAGCTGCGCATTGGAAAATTCAGGCTATGTCGTGTAGATGATGGCCTAACAGGAGGCTTTAAAATTTTCTTTCTAGTGTCCTTCGTTTGGGAAAAAAATGCAAAGGTACAAGACAGCTTTTCCTTGCCAATATCTCTCGTTTGCAAAGAGCTGCGCATTGGAAAATTCAGGGCTATATCGTGTAGATGATGGCCTAACAGGAGGCTTTAAAATTTTAATTCTAGTGTCCTTCGTTTGGGAGAAAAATGCAATGGTACAAGACAGCTTTTCCTTGCTAATATCTCTCTTTTGCAAAGAGCTGCGCATTGGAAAATTCAGGGCTATGTCGTGTAGATGATGGTCTAACAGGAGGCTTTAAAATTTTCTTTCTAGTGTCCTTCGTTTGGGAGAAAAATGCAATGGTACAAGACAGCTTTTCCTTGCCAATATCTCTCTTTTGCAAAGAGCTGCGCATTGGAAAATTCAGGGCTATGTCGTGTAGATGATGGCCTAACAGGAGGCTTTAACATTTTCTTTCTAGTGTCCTTCGTTTGGGAGAAAAATGCAATGGTACAAGACAGCTTTTCCTTGCCAATATCTCTCTTTTGCAAAGAGCTGCGCATTGGAAAATTCAGGGCTATGTCGTGTAGATGATGGTCTAACAGGAGGCTTTAAAATTTTCTTTCTAGAGTCCTTCGTTTGGGAGAAAAATGCAATGGTACAAGATAGCTTTTCCTTGCCAATATCTCTCTTTTGCAAAGAGCTGCGCATTGGAAAATTCAGGGCTATGTCGTGTAGATGATGGCCTAACAGGAGGCTTTAAAATTTTCTTTCTAGTGTCCTTCGTTTGGGAGAAAAATGCAAAGGTACAAGACAGCTTTTCCTTGCCAATATCTCTCGTTTGCAAAGAGCTGCGCATTGGAAAATTCAGGGCTATATCGTGTAGATGATGGCCTAACAGGAGGCTTTAAAATTTTAATTCTAGTGTCCTTCGTTTGGGAGAAAAATGCAAAGGTACAAGACAGCTTTTCCTTGCCAATATCTCTCTTTTGCAAAGAGCTGCGCATTGGAAAATTCATGGCTATGCCGTGTAGATGATGGTCTAACAGGAGGCTTTAAAATTTTAATTCTAGTGTCCTTCGTTTGGGAGAAAAATGCAATGGTACAAGAATGAAAATTAGACACTAGAATGAAAATTTTAAAGCCTCCTGTTAGTGCTTCATCTACACGGCATAGCCCTGAATTTTCCTATGCGTAGCTCTTTGCAAAAGAGAGATATTGGCAAGGAAAAGCTGTCTTGTACCTTTGCATTTTTCTCCCAAACGAAGGACACTAGAATTAAAATTTTAAAGCCTCCTGTTAGTGCTTCATCTAAACGGCATAGCCCTAAATTTTCCAATGCGTAGCTCTTTGCAAAAGAGAGATATTGGCAAGGAAAAGCTGTCTTGTACCTTTGCAGTTTTCTCCCAAACGAAGGACACTAGAATTAAAATTTTAAAGCCTCCTGTTAGGCCATCATCTACACGACATAGCCCTGAATTTTCCAATGCGTAGCTCTTTGCAAAAGAGAGATATTGGCAAGGAAAAGCTGTCTTGTACCTTTGCATTTTTCTCCCAACGAAGGTCACTAGAAAGAAAATTTTAAAGTCTCCTGTTAAGCCATCATCTACACGACATAGCACTGAATTTTCCAATGCGTAGCTCTTTGCAAAAGAGAGATATTGGCAAGGAAAAGCTGTCTTGTACCTTTGCATTTTGCTCCCAAACGAAGGACACTAGAATTAAAATTTTAAAGCCTCCTGTTAGGCCATCATCTACACGATATAGCCCTGAATTTTCCAATGCGCAGCTCTTTGCAAAAGAGAGATATTGGCAAGGAAAAGCTGTCTTGTACCATTGCATTTTTCTCCCAAACGAAGGACACTAGAAAGAAAATTTTAAAGCCTCCTGTTAGACCATCATCTACACGGCATAGCCATGAATTTTCCAATGCGCAGCTCTTTGCAAAAGAGAGATATTGGCAAGGAAAAGCTGTCTTGTACCTTTGCATTTTTCTCCCAAACGAAGGACACTAGAAAGAAAATTTTAAAGCCTCCTGTTAGGCCATCATCTACACGACATAGCCCTGAATTTTCCAATGCGCAGCTCTTTGCAAAAGAGAGATATTGGCAAGGAAAAGCTGTCTTGTACCATTGCATTTTTCTCCCAAACGAAGGACACTAGAATTAAAATTTTAAAGCCTCCTGTTAGGCCATCATCTACACGATATAGCCCTGAATTTTCCAATGCGCAGCTCTTTGCAAACGAGAGATATTGGCAAGGAAAAGCTGTCTTGTACCTTTGCATTTTTCTCCCAAACGAAGGACACAAGAAAGAAAATTTTAAAGCCTCCTGTTAGGCCATCATCTACACGACATAGCCCTGAATTTTCCAATGCGCAGCTCTTTGCAAAAGAAAGATATTGGCAAGGAAAAGCTGTCTTGTACCTTTGCATTTTTCTCCCAAACGAAGGACACTAGAAAGAACATTTTAAAGCCTCCTGTTAGACCATCATCTACACGGCATAGCCATGAATTTTCCAATGCGCAGCTCTTTGCAAAAGAGAGATATTGGCAAGGAAAAGCTGTCTTGTACCTTTGCATTTTTCTCCCAAACGAAGGACACTAGAATTAAAATTTTAAAGCCTCCTGTTAGGCCATCATCTACACGATATAGCCCTGAATTTTCCAATGCGCAGCTCTTTGCAAAAGAGAGATATTGGCAAGGAAAAGCTGTCTTGTACCTTTGCATTTTTCTCCCAAACGAAGGACACTAGAAAGAAAATTTTAAAGCCTCCTGTTAGGCCATCATCTACACGACATAGCCCTGAATTTTCCAATGCGCAGCTCTTTGCAAAAGAGAGATATTGGCAAGGAAAAGCTGTCTTGTACCATTGCATTTTTCTCCCAAACGAAGGACACTAGAAAGAAAATTTTAAAGCCTCCTGTTAGACCATCATCTACACGACATAGCCCTGAATTTTCCAATGCGCAGCTCTTTGCAAAAGAGAGATATTGGCAAGGAAAAGCTGTCTTGTACCATTGCATTTTTCTCCCAAACGAAGGACACTAGAATTAAAATTTTAAAGCCTCCTGTTAGGCCATCATCTACACGATATAGCCCTGAATTTTCCAATGCGCAGCTCTTTGCAAACGAGAGATATTGGCAAGGAAAAACTGTCTTGTACCTTTGCATTTTTCTCCCAAACGAAGGACACTAGAAAGAAAATTTTAAAGCCTCCTGTTAGGCCATCATCTACACGACATAGCCCTGAATTTTCCAATGCGCAGCTCTTTGCAAAAAAGAGATATTGGCAAGGAAAAGCTGTCTTGTACCATTGCATTTTTCTCCCAAACGAAGGACACTAGAAAGAAAATTTTAAAGCCTCCTGTTAGACCATCATCTACACGACAGAGCCCTGAATTTTCCAATGCGCAGCTCTTTGCAAAAGAGAGATATTGGCAAGGAAAAGCTGTCTTGTACCATTGCATTTTTCTCCCAAACGAGGGTCACTAGAAAGAAAATTTTAAAGCCTCCTGTTAAGCCATCATCTACACGACATAGCCCTGAATTTTCCAAAGCGCAGCTCTTTGCAAAAGAGAGATATTGGCAAGGAAAAGCTGTCTTGTACCATTGCATTTTTCTCCCAAACGAAGGACACTAGAAAGAAAATTTTAAAGCCTCCTGTTAGACCATCATCTACACGACATAGCCCTGAATTTTCCAATGCGCAGCTCTTTGCAAAAGAGAGATATTGGCAAGGAAAAGCTGTCTTGTACCATTGCATTTTTCTCCCAAACGAGGGTCACTAGAAAGAAAATTTTAAAGCCTCCTGTTAAGCCATCATCTACACGACATAGCCCTGAATTTTCCAAAGCGCAGCTCTTTGCAAAAGAGAGATATTGGCAAGGAAAAGCTGTCTTGTACCATTGCATTTTTCTCCCAAACGAAGGACACTAGAAAGAAAATTTTAAAGCCTCCTGTTAGACCATCATCTACACGGCATAGCCATGAATTTTCCAATGCGCAGCTCTTTGCAAAAGAGAGATATTGGCAAGGAAAAGCTATCTTGTACCTTTGCATTTTTCTCCCAAACGAAGGACACTAGAATTAAAATTTTAAAGCCTCCTGTTAGGCCATCATCTACACGACATAGCCCTGAATTTTCCAATGCGTAGCTCTTTGCAAAATAGAGATATTGGCAAGGAAAAGCTGTCTTGTACCTTTGCATTTTTCTCCCAAACGAAGGACACTAGAAAGAAAATTTTAAAGCCTCCTGTTAGTGCTTTATCTACACGGCATAGCCCTGAATTTTCCAATGCGTAGCTCTTTGCAAAAGAGAGATATTGGCAAGGAAAAGCTGTCTTGCACCTTTGCATTTTTCTCCCAAACGAAGGACACTAGAATTAAAATTTTAAAGCCTCCTGTTAGGCCATCATCTACACGACATAGCCCTGAATTTTCCAATGCGCAGCTCTATGCAAAAGAGAGATATTGGCAAGGAAAAGCTGTCTTGTACCTTTGCATTTTTCTCCCAAACGAAGGTCACTAGAAAGAAAATTTTAAAGCCTCCTGTTAGGCCATCATCTACACGATATAGCCCTGAATTTTCCAATGCGCAGCTCTTTGCAAAAGAGAGATATTGTCAAGGAAAAGCTGTCTTGTACCTTTGCATTTTTCTCCCAAACGAAGGTCACTAGAAAGAAAATTTTAAAGCCTCCTGTTAGGCCATCATCTACACGACATAGCCCTGAATTTTCCAATGCGCAGCTCTTTGCAAAAGAGAGATATTGGCAAGGAAAAGCTGTCTTGTACCTTTGCATTTTTCTCCCAAACGAAGGACACTAGAAAGAAAATTTTAAAGCCTCCTGTTTAGACCATCATCTAAACGGCATAGCCATGAATTTTCCAATGCGCAGCTCTTTGCAAAAGAGAGATATTGGCAAGGAAAAGCTGTCTTGTACCTTTGCATTTTTCTCCCAAACGAAGGACACTAGAAAGAAAATTTTAAAGCCTCCTGTTAGGCCATCATCTACACGACATAGCCCTGAATTTTCCAATGCGCAGCTCTTTGCAAAAAAGAGATATTGGCAAGGAAAAGCTGTCTTGTACCATTGCATTTTTCTCCCAAACGAAGGACACTAGAAAGAAAATTTTAAAGCCTCCTGTTAGACCATCATCTACACGACAGAGCCCTGAATTTTCCAATGCGCAGCTCTTTGCAAAAGAGAGATATTGGCAAGGAAAAGCTGTCTTGTACCATTGCATTTTTCTCCCAAACGAAGGACACTAGAAAGAAAATTTTAAAGCCTCCTGTTAGGCCATCATCTACACGACATAGCCCTGAATTTTCCAATGCGCAGCTCTTTGCAAAAGAGAGATATTGGCAAGGAAAAGCTGTCTTGTACCATTGCATTTTTCTCCCAAACGAGGGTCACTAGAAAGAAAATTTTAAAGCCTCCTGTTAAGCCATCATCTACACGACATAGCCCTGAATTTTCCAATGCGCAGCTCTTTGCAAACGAGAGATATTGGCAAGGAAAAGCTGTCTTGTACCTTTGCATTTTTCTCCCAAACGAAGGACACTAGAAAGAAAATTTTAAAGCCTCCTGTTAGGCCATCATCTACACGACATAGCCCTGAATTTTCCAAAGCGCAGCTCTTTGCAAAAGAGAGATATTGGCAAGGAAAAGCTGTCTTGTACCATTGCATTTTTCTCCCAAACGAAGGACACTAGAAAGAAAATTTTAAAGCCTCCTGTTAGACCATCATCTACACGGCATAGCCATGAATTTTCCAATGCGCAGCTCTTTGCAAAAGAGAGATATTGGCAAGGAAAAGCTATCTTGTACCTTTGCATTTTTCTCCCAAACGAAGGACACTAGAATTAAAATTTTAAAGCCTCCTGTTAGGCCATCATCTACACGACATAGCCCTGAATTTTCCAATGCGCAGCTCTTTGCAAAAGAGAGATATTGGCAAGGAAAAGCTGTCTTGTACCTTTGCATTTTTCTCCCAAACGAAGGTCACTAGAAAGAAAATTTTAAAGCCTCCTGTTAGGCCATCATCTACACGACATAGCCCTGAATTTTCCAATGCGTAGCTCTTTGCAAAATAGAGATATTGGCAAGGAAAAGCTGTCTTGTACCTTTGCATTTTTCTCCCAAACGAAGGACACTAGAAAGAAAATTTTAAAGCCTCCTGTTAGTGCTTTATCTACACGGCATAGCCCTGAATTTTCCAATGCGTAGCTCTTTGCAAAAGAGAGATATTGGCAAGGAAAAGCTGTCTTGCACCTTTGCATTTTTCTCCCAAACGAAGGACACTAGAATTAAAATTTTAAAGCCTCCTGTTAGGCCATCATCTACACGACATAGCCCTGAATTTTCCAATGCGCAGCTCTATGCAAAAGAGAGATATTGGCAAGGAAAAGCTGTCTTGTACCTTTGCATTTTTCTCCCAAACGAAGGTCACTAGAAAGAAAATTTTAAAGCCTCCTGTTAGGCCATCATCTACACGATATAGCCCTGAATTTTCCAATGCGCAGCTCTTTGCAAAAGAGAGATATTGTCAAGGAAAAGCTGTCTTGTACCTTTGCATTTTTCTCCCAAACGAAGGTCACTAGAAAGAAAATTTTAAAGCCTCCTGTTAGGCCATCATCTACACGACATAGCCCTGAATTTTCCAATGCGCAGCTCTTTGCAAAAGAGAGATATTGGCAAGGAAAAGCTGTCTTGTACCTTTGCATTTTTCTCCCAAACGAAGGACACTAGAATTAAAATTTTAAAGCCTCCTGTTAGGCCATCATCTACACGACATAGCCCTGAATTTTCCAATGCGCAGCTCTTTGCAAAAGAGAGATATTGGCAAGGTAAAGCTGTCTTGTACCATTGCATTTTTCTCCCAAACGAAGGACACTAGAAAGAAAATTTTAAAGCCTCCTGTTAGGCCATCATCTACACGACATAGCCCTGAATTTTCCAATGCGCAGCTCTTTGCAAAAGAGAGATATTGGCAAGGAAAATCTGTCTTGTACCTTTGCATTTTTCTCCCAAACGAAGGTCACTAGAAAGAAAATGTTAAAGCCTCCTGTTAGGCCATCATCTACACGACATAGCCCTGAATTTTCCAATGCGCAGCTCTTTGCAAAAGAGAGATATTGGCAAGGAAAAGCTGTCTTGTACCTTTGCATTTTTCTCCCAAACGAAGGACACTAGAATTAAAATTTTAAAGCCTCCTGTTAGGCCATTTTCCAATGCGCAGCTCTTTGCAAAAGAGAGATATTGGCAAGGAAAAGCTGTCTTGTACCTTTGCATTTTTCTCCCAAACGAAGGACACTAGAAAGAAAATTTTAAAGCCTCCTGTTAGGCCATCATCTACACGACATAGCCCTGAATTTTCCAATGCGCAGCTCTTTGCAAAAGAGAGATATTGGCAAGGAAAAGCTGTCTTGTACCTGTGCATTTTTCTCCCAAACGAAGGTTACTAGAATGAAAATTTTAAAGCCTCCTGTTAGTGCTTCATCTACACGGCATAGCCCTGAATTTTCCAATGCGTAGCTCTTTGCAAAAGAGAGATATTGGCAAGGAAAAGCTGTCTTGTACCTTTGCATTTTTCTCCCAAACGAAGGACACTAGAATTAAAATTTTAAAGCCTCCTGTTAGGCCATCATCTACACGACATAGCCCTGAATTTTCCAATGCGCAGCTCTTTGCAAAAGAGAGATATTGGCAAGGAAAAGCTGTCTTGTACCTTTGCATTTTTCTCCCAAACGAAGGTCACTAGAAAGAAAATTTTAAAGCCTCCTGTTAGGCCATCATCTACACGACATAGCCCTGAATTTTCCAATGCGTAGCTCTTTGCAAAAGAGAGATATTGGCAAGGAAAAGCTGTCTTGTACCTTTGCATTTTTCTCCCAAACGAAGGACACTAGAAAGAAAATTTTAAAGCCTCCTGTTAGGCCATCATCTACACGACATAGCCCTGAATTTTCAAATGCGCAGCTCTTTGCAAAAGAGAGATATTGGCAAGGAAAATCTGTCTTGTACCTTTGCATTTTTCTCCCAAACGAAGGTCACTAGAAAGAAAATTTTAAAGCCTCCTGTTAGGCCATCATCTACACGACATAGCCCTGAATTTTCCAATGCGCAGCTCTTTGCAAAAGAGAGATATTGGCAAGGAAAAGCTGTCTTGTACCTTTGCATTTTTCTCCCAAACGAAGGACACTAGAATTAAAATTTTAAAGCCCTCCTGTTAGGCCATCATCTACACGACATAGCCCTGAATTTTCCAATGCGCAGCTCTTTGCAAAAGAGAGATATTGGCAAGGAAAAGCTGTCTTGTACCTTTGCATTTTCTCCCAAACGAAGGTCACTAGAAAGAAAATTTTAAAGCCTCCTGTTAGGCCATCATCTACACGACATAGCCCTGAATTTTCCAATGCGCAGCTCTTTGCAAAAGAGAGATATTGGCAAGGAAAAGCTGTCTTGTACCTTTGCATTTTTCTCCCAAACGAAGGACACTAGAAAGAAAATTTTAAAGCCTCCTGTTTAGACCATCATCTACACGGCATAGCCATGAATTTTCCAATGCGCAGCTCTTTGCAAAAGAGAGATATTGGCAAGGAAAAGCTGTCTTGTACCTTTGCATTTTTCTCCCAAACGAAGGACACTAGAATTAATATTTTAAAGCCTCCTGTTAGGCCATCATCTACACGACATAGCCCTGAATTTTCCAATGCGCAGCTCTTTGCAAAAGAGAGATATTGGCAAGGACAAGCAGTCTTGTACCTTTGCATTTTTCTCCCAAACGAAGGTCACTAGAAAGAAAATTTTAAAGCCTCCTGTTAGGCCATCATCTACACGACATAGCCCTGAATTTTCCAATGCGTAGCTCTTTGCAAAAGAGAGATATTGGCAAGGAAAAGCTGTCTTGCACCTTTGCATTTTTCTCCCAAACGAAGGACACTAGAATTAAAATTTTAAAGCCTCCTGTTAGGCCATCATCTACACGACATAGCCCTGAATTTTCCAATGCGCAGCTCTTTGCAAAAGAGAGATATTGGCAAGGTAAAGCTGTCTTGTACCATTGCATTTTTCTCCCAAACGAAGGACACTAGAAAGAAAATTTTAAAGCCTCCTGTTAGGCCATCATCTACACGACATAGCCCTGAATTTTCCAATGCGCAGCTCTTTGCAAAAGAGAGATATTGGCAAGGAAAATCTGTCTTGTACCTTTGCATTTTTCTCCCAAACGAAGGTCACTAGAAAGAAAATTTTAAAGCCTCCTGTTAGGCCATCATCTACACGACATAGCCCTGAATTTTCCAATGCGCAGCTCTTTGCAAAAGAGAGATATTGGCAAGGAAAAGCTGTCTTGTACCTTTGCATTTTTCTCCCAAACGAAGGACACTAGAATTAAAATTTTAAAGCCTCCTGTTAGGCCATTTTCCAATGCGCAGCTCTTTGCAAAAGAGAGATATTGGCAAGGAAAAGCTGTCTTGTACCTTTGCATTTTTCTCCCAAACGAAGGACACTAGAAAGAAAATTTTAAAGCCTCCTGTTAGGCCATCATCTACACGACATAGCCCTGAATTTTCCAATGCGCAGCTCTTTGCAAAAGAGAGATATTGGCAAGGAAAAGCTGTCTTGTACCTTTGCATTTTTTTCCCAAACGAAGGACACTAGAATGAAAATTTTAAAGCCTCCTGTTAGGCCATCATCTACACGGCATAGCCCTGAATTTTCCAATGCGCAGCTCTTTGCAAAAGAGAGATATTGGCAAGGAAAAGCTGTCTTGTACCTTTGCATTTTTCTCCCAAACGAAGGACACTAGAAAGAAAATTTTAAAGCCTCCTGTTAGGCCATCATCTACACGGCATAGCCCTGAATTTTCCAATGCGTAGCTCTTTGCAAAAGAGAGATATTGGCAAGGAATGCTGTCTTGTACCTTTGCATTTTTCTCCCAAACGAAGGACACTAGAAAGAAAATTTTAAAGCCTCCTGTTAGGCCATCATCTACACGGCATAGCCCTGAATTTTCCAATGCGCAGCTCTTTGCAAAAGAGAGATATTGGCAAGGAAAAGCTGTCTTGTACCTTTGCATTTTTCTCCCAAACGAAGGACACTAGAAAGAAAATTTTAAAGCCTCCTGTTAGGCCATCATCTACACGGCATAGCCCTGAATTTTCCAAAGCGCAGCTCTTTGCAAAAGAGAGATATTGGCAAGGTAAAGCTGTCTTGTACCATTGCATTTTTCTCCCAAACGAAGGACACTAGAAAGAAAATTTTAAAGCCTCCTGTTAGG